>NC_056729.1:227755573-227878759 GCF_019279795.1 Protopterus annectens | reverse complement strand
TTCTTGGCCACTATATTTCTAACACTGTTGTGATCTACACAATAGGTAAAAAGAAAACTGATATGTGGAGATTGTGTGGCAGGTGTCAGTGTGTTACAAACAGAATCTGTTCTAATCATAATCCCTCCACCTAAAAGGGGTTTAAAATAACCTGCTGATCTCTTAAACTGCACTTCTTGGACGATTTCGTCTAACAAGTACTCAGGATAATCACGAGTGAGAAACATGTTAAAAATGTTGTTACATTCATTCATAAAATCGTCCTCTTCAGAAATCATTCTTGCTGCCCGGACTAGTTGCCCTTTTACAACGCTCCTTTTCTGATGAAAGGGATGACAGCTGGTAAAATGCAAATAGCTATTTGAATGTGTAGGTTTACGATAAATGTAAGACTTGAATTTGTTGTTACCAATATCCTTAACTATTTTGACATCCAAAAAGTTCATTTCATCAAATCCTGATGTATATGTGAATTTGAGAAAACTCGTTGTACTTGAAATGTAATCAATGAATTCTGGTATAATGTCTGCTGGACCTTTCCAGATGAAACACATGTCATCTTGGTATCTGGTATACCAAGTGACATGTGACTTGAACAAATCACTATTTAAGAGGTATTTGTGCTCCCATTGGGCCATGACACTATTGGCAAAACTACAGCCACACGGGGAGCCCATCGCTATGTCTGTCTTCTGCAGATATATCTGATTTTTAAAAAGCAAAAAATTGTTCTTCAATACTAGCTCCAACAGAACCTCTACTAAATAAATAACTTCATTAGATGCCTTTCTCTCTCTAACAGAAAATCACATGTCCATTCAATTCCCTCCTGGTGTGGAATAACTGTATATAGATCTTTTACATCTACAACCAGGAAGACCAATTCGGAATTGAATTCAATATTGTTAAAGTTTTCCAAAAAAGCCCAAGAATCCCTACAGATTTGTTTTTCCTTATTGATGTAAGGTTTTAACAAGTTGTCTAAATATTTGGCACACGCATATGTGATGGACCCTCTCCCATCAACAATAAGACTTAATGGAGGATCCAACAAGTTCTTATGTATTTTTGGTGTGCCAAAAATTGTAGGGATTCTTGGTGCTAACATAGTGAGGTACTGAAGGGTGTCACTATCAATGCTACTTTCTAGAAAAAGATCATCCAGAATTTGTCTAATTTTTTTATATGCTATATTCAGTTCATTAATACTTACTGTTGTGTATGTATCTGAATGTAAAAGGGCAAACATTTTGTTGTTATAGGCACTTTCATCCATAAAAACAAGACCTCCCCCCTTGTCTGGTTTCATAACTCTCACATGACACTCATTTAAGAATGTAATGAAATCCAGTTCATGTTGGGATATGTTTCCTCTAGAATTAGTGTTAGAATACTTTATACCAAACATTTGTCTGAAATCAAGTTCACACATTTTTTTCAAAATTACTTAATGTGCCAACAATTGGAGGATTAAACACATTAGATACTCTTAGAGGGTTCAATAGTTCTGGTGTATTCCCTAAGGTTGCTGTTAGGTTTAAATTACGAACGTACAACTTGAAGTCCAATAACATTTTTACTAAATCGCACCTTTTATCTGGTACGAAACTTAACCCTCTAGAAAAGAATTCAATAAGGGAAGACTCAATAGTTAGCACTGTGTAATTATAAATTTACCTATATATACCTGTGGCTAGTATACCTAGGCCTACACATACCTTGGGATCCACTGGGATGGGTTCCCCTCAGCCAGTTTGGTGTGTCAGGTGTGGCCAGCACAGCTCAACAATTTGCTGTAGGAGGTCTCTGTCCACCCTATAGTGCTCCACTATTTCCAGCTCATGTAGCCCCTGGTAGGTTACCCTGGGTCTGTACACTCTTCTCTATCTCCTCACTGTGGGTTGTTCAGCAGCATTCACATGCTCACCACCCTCAGCCTCTTCCACATGTTGTTCTATGTTGCCTGCTGCAGCCCTTCTCATTTTGTAGGTTTGTTTGTTAAAATTTCCCCGCTTGTATACACCGGTGATGTAGAGTATGGAAAAACCAGAGAGGAAGGTATTTGCTTAGTTTATAGTAGTGTTCTGGGCTAGGCTGGTCTGCTGCCTGTGTAATTATCTGATTCTGATACATTTCACCTATCAGCTCAGCTAGTTCTCCTTGATTACCTTCCTACTGCTGTTTTCCCTTCCCATTGACTCCCTGTTCAAATGTGCACAGAGCTGCTATTTCCTGGTTTAACTTCTTTTTTCTTCCTGTACAACCCAGTGCATGGTGCACACATGCACTTACACTTTGTAAAGGGTGCTAGGCAGGTTTAGACACACCCCTAGCTTAGCTGTGCTAAGCTAGGAGCATTTCTGAGACACAGAGCTCCAATCCACTTACAGTATGCCTGACACCCCCCTTGATGTCACCTATATCCTAGTCTTGCACCCAGCTATTTATACGCTTACACTCTTAGGACCTGCCTCACACCCTGGGGAAAACTGGGATTCACTATCCTTCACCTCATTTGCATAGGATTGCCTGCTAATGCATAGTTACATGTCCCACACTGAGCCTCCCCGCTTAGCAACCATTACTCACTGGCCAAGTTGTTATCTGCCTGCCAGTGACTTGCATGGCAGACTACTGCTTTTAGTTAGAATGCTTATTTTAAGTTTATTTTATTATTTTCCCCCCAATTCCGTTCGAGCGCCACTGTCCTATGCTTAAATGGACGTGATCTGCGGACATATCATAAAAGTTGTATTTTGTACATTTGGCATTGTTTGCAATGCCATTGGCCTTCTACTTGGCCATTGGCATGCTTCCTCAATGCTATGCAGCCTTTATTTGGAGCTGTCATAGCTCTGTTTTGCAGTTTGCAGTACCGTACTCAGTAACTAACCGAGTACATTTCTGCATATTACGCTAGTCCTGCATGCCCTGATTCCTGCTTCCTGGATGGCAAATTTATCACATTTGCATGGTTTTCACCTGCAAATGGGGTGATTTGCATATGGGGGCTGGGGACGTGCAGCACTATTGCTACAGTGCTCGCCCACATCAGATGTGCATGTAAGTGAATCGCTCGCCTGCCATATTGGCAAAATTTCATCTAACACTAATCATGCACACCATGCAAGCTTTTGAGAATCCAGGAGACAGTGTAATGCTGCTAATAATTCCATACTATATCTGAAAGCAGAGCAAAATGAAACAAAAGAAATCCACTGCAGCTCACAAAGACATTCCCCCGGGATTCATGAAGATTGCACCATGTGCCGGAGTAGCGTCAGCGATCTAGTGCCAAATATGGCCATCGAGCAATTCAGATAAGAGCTGTTTCCACGTGCACTACCAGCATACACCAAAACTGCGCAGCTCCTGGCGCATGTATGCTAATTACCCCATGTACAGCAGTGTAGCATGCAAATGAAGGTATATAGTGATTCATGAAGTGGTGCAGGTGTAGCATAAGCATGCAGAAATGTAAACCAAAAAAATGGTTTACATTTTTTCAAACAGAACACTGAAGCCAAGAAAGTGGACCAAACTTATGTATTACAATGTTAACATATGCCAATGGCTAAATATATAGCCATTGGCATAAAAAAACACACACAACACATACAAAATAACATTTAATGTCATGGCCACACTAACGCAAAGTATAACTGCAGTGCATGGGTGCGCAAATGGGAACACAAGGAAAATATATTTAGATGTCATAAAACTGCAATGTAACACAAATCAAGATTTCGCCATAATAGTCAATGGTACGCATGCTGCACCACAACCAAGGTGCAAGGGTTGCTACAGGTCTGTGATAGTGTTCCATGCGGTAACCAGGAATTGTTAGTCAATGCCATGCAAATGAGTCAAGTAATACTGAATCGCAAACGTCCCACCGGCGTAAGGATGTACCACATGGCACAGCGGTACAACATCGAGGAGTGGCCTGGAGGTAAAAATGACATCATGAGAGGTGTGCGCCACTGTAGCTGTAAGCACATTGGAGCATTGGTAATCTGGGTTGTCTGTTGCTAAGCAAAGCTGCAGGATAGGGGTGTGTACAAAGCTATAGCTATGCTTAGCTGAGGGCACACAAGATGACCAAAAGTGCATGTGAACATGGATGAAAATGCGCTCAAAAGCCAGAAACCAGCTGCGTGCAGCACGCAACTTAGGTGAAACAAGAAGGTTACGGGAAGACAATAAGGAAATGCTGCAGCATGGTAATTGGAGTACAAACTAGTAATTAACACCTAGAAACTTACAGTGGGCCATAGACAACAGCTAACAAGACTGCTAGCAGCTACCTGCAGAACAGGAAAGGGAAGGTGCCATACAGCAAAGAAAAGAGAACTGTCACAGCAGAACAAAGCAAACTTGCTGTAGATCAGCTACATAACACATTTCCCAACACAATCCTGGGTTGTGGAAGCACAAAACAAAAAAGGCGGCAGCTGGATGCATGCCTGACAAAGGGAGGTGAATCGGGTTGAAAAAAGAAGCAAAGGGCAATAGATGAATCATGGCAGGCAAGCGTAAGTCAACACCAAAGGCCCCACAATAGCAGTACCTGCTGTAAAACCAATAATTAAGATACCCTGTAGCTGAAATAGCACAAACACACCCAATTACACCAGCATCATCCATTGCACAATAGTATAAGGTGTGAAAGCCCCATACACACACTTGTGTATTCCCAGACACTCTGCACCATTGGTGTATACAGACGGGGAACTTTTAATATGTGTATGCTAGGGGCTGCCATAGCTTTGATTCAACAGCATGTGTTGGAGACTGATGGTGGTGTGGAGGATGATGCTGACAACCATCTCAAGTACTGTAGGAGGAAACGAGTGTTCAGACCCAGGGTAACCTACCAGGGGGTACATGATCTGGAGATAGTAGAGCATTACAGGGTGGACAGGGACATCATTCAGCAACTTGTTGAGCTGTGCCGGCCACGCCTCAGAGCCAGAAGTAACAGAGGGGAACCCATCCCAGTGGATATGAAGGTATGTGTAAGCTTGAGAATACTAGCCAAAGGTACCTTCCAAAGGCCAACTGGGGATATCATGGGGATCTCACAGGCATCAGCATCCAGGGTACTCCACCAGTTCCTGGATGCCATGTTACCACATGCCAATGAGCACATACACTTCCCCCGAACGCAGGAGGAGTTGGCCAGCAATATGTGTCTCTTCCATCGTGTGGCGGACTACCCGGAGGTACTGGGTGTAATAGACTGCACACACATACACATCAAGTCACCACCCAGTGAGCAGGGTAGGCGCTACATAAACCGCAAGGGATTCCCCTCCATCAACTGCCAGGTTGTGTGCAATGCCCAGGGCATTATCATGGATGTGTGTGCCGGCAGTCCTAGAAGCTATCACGACTCCCACATCTGGCATGCCTCACAGCTGTATCAGGTATTTGCCAGTGGGGACATCCCATATGGCCACCTGGTGGGGGATGCTGGCTATGCACTGGAACCGTGGATGATGACACCCATCAGACATGCACACACAGCCACTCAAGAATGCCATAATGAGGCACATGCAGAAACCAGAATCATCATAGAGCACATGTTTGGGATGCTGAAATCATGGTTCCGTTGCTTGGACATATCTAGTGGAGCCTTGCAGTACTCTCCAGGAATGTGTGCCCACATCTTCATAGTATGTGCCATGCTACACAATATGATCCTGCGGAAACAGCTGCAGCAGGGACAGAATGGTGAAGGCTCTCACAGCCCACCAACATTGCCAAGGGACCCACAGGCACAGGGGGGCTCAGACCATTAGCAACCTGGGATAGCCCCAGTAGGCAGATGGAGGTGTGCCCAGTATGCCCATGCCTTGGCAAAGAGGGAATGTATAGCATACACACTGACAATGTAGACACTCACAGACTGACATCCTTCTCCACCTGCACACACAGCAAACATGGATGGCACACACACATGACCACCTGTAAATTGTTATGTATAGGTGGTCTACTGTGTGCATCCTACATAGGTAGCCCTCAACTATTGTACACACAACCGCCATTGGCACAAGGTAAGTCAATACCTGAACAGTATATTAAGCTATCAGCATGTGTCCATACTGTATGTACAGGTTCATAGATACATAGGTAGGTACATGCCCACCCACCGAGGCCACTCATAAGCATAGGCAAAATGTGTCTGCTGTCGCCACCCCATCGATCAACTAACTGTCCCTCTGTGGAGCAGAGCCACTTCCGGGATCCCTGGGGTGTAGCTACTGTTCACCACCCACTCTGCAAGGATTCCCCGGAGTGTTAATGAGGGGGTTTGCATAATGTAATTAAGGATGTGTTTCCAAATAATGTGGAGTATCCCTGACAGGAATCTTCACAGATGTGTACATGTTACATAGTATACCTTAAACACAGCTTGCATATATAGGTAGTTCTCCACAGAATAATAAACATGTGGAACACACAAAAGCTGTAATGTGCGTTCATCACCCTTGCACTACCAGTGCCTGCTCTGAGAGGTAAGATATCACTGCCAGGATTAGAACATGCAACCATGAATCATTCATCACAATAACATACCACTAAGCTACCTGAGATGTACCGATGGCAGTCGTGTATACTGACAGGATAAAACACAAAAGGTAGGAATGTGTTGAAATAGGACAAACCGGCATGTACACAATGAAAGGTGTATGTTTTATATATATATATATATATATATATATATATATATATATATATATATATATATATATACACACACACAATCATATATATATATATATATATATATATATATATATATATATATATATATATATATATAAAGAGAGAGAGAGAGGGAGAGAGAGATATGTTGATATATGGGGATACACATATATGTAGATATATAGATAGGTTAACAACATCTACATAAACATGGAGGTACATATAAATGTGATACCTACCACATACCGACTGCTTTACATACCGACGCACATAATCCCAAGGCTTAAGGTCCGAAAGAACACAGTACCGAAACACCAGATATGCGAGGTGTAATCTCACGATGTTAATGGACAGTCAGTGCTTCTGGTGTTGTGATTTGGGTAGGTTACTGTGTGTACGTGTGTTTCTTAGGGCTGTAGTGTGTGTAAGTGTGTGTTCTGTATGTGGTGTGTGTTGTTGGGGGACTGTAATGTGTGGTTGTGGGTCAGCTTTGTGCATCTGTTTGCGCAACCTAGGATGTAGAATATTAAAGTAGTGGGTGATGTGTGGGGCACAGACACCTACATGGGGTGTGTAGGGGGGCTTGGCCACCTGCTCATACGTAGTGTAGGATGGTTTGTTTGGATGTGTTGGGTAGCAGTGTGTCTGTGTGTGCATGCGTGTGTTCCATGTTCGTGTTACCTTCTTGAGTTACTGTAGATGTCGGTAATGTGGGGTATGGGAGTCTGTTCCCAGGACTGTCTGCGTCAGAACACTGTGGTTTCAGAATTCTGTAGGTCTCCCGTATACAGCGGTTGAAGTGTTCACATATGTGTATAACATAGACCATAGCAATCACACATTCTGCCACTACCAACCTTTATGAACAAAGGATATGGAGAGTATATGCCTATACACCATTACAAATATGTGCTATGGACATGAGCCAATTATAGTGTTACCACCTGTTCCACTTTGTAAGGGACACTCCCTCTTTGGGCAGTTGTGTCCTGACCAAATATATTAAACATGGCAAATGTCCTGGGATTGTAGGACATAATTATGTCCCATATGTATTTATGTATCTAAAGTACCTACATGGTACAGGGAACAGGATAAGCTACTAAACTGCTACAGGAATAATATTATAATTAGGCAAGAAAGGAAAGTTCTATCCCTTGTACTGATCATGGGTTTGTGTCAGCCTGTAAAATCAAATGTGTGTCCCAAAAAGGACCCACTATGGACATATGAAAAGGTGGCAACCCTAGCCAAAGAGGGTCAGTCACCAAAACAACTGTGATGACTGCAAATACCTATGACAAAAATACACAGCTATCGTGTAGCAACACGTTATTACATTCAGATGTATTACCGAAGGGATTAAAGGACTAACATCACCTGCATGCTATACAGGAACCACATAACAGTGCCTTAATGAATCAGCCTGCAAATACCATTGTATTAGTCCACAAAAGAATAGATGTTCAAATAGGGAAGGATCCCTCACACACATAGCGATTATGTATAAAAGCAGTTCCTACACACCTGCATTTGCTAAGCACACCCACCAATATCAGCCCCACACCCAAACATATTACAATACAAACTGTAATAACATCACAAATCATTCACACACTGTATGACATCTGCAGAACCCTTAACATACCTTGTCAGAGACACACTAACATGGCCCTAAGTGAAATAGCAGCTGTTATACAATGGAACAGCTGCTGATGTAATAGGGTTTGTTTGCACTAATCCCGTTTCAGAGGGTTGTGTGTACACCGGGATGTGATAGCAATTAGTGAGTAACAGCACAGTATGCAACACTTGTACACCAAATCAAGGATGTCTGGTGAGTACACTGTACACCACATAACAGTTCATGCATGGCCAAACATCCTTGCCAGACTTAAACATCTGCAGAAGTATCAGGCACAAACAAACCCTGCATAAGTAGCACTGTTCCGAAATATAACAGCTGTACTCACATGTAGAACTAAATTGTCTAGCCATTACACACAGTCCAAGGGAGTCATGAAGCTAATATATCTCTGTGTGTCTTCATATAGCTGTTGAAATATATCGCAATAACACATCTAGGCCATCTCCCTTGAAAGTAAGGCAAATGGACAACGCTAAAAGGAGTACACACTTATACACCACTGTTGCCATGATATCGGCTAATGGAGTAGCTGCACAGCTGATGTGCATCCAATTAACTACTTTGGAACAACAATTGGTGGACAGGATACCACATGTTACCGATATGTATCTAGAAAAGGATGTGTCATCACACATTCAAACCATCTGTATATACCAGCGGAACATTACAAATAACATTGAAACACAAACCAAAAAGGACTGAATCAACTGTTAATGATATGTCGGGTTACTAATAAGGTATGTAGAACAGTCAGTATGTCTGTGTATGTAGAACTATTCTGTAGTATTTAAAGTGCATGCAATCCATATATTGGAAACAGTTATCTTGTAGTGATGTATTTCTGAGCATAGTCACGCTTGTAGTATTTGTGTGTACTGCTGTAGGTCACAAGGCAAACACCGCATACACCACAAGGGATGCTATATAAGGGCTTTGAACAGAAATACTCCTCACCAGCCGATGTCAGTGGCAGGGTAGGTCCAACAAGTATGTGCTATAACAGGGTATAGCATATGCTGATATATTGTAACTGTAGCCATATGTATGGGTGTAATACAGAGAATAACATGTGGAAGGTTGGGCCACTGTGCAAGTATGTTTTGCATTGTGGGATATTGTGCCAATAACTGTGTAATGTACAGTATTGTAGGCAGATATGTATTACAAGCTGCATAGTATTACTGTAATGGTAGGCAAACATTAGTTATGTCAATCGGCATTTACAATACACAGTAACAGGATACATATGTCTTTTAGTGAGCCAACAGTTTATCAGCATGATAGCAAAGTAAAATGGAAGAGTTATTTAAGTATCCATGCACATAAGACATGCAATATGTGCAAAGGTAGATACTAGGCTGTCTTACCAATGGTATCTGTAAGCCTAGCTAGCGTGTGTTGTCTTTTGCCACCCCCATAGGTTGGTTCCCTGTGCCTCTGAACAGCAGAGCCAATAGTTCCCTGTGCCTCTGTCCAGCAGAGCCACTGCAGTGATCCCCGGGTACATGTCTGTCTCCCATCCACATGGCAACGTTTCCCTTGAAGAGTACTCGTGAGGGGCCCTGCCTGATTTACATTGGAATTACATTCCAAAGCATAGGGAGTGTCCAGGTCAGGAATCTATCTGTTCAGCAAGTCCTACTCATCGTTGTGGTTAGGTGTATACTCAGGGGCTTCTGTTTAGGTGGAGCATATCCAGCATTACAGGGATGGACATGGGCCTTGTATGTCAAGCAGAGATCACCTGTGAGTATGCGGTATGCAACTAAGTATAGCTGGAGTTTCGTAGGTTGGGCTGCATAGGTCATCTGTTTGAGGTCAGTAATCCTCTTGGTGTGGTACTGGTGTGGTCTTCCAAGCTGTTGCAGTTGTCTTGTAAGGTATATCCCAAATGGGGTGTTGTATCCTTTAATGGGTCTGATATGACATGTGTAGAGTCACAATGGCCCCTCTGATCTGGATGTGAACTCATTAGAGATTAGGGGGGCCATGTAGAAGGATATTCTAACCACCTTGTCATTATGGGTATCAAAGGAGAGATTGCAATCTACTGGTGTTTCCGGATCCCATATTACCATTTTTGTATGTAGGGGACTAGCACCTATGTGGTAGTCCACAAGTAATCAGTTATATCCAAAGGGGATGACTATGCACTTTTAGGCATTCAGCTTGATGCCATTATATTAACACCAGGTATCCGTCTCAGTGCGACCCTTCCAGAGGGTGTCTGTAACAGCTGGGGAAACAATTATGTCCCCTAGTTTGCAGTCGTCTGCAAACCTTTTCAGCCAAAGCCCTCCTGTGCTTGTCTGTATGTCAGAGAAGTTTATACCGAACATGAGGGGTCCTAGGACTGAGCCCTGGGGGACGGAAGTTGTAACTGGTATACAGTCGGACCTAGGGTATGCAACTCCTACTGTGTGTGTTCTGTCCGTGAGCCACTTTGCAAACCATCACATGATGTAGGGGTTAATGTTCAGGCGGATGGGTATGTTGATAATACCAGAAGGAGGAATGGTGTTGAAAGCCTATGAGAGATCTAGGTAGGCTGTGTGGACCTCCTTACCCTCACCTAATGCCCTGGTAACTGTCTCTAAGAAGCCCACCAGGTTTAGGAGGCATGGTCTGGCCTTAACAATGCCAAAGAGGGAGGAGTCAAAGGTTGGGAGGTACCCATTGTCTCTGACAGTGATCCATGATGTGCATCATAGCCTTGCAGACCAGGCTAGTCAGGCCTATAGGGAAATAGGTCCCGTGGTCCATTGTGGCACCACCTTTGTGGAGTGGGATAACTGTCACTGTGCGCCATTCAGGGGATACTATGCCCGATGTGAGGCTATTATTGAACATGGTGCGTAGGTGAGGAGACAGTACGATCCGAAGTTTATGTAAAATGTAGCCTGGGATGTTGTCCAGTCCCATGGATGCTGTGATATTGCCTTCAGAGTGTGCAGCTTTGAGAGGGATCTGCCAGGATGTTGCCAATATCCATTGTTTCTGTAATGTTCGTGCCTTTGTGCTGTAACTCAGAGCAGATCTGGTTTTTGACATCGAGGCTCTGTGGTTGTTGTTGGTATTAGTTGCGTTAAAGTTTTTGTAGCTAGCTTTGGAGGATCATATAAGGGATCTTACCTTCTTACTGAGGCTGGCCAGGGATCTCCTCCACATGTGGTATTGTACTCTCGTTTGCAACAGTGTCTTCCTCCTGTAGTACAATATGTTTATGGCAGGGGACCACCAGATTGGTTTAGTTAATTATGAGAATAGCGTCCTGGTTCTGTTTGGGATAGTACAAGCCATGCACTCCTGTAAGTGCTTATAGAGTGCATTTGTGTAGGATTTAGCAGTTGTAACAGTACTGTCCATCTGCATGGGTGTCATGACGTCCACCACATCTGCCTAAAGAAGCATGTAGTTGGCCTTATAGACATATTATACTGTGGTCCACTTAATGGGGGGTAGGTGCGGGATGTGGATATTAACAGTGTTCAGCACATTGTCAGATCTGACCAACGAGGAGTTGTCTTCATGTGTGGAGCACCAGTCACTCATGTTGGTAATGACTACGTCTAGGATATTGTTGCCCCTGGTGGGTGTGTGGATATGTTGAGTCAGGGCATTGGTGTTTATGAATTCCAGAAACCGTTGAGCTAATGTTTTGGTGCACAAGTAGTTTTCTCAGTTAATGGTGGGGTAGATACAGTGAGGCTTATGTGATGAGTATGGTGTTGTGCAACTGTGTACCTTTTCCACATGACAGTCAGGGTCAGGCTTGGTTGGAGAGACCTTTACCTCTAGTTTGGCTAGATGAGTGCATCTCTCACAGGTTGTAGTGTTGGGTGGTAGGAGGAGAGGCTTGTCTGTGTACATGAGGCAATGTGTACATTGCCTCAAGATGTCCAGATTCATCAGATAGACAGGTGAGAACACTGGCAGTTGACTCTTGGACATGCCTGAATATAGAACTACTTTCACCTAGATAAGTGAGGAAAGTGAGTACAACAGCTACATTACTCTACGCAAGTGAGAAATGTATGTACAAAACCTGTTCACCCTTACCTGTAGGTGATGTGGAAGATTGAGTGCTATAGTAATCATTAGCTTACGTACTGTTTACAAGTCCTGAACAAGTGCTTAGCATGAATACGCAATCCAGATAGGGTCTTGTATAAAATAAAAAACATGGCCACCTCCACCCAACAGGTACACAAGCATATATCCATATATACCACAGGGCCCCTGAACCCACAACTATGCAGGTACAAGCTGCACTCAGTCTGCATGGGACTTGCCCACATCACAGGTTGTATCATACACATATGGCAAAACAAGATGGTCTCCACATACACATCATGTAAAACATAGCTCCATGTCAGGTTGTGTACACACTGAATGGTGCACACCAACAGGTATCACAACCCAACAAAGGGGGATACACTACTGATAATGGGAAGTACTGCACTACTACCCTGCTGAGTCTGGTCTGGAAGGCCATGAACCTTGATCACTTAAGTGATGTCAGCGGTATAGATGCAGATGACAGTATGGTTGATGTCACACTGCATATCATAACCTTGCCAGGTCATAGGACATCATCACTCATACTTTGTACCACCTACACTCGGTATACTAGATGTACATTCCTATGTCACAGGAGTGTTTAGCAACAGGACTACTGGCAGAAACAACACTACAGAATGTGTTTGAATAATACTTGATCATCACACCAGTAGCAGCTACAGTATGTCAGGGTTAATGAATTCTATTCCCCCTCATTGTAATCCATACCTCACAGACAAACAGAAGGCATCTGCCTATTGAGGTATGCGAATGACTATGACCTAGGAGCAATAGCTGACTCGCTTTGTCATCCCTATGTTAATAACCCTGTACCCATGAACTACCACCTAAGCGGCGGTCATCATAATGGACACTTGTGTGTGAGGGATACAGCTGGGCAGTTGTCTTTCCTGTGATAGCTGTCACCACACCCATCAGGGAGTCATATGTGGCAACCTTAATAATAATAGGGTGCCATTCATGAATATAGAGATCATTGTCCAGCCATACAGACCACTCAAGTGACCCATATCAGATCACATATTTCCTTTAAGGGGTATTGGCCATGTGCAGGTGGCCTACACCAGCCTTCCCATTCCCCATCTCTACTATGCAGGATGATGCATTCCCTGAATAAATCCATGTCCAACCCAGTGATGTCGGACATGCTATACGTACTCATCCTGATCTCGAACACATACTTCATGGACATCCACCTACCACATGCTGAACAGATCCTTGTCCCATACACTTGACATAGTACTGCCATACTACGCGTTCCTGTCCATCAAAGCTGCACATAGCTCCCCTCTCAGACATGGTGTGATGACCGCATGGTAACGCATGGTATATGTATCAAAAACCCTGTGGATCAGTAATGTGGAACTGCTCCACCTGGCCCCACAGACCCATCTGTCAGCTACTGCCAAGTAACCTTTCATCCTAGATGCATACATGGCCAATGGCATATAGCCCACAAGTTTACTTTGACTGTACATGCCATAGTTGATATCCATCCTTGTAAATACCATCTGGCTAGCCAGTGTCCCATGTGTATCACATGTGCAAGACAGGTGATACATGGCAGGATGTTGAATCGCTGTACAGTGCCATGTAGATGTATATGACAGAACACATACATGTAAAACCTTATGTGAGCATGTCTGTAGGGTAACAGGTCATGTCTGTTAAGGCAGTGTAAGTCCTTATATGTGACATATTCACTGCATCAAGGTTGACTGCATTAATGTGGACACATCCAGCCATGTGCTGATAAGTAGGAACACCAGTACGGAAAACAGACATGCCCACATCAAGACAGCAACCACATGGAGTATGAGCAATGTAATCAGGTGAGACACTCACACACACACACACACACACACATATATGGTGATAATATCCACTCAAAATTGAGTGTCACATGTGTGTGACACAAACACGTTAGTGTCATGTAGGTTTGCAAATACAACTATTTAAACTGAAGTAATGTGATACACATGTTTGTTCAGCTGTAGCTCTGTATGTCTCTGAAGCACTGTGACCTGTCTCCATCATTATGTCTTCCAGGTATGCCACGTGCAAGGCTTCGCCCTTTTACACGCTTGGAGGATGAGACCCTCATCACATACCTACTCGATAATCACAACATCCTGTTCAGCCATGTGCCACAGGATGCACAGCAGCGGGATGCCCCGTGGATGGAACTTTGCAGGATGGTTAATGACATGGGTGGCCACAACCGCACATACCAGCAGGTGCGCAGACACCGTACAAACCTCATTAGATGGGCAAAACAGCATGTGAATGCAATGGCCAGGGAACAAGGTGCAACAGGTGGTGGACCACCAACCCAGCCCCCACTCACACGTACCAAGGAGCTACTGGCCAACCTGGCGACACCTGCAGAACCACATCTACAAGCCTTAGCCGATATTGTGGAGGTGGGTGTCTCTCAAACACTGAGCCTGGAGTTGCCTGGTAAGTCAGTACTGCACCTATAACAACTATATTCCATATAGCTGCATGTGTCACTGAACAATATGTAATGTAACATCATATACAAGGCATGTATACACACATGCCACGTACTATAGTATGCTACTCTGTGTATGCACACATGTGCATACACCATAGTATAGTCTAATGTACTGGTGTATGAGTTATGCACATTGCTCCCTGTAGCCTTTATACAGGGGTTGATTATGCTCATACTGCTGTGTTACTCCTATTTAGGTACCTCTGGCATTCCTCGGCAACAGCAACCCGTTGCAGGTGAGAGTGTTATTATTTATCAGGAACCGCAATGCACAAATCTATCTGCCATGTGGCCATTTACAACATGTGCACATAATGTATGGTCCTGTCACAATATAAAGGTCAGACTTGCAATGCATCACAATGACTATCCATGTGTCACACTTGCAAACTATGTGAATCATCTCACCAACATGAATCCTCACAAACTAGATGTGTTGACAGCTGTGCATACAATGCTGGAGGTGCTGTTCACTTTAGGAACGTACAACAGATCTGATCAACACATGTGGTGAATACAAACAGTACTACACAGTGGGCTGGAGTACGGCCAGCACACAGGTTTCACCGGTATGGATCATAGCCCTGTTATGAATTTCACACAATGTGATGTGCTGTCTTGACATGTCCATGACATCTATTGGCCTGGCTGCTACACTGCCTTCTTAACCTGAAAACATATCCCACGTACCACCCTTTTTCTGCATAACCCTATTGTCAGTGGAGCATATATGTCATATGGGATAACAAAGACATGTGAAATAGATGCCAATCACTATAATTTGGACAACACATGTACACACATGGCCATGGAGGATGGCCAGAGACATAGAGCAATACACACACTAGAAGTGTTGTGCTTGTGTGCACACCCTGTCATACAATGGCTACACATGTTTCGGCCATGGCCTTTGTATAATGGTCATAATGTAGATGTGGAATGCTAGACATCCTACAGGCTTGTGCACATCTTGTGTAGGCGTAACATCAATCGACCATATAGGATGCATTGAACATCTTGAGGGTGTTGCAACATGACAGCAGTTACCTGTACAGTATCCACATCAGGCCACAGATACAGTACATTCCCGTTGCTGGTGATGGACATAAATGCCATACTAGCTCCTCATGTGTGTGTGTGTGTGTGTGTGTGTGTGTGTGTGTGTGTGTGTGTGTGTGTGTGTGTGTGTGGTACACAGATGTCATGTGGGACATGGCGTACCGAAGTGTTCGCCATGTATGCCCATAGTTGCCAGGCTGCAGCAATATGGTTTCAGATGTGCAGGGGTGTCATGTGTATACCCATCAGTGACCTGTGTCACAACTTCCACATCATGGTTTAGTGTGTATACACCTCAGTGACGTGGGTCACATTCCACAGTATATATGTATTGTATCTGAACACAGTCATGGCTATGAACCCTGTCTGTAACTCACACTGTATAGCACTAGAAACTCCTCATGATTCCTTGCAATGGCCATGCACATCAGCTAAATTTGCAGTATATCTGTAGGGTGGACTGAAAACACTGAATTAGTACACCATTGCTCCACTGTATATTCGACAGGACACCATTGTGTTAAACATGTATGCATGTCATTGCACACATCAGCAGATCACATATCATACTACATGTGATTATCAAGGTCATATGCCACACATCAGGCAGGTGTACTGTTGACATGTGCTGGTCCACATGGTGTAACACAGGGATGTATGCTAACCACTACTATGATTGTGTAATTTGCATGCCGTCTGCTATCACACATGCATGCTGTGTGCAGCCTAGGTATGTATGATAACCACCACTATTATTGTCTATGCTGCATGCCATCTGCCATATCACATGCATGTGTGTGTGTGTCTATTTATAGATTGTAATGTACAGTTCTTTCTTCCCTCACAGGTGATGTAGGTGCATTGCCATCCTGCGGTACATCAGATGTTAGTGTCCCCACAGACTCTAGCAGTGATGATGAATGTATGATTGGGTCCCAGGCAGAGTTGTCAAGGGCTGAAACTGTGCCATTGGTTGCCATTCCATCTATAGCCACCTCATCCCCGCACACAGATCCCATACTTGCACATACCCCATCACCAGTTGCCGTAGAGGAAGGACAGTTGGCGCGTGGTTGCTTGGAACAGGAAAGTGTGGGGGCTATGAAAGGTGTGCCTGCACACCATAGTGTCAGCCAAACTACTGGTGGTGCCCCACACAGGCACGTGGCCAGTGCTGCTCGTAGGAGGACCTCTGGCCAACATGCTCCTGCATGACAGAGCACAGCAGCTGGTGTCACCAAATGCATGTTTCAGGCTGTAATGGAGGCACAGGCACATGCTGAATGGTGCAACAGAGAAGATCAGAGGCTACTGAGGGCTGCTGTCCATTCTTTAAACAACAGCATCCAGGCAATGGTAAATGCTCAACAGCAGATTGCTGATACTTTGGATAGACGGTTGGGTGACATGGTTGGAGTCCTTGACCATGGCATGACAATTCGCGAGCGTGAGCTGTCTGTGTTGGAACATCTGGTAGGAGTGAGGCATCGGACATGTGAACATAGGTCTGCTACATCACCTGTGTCAGGTCTACGTGTACGAGCTACCTCACATGCCTGCTCCCATAGTGGCGGTAGCAGCAGTGCATCTGGTGCTGTGCTGTCCACACCACAATACGGCAGGTCACGTGCACATGGCTCAGGATGGTCCCAACAGGGACATGGTTCCAGTGCACTAGTGACATCAGACAGTACCCAATCTGCACCTCTGTCTGGTAGTGCCCGTGCAACCCCTGGCAGGCACAGGTCACATGTCTGTGGCCGGACACCGTGAAATGTAATACCTCACCTGTGCAGTCTGCAGCTGTCAATAATACCCCTGTGTAGGCCAGACACATGGAAGAACTGTGTGCAGACATACACGCACACACTGGACACACATGTAGGGCACTGCAAAACACACATGCATAACATCCACACACGCCCAATTAGATCAAAGGCCCAAACCCACATACATGATGTCATCCAATGGTGCAGCCTAGGCCTCTGGCAAACATTAACACCCTGTGCATATGATGATGCCTGTGCCGCATCCCTGACATCCACACCATCGGTGCAGGGACATGCTCATATGGTCTGATGCACAGGGTGAACAGACTAGGATGATGTGTAGTTTACAAATGTTGAGGACTGTTGTCAGTCAGCAGATATACCATGTAATACAGGTGTACAATACTGTTAACAGTATGTGTCTTGTGTAACAACAGTAAATGCATGTTGGTCATGTTGTTCTGCTGTCCTTCATCAGGTCTAATTGCACGTGCCGGTGGATGTCAGTGTTTGCAGTTAAGTGTCCCATATGTAAATGTGGACTACTCACAAGTATGTATGAATATACCAGCATGCACTGTGTAGCTGCCACATACCAGTGAGAATGTCCCATGTTACAAACACATCTACCGTTCCAAGAGCATGATAGCTGTGTATTAAGCTACTATGGCCACAGACGTGACATCCCTAAACGGTGACATCACAGGTACAGTTACATGGAGTGGTGAGGTAAGAGAGTGGTCTAGCTGATTACAAGGGTAGATGCCAGTGGGAAGTGTAATGCCTCAATGGGAATCAGTAATACACATTCCCATGACAGGATGCCAACACACAACTGCACCCACACACTCAGGTATTGACACACATGTATTCAGTGACACTGTAACACACACACACACACACACACACACACACACACACACACTCATGGCTTCACCGACACAGTAACACACACTTGCACACAGTTGATACCGGTGTGCTGAGGACCCCTGCCTATGTGCAAATCATCATTACAGTTCATAGGTTCATAGGTTCATAGATTAGTACTAGGCTAAGTGACCTTGTGGGCCACTTTAAGCCTAGCCAGTTATCCCATGTGAGAATCAAACCCTGCACCTTGTGTCTGTAAGGTAAATACCTTAACCATTATGACAACCTCCCAGTACTGTGCACCTACATGACGTGCCGCAGAGAATACACATGTACAGGTAGTCAGTACGGCCTATGATCAGGGACATCAAAATCGATTGTTGAATGCATTGCCTGGATGGTGGGAGGGGTCCTATCAGTTCAGTATGGTAACATACATCCTCATCCCAGGGACCAGTCAGCCCTACATACACAGACTGTGGCATTCAGTAATTAATACACCTATGTCATGCACATACAGATACCTCACATGTGTGAGATACATGCCCCTGCCTATGTCCTACTTTATACATTGCAGTCTGTACAGATGTGTACACTAGTGTACAGGAGAGTGAGTAACAATTGAGATGCATTCCCCACAATATGTGACAAATATGGACACACATGCAACCACACATGCCAGTACCGTGAATCTCAGACCTGCCTAGCTCATGTTATGTATGTCAGATGTACAGCAGTATTGCGCGCGTTACAAACTGTACTGATGCTTCCTGTGACAACAGTGCTGATATATGCACTAGGGATGTCATATCTATTAACAGGTGTCAAGTGATTTACCTCCGCTATCACCCTGACCGCTGTCTAAGTTGTGTGTTATGTCCTTCAATTAACAAAATCATTTCTTACCGGTTACACAGGGTATTGTAGGACTGCTTGTGACACACCTATGAGCTGCCCACATCAAACATCCTTCTGCAAAGATGCCCCACCACTTAGTTTTTTCAACACATCTGTCCATACCTGTGGTACATCTTTCTGTACATTCAGCATATCACCATATACAGTTGGCAATGTTGAGGCTGCATTGCAGCTGCATGATGTACTAGGATACACGCCACCTGCATACATCAGTAACTGCACACGCATGTTTTCTGAATGCACAACACTATGTGTACAGGTGTGTAGGTCCTACAATCCTGACATTTGGTCATGTTTGTAGGCATTACAATTGGCAGATATGTGTAATAACATACATGACACATGGACTGTTGTATGATATGATGGGTGACCAGTACAGAGGGGATGTTACCTCTGTCAACATTGATATCACACCTTATGTACTGTTAGTATTCAGCAGCCATGGACCTACATTCCATGTGCATGTGTGTAATGGCTGTAGCCACCTGTTTGCACAAAGGACTACAACAGCTATGCTATTTACAGGTATGTTGTGGGTATGGCATGTACATAACCAGGGCAGGTACATGTATGTTATATCCATACATGAGGGTGTGCACTGGTGTACAGCAACAGACATCTGCTAATGTTGGATAGTACTGAGGGGCCTTGGTATGTGTACAGCTGATCTGGTCACAGATAGTGGTATCACTGCATTGCATAACACATGATGCAACTGTGTCAGTACATGTTTACTGTCAACATTTGATGTAGAGCTTAGTACAGTACACAGGTCAAGGGTCACATGGTGGCGTACTCGTCTGTCATACAACATGTATGGTTGTGTGGTGGTGGTCCAAGGTCATGGTGGTGTCTGCAGTTTACATCCTAGAATGCAGCATGTGACACTGTGTCCTGCACATGGCTCATCTGTGATGACTTTCATGGGGGGACCGGTCAGTACATGTGAGTGGCCTTTATGTATGTGGGTACACCACCGGGAGCGGTCCTTACCTGTGTTATGGCCCACATGTCTGGTTCTGAGGTATATGGTGGTAGTGCTAGGTTCTGAGGTATATGGTGGTAGTGCTATTGTGCACTACAGAGATATCAGCCAGGTGTTCCTCACTGCACAGATGTCAGTACTCCCCATTGTTGGATCTACAGTGGCCAGCTGTGAATATGGACGCTACACATCTAGCACTGGTTAGCATAAGAAAACAATGCAGTTGTCCTGTAGGTGTATGAGAGTTAACCTGTGCTTAGGACATTTGCCTTGGAATGGCACTGTGTAGGCGGATGCGACTTTGGTAATATCCACACTCCCTTGTATCATCGATGCATGTGATATGTGACAAAGGCCTGCCTATTGTCAGCCATGTCATCCCAGAATGACAGCTGATTTGTTAAAGACCGGTGTCAAATATATGTAGAGCAGTGTTCCCACTAACAATGATAACTACCAACACCAAAGCCCATTACAATGTGTTATTTATGTCTACCTGTAATAGCATGGCCACTGTGGCTGTCCGTGTTTAGCATCAGAGTGCATCCCAGTCAGCCCTGTGCTACTAGGAGTATGAGCATGCCCAGTATATCCTTGTGTAGATGGACACATAGTAGTGCATTCCGACCAGCCCTGTGCTACTAAGTGTGTGAGCATGCCCCCTGTGCTACTAAGTGTATGAGCATGCCCAGTATATCCTTCTGTAGATGGACACATAGTGCATTTCTAACAGCCCTGTGCTGCTAAGTGTATGAGCATGCCCAGTATATCCTTGTGTAGATGGACACAGTGCATTCTGAACAGCCCTGTGCTACTAAGTGTGTGAGCATGCCCGGTGACACCTTGTGTTGGTTATGTGCCTCTGTGTATGGGCATGGCCATTGTAACCCTGTACAGTGGTAGTAGTTGTCCATTCCACAGATGGGCATACTCCAGGTCAGGATGGATTCATACTTTAAACACACAGGTTCACAGGTATGTACATCTTAAATGCCAGCATCCCTGTTGATGTCCGCATTCCCAGATGGTCATGACAGCCTTGACATGTGTAGTCTGTGTGGCGTGATTTGTATATATGTAGTATTGTAATAGTAATCTGTAAATAGGCAGGTGTGCCATACCCGACACTGGCGTGTGTGTGTATGTCTGTCCCTGTTTGCCGGTGGACTCTGAATTGCTTTTAGACTAGCCACACTCCATACATTTCTTATACCCACAGTTAGCAAGGCCGATGATGTCACCCATCTACAAATACACCTCTGGGAGGGCTGTGTCCCAGTAATCTTGGTAGCGCATTCTGTAACTGCATAATTCTGTAGTGTAATAAAGTAGTTTGGTCGGTGTTCTACTCCCACACTTGCCGCTTGTATCTCTCTCCCTTTTTGCCTGAGAACTGAGTAATACCTTTATACTGCTCACATTACATACATTTCTTATACCCACCGTTAGCAAGGCTGATGATGTCACCCATACCTCTGGGAGTGCTGTGACCCAGTAATCTCGGTAGCACATTCTGTAACTGCGTAATGCTGTAGTGTAATAAAGTAGTTAGGTCGGTGTTCTAGTCTCGCACTTGCTGTGTGTGTCTCCCCATTTGCCTGAGGACTGAGTAATACCTTTATACTGCTCACACTCCATACATTTCATATACTCACCGTTAGCAAGGCCGATGATGTCACCCATCTACAAATAGACCTCTGGGAGTGCTGTGTCCCAGTAATCTTGGTAGCACGTTCTGTAACTGCATAATTCTGTAGTGTAATAAAGTAGTTAGGTCAGTGTTCTAGTCTCACACTTGTCATGTGTGTGTGTGTCTCCCCATTTGCCTGAGGACTGAGTAATACCTTTATTCTGCTCACACTCCATACATTTCTTATACCCACCGTTAGCAAGGCCGATGATATCACCCATCTACAAATACACCTCTGGGAGTGCTGTGTCCCAGTAATCTCGGTAGCGCATTCTGTAACTCTATAATGCTGTAGTGTAATAAGGTAGTGAGGTCGGCATTCTAGTCCCACACTTGGTGTGTGTGTGTGTATGTGTGTCTCCCCATTTGCCTGAGGACTGAGTAATACCTTTATACTGCTCACACTCCATACATTTCTTATACTCACCGTTAGCAAGGCCGATGATGTCACCCATCTACAAATAGACCTCTGGGAGTGTTGTGTCCCAGTAATCTTGGTAGCGCGTTCTGCAACTGTGTAATGCAGTAGTGTAATAAAGTAGTTAGATTGGTGTTCTAGTCTCACACTTGCCGTGTGTGTGTGTGTCTCCCCGTTTGCCTGAGGACTGAGTAATACCTTTATACTGCTCACACTCCATACATTTCTTATACCCACCATTAGCAAGGCCGATGATATCAGCCATCTACAAATACACATCTGGGAGTGCTGTGTCCCAGTAATCTTGGTAGCCCATTCTGTAACTCCATAATGATGCAGTGTAATAAGGTAGTTAGGTCGGTGTTCAAATGCCAGCCATGCCAACTGTGTGTATGTGTGTGTCTCTGTGTCTCCATCTGCCTAGGGACAGAATAATGCTTTTAGACTGCTCACACTCCATACAATCCCTATCACCGACTTTGCCATTGCTGATGATGTCACCCACCTACAAGTACACCTCTGGGAGTGATGTGTCCCCGTAATCTCGGTAGCGAGTTCTATAACTGCGTAATGCTGTAGTGTGGTAAGGTAGTTAAGTCGGTGTTCTAATCCCAGCCATGCCAACTGTGTGTGTGTGTGTCCGTCTGCTTGGGGACAGTATAATGCGTTTAGACTGCTCACACTCCATACAATCCCTATCACTGACTTTGCCATTGATGATGATTTCACCCACCTAGAAGTACACCTCTGGGAGTAATGTGTCCCAGTAATCTCTGTAGCGCATTCTGTAACTGTAATGCTGTAGTGTGATAGAATAGACAGGTAGGTGTTCTATTCCATGGCATGACAGGTGTGTGTGCTTGGCAGTCATATCCTATGTGTTGGTGTCTGTGAGTGGCCAGCTACTGGATGTGTTGAGAAGTGTGTTTTGTTGTTTTCCTATATAGTAGCCATAAATGTCACAATCGGCCAAGAGACTGGGTTGGCAAGACATACACATACATTCGGCAATAGGTCTGGTGAGTAATGTCAGCAGCCCTAATCTTACCCTTAATACAGTCTGAACCCATGTGACACACAGAAACATACTTGCCTTGATATTAACACCAGTACATAATGCAGGAGGCGCATGTGGTTTCCTTTTCATTCTTGTCTAATGCTTTGGTGTCACGTGATCCGCTGTTGAGATATATATTCTATATCTACGTATGTGTATATGTATATGTATATATATATATATATATATATATATATATATATATATATATATATATATATATATATATATATATATATATATATATATATATATATATATATATATATATATATATATATAGATATATATATATATATATATATGTGTATATGTGGACATTAACATACATAAAACAACATGATGGAATACATTTCCTTTACTGTTGAATGCCTGTGCTGGATGATCTGTACTTGATAAACTCAGATGTATGTATATCTGCCATGGCTTAGTGGTAAAGCACATCATCTGTGGTATGCAGGGTCCTGGTTTCAAGCCGTGCAGAGGCCGGTTGTTTTGCTGCTGGGAAGAACAAGGGACATTGAATACAGTGATAGTAAGGCACTTTTAACCAGTTGTGTGCGGGTCTGCGTGACAGTAAGCAGTGGTTATTTTTGGGCAGGCTCAGTATGGGTCATGTAACTATGCATTAGAAGACAATACTATGCAAACAAGGTGGAAAATAGTGAATCCCATTTATCCCCAGGGTGTGATGCAGGTCCCAAGAGTGTATGTGTATAGATAGCTGCGTGCAGGACTCAAATATAGGTGAAAGCATGGGGGGGGTGGGTGTCAGACATACTGTACGTAGATTGGAGCCCTGTGTCTCGGGATTACTCCTAGCTTAGCACGCCTAAGTTAGGGGTGTGTTTATACCTGCCTAGTGCAATTGGGAGGGACAACAGCAGTAGGAGAGTAGTCAAGGTGAACAAGCTGGGCAAACAGGTGATATTTATTAGAATCAGCAGATTACAGGCCCAGCATACCAGCCCAGCCCAGAACACTACGATAAAGTGAGCAAGCACCATCCCCTTGGGTTTTTCCACACTCTACACCACCGGTGTATACATGCAGGGAAATTTTAACAAACAATCCTACGAAATGAGAAGGGGTGCAGCAGGCAACATAGACCAACATGTGCAGGAGGCTGAGGGTGGTAAGGATGTGAATGCGGCCAAACAACCCTCAGTGAGGAGACAGAGAAGACTGTACAGACCCAGGGTAACTTACCAGGGGCTACATGAGCTGGAGATAGTGGAGTGCTATGAGGTGGACAGAGACCTCCTACAGCAGATTGTTGAGCTGTGCCAGCCACACCTGACACATCGAACAGGCCGAGGGGAACCCATCCCAGTGGATACCAAGGTATGTGTAGGCCTAGGTATACTAGCCGCAGGTACCTCCCAAAGCACAACTGGGGATATCATGGGGATCTCACAGGCATCTGCATCCAGGGTATTCCACCAGTTCCTGGATGCCATGTCACCACATGCCAGTGAGCACGTACATTTCCTAAACACACGTGAGGTGTTGACCAGCAATATGCTTCTCTTACACCAAATGGCAGACTACCCTGAGGTAGTGGGTGCTATAGCCTGCACGCATGTATGCATCAAAGCACCACCCAGTGAGCAGGGTAGGGCCTACATTAACCACAGGGGCATCCCCTCCATCAACTGCCAGGTCGTATGCGATGCCCAGGGCATTATACTGAATGTGTGTGCTGGCTGCCCTGGAAGCTATGATGACTCCAATATATGGCATCTGACACAGCTGTACCACAGCTTTGCCAATATGGACATCCCCTACAGTCACCTAGTGGGGGATGCTGGGTACCCACTGGAGCCGTGGCTGATGATACCCATCAGAAAATGCACACATGCCTGAACAACGACGCCATAATGAGGCACATGCACAGGCCAGACATATAATAGAGCATATATTTGGGATGCTCACATCACAGTTCTAGTATCTGGACACATCCGGTGGAGCCTTGCATTATTCACCAGCTACATGCACCCAAATTGGTATGGTATGTGCTATGCTACACAATATGATCCTGCGGAAACAGCTGCAGCAGGAACAGCATGGGGCAGGGCCACACAGCCCCCTACCAATGCCAAGGCCTGTACAGGCACAGAGTGACTCGGAGGAGGAACAACCTTAGCTGGACCCAGTAGGCGGAAGGAGGCATGCCCAGTATGACCTGGCCTTGGCAAAGAGGCAACGCATAGCATATGCACTGATACAGTTGGGACCCAGGGAATCTCACCCTCTCTGACTCACACAGACAGTAAAAGGGATGCCAAACATGACACTACCTGTGTTCAGCCATGTATAGGAAGTACACTATGTGCATCTGACATAGGCAGCCCTCCAGCATCATCCTCAGGTCTGGCACACCCTCAAGGTAAGTCAATCAACCTACCAATTGGCAGTTGTATTAGAATGTGTTGGTATCTGTAGCTATGGTATGGATGCGAGCATGCAAGGGAATTTGGTGGCCGAATGTTAAGGCAGAAGACAGTAGACATCCATAGTGGCACCATGACATCTGTTGCACATAAGGTGGTCACCATAGTAGCCAGTAGTACACAGGGTGTCATAACCCACTGCAGGTAATGGGCTGAGCATCATGTGTGTCCATACTGCCCACACAAGTCTCAACCAGCTGGACAGGTGTAGACCAACACAGACAAATGCTGTGCTATGGCCTCAGAATATGCTCTATGGATGACCCCCCCCACAGACCCACACAGACAGACTACAGCAGGCCAGGCAGTTGGATGGAGGGTGCGAAGGCTAGGATGTCTGACACTAATATGTTGGTAATTAAAGCTAAGATCTGGAGTACACTGGTATGCCTCTAGCCAGCACAATAGGTAGGTCTACACACTGAAATGGAGTACCTGACATACCAGTACATTAGTAGCAAAAGTGTACAAGTGTCAGGTGTGCCCCCCTTCCAACGTACACATATAGCAACAGTCAGGTGCGCCCTTTCCCAGTGCTGTGTAGGAATGTGGATACAGTCGGATGCCCCCCCATGCTGTGCAGAAATGTAGCAATAGTCAATGCCACATGACCAATGGATACCCTGAATACACAGCATGTCACTTGTCAGTGTACAACGCAGAGGTCAGCATCACAGTACAGACTACCTTGACATGTAACACATGCAATACAGTTGGCCATACTGGGCATGCTCAAACACATGAAGGTATGATGGCAATGTCAGTTGACAACATGCGGAATGGTCATACTGGGCATGCTCAAACAGGTAAACACAAGAGGGCCAGGTCTGCAAACACCAGTGGTCCATACATATCTGCCAGTACATTGCTATACTGTTGGATGACTCTGCTGTATGGTATGTGTGTGGTACTGTCTATTGTCTGTATATTTGCCATAGTGTATTGGTAATTCACATTAGCTGTGTGCGCAGGGTGTTGCTACCAACACTTGCAAAGGACGGTTATTTGTTTGCAGGCAGAACAAGCCCATTGGATATGGAGGGAGTAAGGCACATTGAAGCAGTTGGGAGCAGTTGTGAGTGGGTTTGTGTGGTGTTAAGCACTGCTGACCTCTGGTTACAGCTTCTTACACTTGGTTAGCCTCCACATTTCTTTACCAGTGCAATACTTGCATACTGGTAGCCAAACACACTTACACCTGCTCGCTCCCTCACTTGCACATGCACCAACATTGGTGCTTGCATGTGTCACTCACGCTGGGTGGGAGCAATCCCTTGTGATGCCTATTACATTGGACTACATGACTACAGTATTGAGTATGGTTGACCATTAGGCGACAGCATGGATTTCGACTTTATGGAATCGGTGGCCTGTCCAGTGAGTTAATCATATTATATGCGTGTTCCTCATACAATCTGCTCCCATCTGGCTGATACATGGGAACCAATTACTCTGCAATGCAGACAAGTAAATGTGTTTTGGGACCCACATCCGTCTGCCTAGTCATGCTACCGCATACCTATTGAAGGTTTGCCACCTTTTAAATTGGTCGAGGTGGGACTTTAGGATTAACACCTGTCCCACTTTGCGTGGGACAGTCCCTCCTTAGTCGGATGTGTCATGCGAAAATAATCAAGACATAGCAAATGTCCTGATTACAGGACAATATTATATTCTATGTTTCTCTAATAGTTGCATGTAACAGATATTGTATATATGACACTTCTATATGTTATGTGAAGTAGCATAAGCAAGTGGAATGCTACTAGACTGAGCTTTTATTTGTGCAAATACGTATAGTTCTGTACTATGCATGGCTGTAGGTATGTTCTGACCCGGTACGTCTGACATTTCTATGGAGCAAGTCCCACTTTGGCCATTTTGAAAGTTGACAGCCCTTTAGGACCTATATGTAGAGATGTCAAATTTGGCAGGGCAACAGATACACACAGCCAGTAGAAAGCAGAGTACTTCACAGTTTTGCCTAAATAAAAGGTTATTCTTGTAGCATTATAGTTGCTAATACTGTATACTATAACATCTAGGTGTTTCAGATACAACATAATTGTTTTATGGAACCACTACAGACAATATATGGATTCTTTGCACTAAAACACAGGCCATGTGCCATAATAACATTTATTTTGCAGGACACAACTGCCCAAAGGGAGTGTCCCTCGCAAAGGTGAACAGGTGGTAACCCCAACCTATTATGCTATCATCTACCTATGGTAGTCGGCAGAATATGCACTTTCCATCACTAGCAGACCTCACATACGAATGGGGGAGAATGAACACTGAATCAGGGACACTGCTTAACACCCTCAGGGACACATTTAGATGATTGGTACTATTAACCTGACACATTGACAGTCCCAGAACATATGTATCCATACACATTTGTCGAGGTACATGCTGTTTATGACTCATACATGCTGTCATTATTCATTACATGTATTCCGCCACCTGTCCACCTAATATCACTAGTTCTAGAAGGGTTTAGTTGGGACTGTGTTAGATTCTGATTCGTAAACACGGACGTTCATGTTAATCGGGTACAGTTCACTGATATGGTCCCTATGTGTTCCCCCAATGGTTTATGGACTATCCAGTAGATGTGCTCTTAAGGTTTGGGAGGTATGGGCGTCTGCTATACCCACATCAGAATATTAATTACTGCCATGGGGTGGGCCTAATACATTTCTGTCAACCAACACCTGCACACTTAGGCCCATGATTGCATACCCATAATTTCCCTACCTGACACCCCTCTACAGCACTCATCCTTACTGTGAGCACAGCTGGGGTATGAACACACCCCTACACACTGCCCACTCTCCCCGTGTCCAGACACATGTCATACATTTTGTCAACCCATGTGCTATCAGACTTGCACAACCTACTGTTCCTTGTACAGCTACATCCTGGTCGCGTTGAGCACTACAGGTTTGTCTAAAAGGCAAATTTTTGGTGTGCCACAAGGAACCCCGTGATCCATGTTTAATGTGTAGACCTTGCAGATCTCTCCCACTGGTAGTTTCCTGCCGGTGGTCTGGAAAGCAGCGGTGTATTTACCTTTATTGCATGTCTGTATGTCTCACCGGCCTAGCTGGGGAGGTGTGGGAGGTAGATGTTTGTTTATTGGATCTGCCACTAACATATACCCGGTCTGAACATCTGTTACCCGTAATTGCTGTAACGTAACATAGGTATGTACCGTTGCGTAATGTCTGGGATTGTGTTTTGATGGTGCGCGGTGCCCTGTGTGGATGTAGGTGTTATGTCAGGTAAGTGTTTTCTAAGGGTTGTGAGTGGGAGTTAGAGTGTGTGTGAGTATGCTGATGTGTTTGATGTTTGTGTGAGGGGTCGAAGAATGTGCGTGTGTGAGTCAGCTTCTGTTTTGTGTTTGTGCGATCTTGGAGTTAGTACATATATGTAGGGGGGGTGGGGGGTGCAGCCCCACATGGGTTCAGGGGCTTATGTGTATGAGTTGTGTATGCATGTAGTTTTCTTTGTTTTTGTTGTAATGTGGGTGTTGTGGTGTATGTGTAGTATTGTGTGTGCGTTTTTTTCGGTGTTTTGACTTTCGCGTTTTTTTTGTGTCAGTGTTTTGTGGATTCGGTTTTATAGTTTCGGGATACTGAAATTCGACATTTCTGTAATTCGAGGTTATAAAGTGAATCCATATATATATATATATATATATATATATATATATATATATATATATATATTTATATATATATTTATTTATTTATTTCCAGTTTGATTACCGGGGAAGTCCACTGGGCCAGAACGTACCCATTTTCAGTGGAGGCCCGGGGAGAAAAGCTCCAAAAGCAAAGCAAATACAATCTTAGTTACATGGTGTAAAAGGTAGTAATAAAATACATACATTTGAAATTACATTACATTGATACAGATTAGTAAAAAAAAGCAAAAAACACACAGTATACTTCAAAATCATCGTTCAGGAAGGTAGTTAATAGATTTAGTAGTTTCCTTCAAGTAGCAGGTTAAAACTGTATGAGAAGAAGGTCTAAGGTTACAAGCTATTTACAATATTTACATATGAGGAGAAGAGAGAGAGAGACGGTACTTAGACTGAGAGTAGGTTAAGGTTTGATCAAGCTGTGATTGAGAGAAGTAAAGGGAAGAGAGGAAAAAAAGAGAATTAGGATAGAGTAGAGAGAAAGGATATAGAGGGATTCAAGGGGAATTTATTTAAATTTAAGTAGGATGTAAGCAGGTACACTTATGTTTAGTGGACAAGTAAGAGAAAAGTTGGGCTTTGAAGGCTTCAGTGTTAGATGTTTTCCTAAGAGTAGAAGGGAGAGAGTTCCATTTCCTGCCAAGAGAGTAGGAGAGAAGGAGTTGTCCAGCAGGGCGATTAGGTTTGTGGATGGCGATTAAATTTTGGTGTTCAGATCTTAGAGATCTGTTTGGGGTGTATGGTGGAAGGATGTTTTCTAGGGCTGGGCATTTATCAGGGTAGAAAATTAATTTGTGAGCAGTGGTTAGTTGGAGGTATTCTAGGTAGTTAGGGAGTTCTAGCCAGTTCAGAGTTTGTAGGGAAAGACAATGATGAGAAGAGGATTTAGATTTGGTAGCGAATTTAGAGATTTTATTATAGCAGATTTCGAGTTTGGTGGAGGTTGAAGAAGACAGGTTAGTAAGGAGAGGGGCTCCATATAGTAGAGATGGCAGAAGATAGGTAAAAGCTAAGGAATGCCTAGTGGAGTTGGAGAGAAAGCAGTTGTTTTTGTAAAGCATGCCTAGCTTTTGGTGGGTTTTCTTTATGTTTAGTTGAATGTGGCTATCAAATTTGAGTTGCTCGTCTATAGTGACGCCAAGGAGTTTTGCAGATGGGACCACCTCTATGGGTGACATGGTTTAGCTTATGATTTTGAATGCTGTTTTATCAAATGTGCAAGCCCTTGAGGGAGTGAAGAGAAGAATTTTGGATTTATTAGAGTTGAGAGAGATGATTTTGGTGCATCCAGTTCTCTGTAGTGGAAAAAGCTTTTTGGGTTTTTGTTAGTAGTTCGGGGATATTGTAGGCGGTGCAGACTAAGGTAGAATCATCAGCATATTGGATGACTGTAGTGTCTGGGATGGCAGAGTGAAGGTTATTTATGAAGATGTTGAAAAGCATAGGTCCAAGGATGGACCCCTGGGGAACTCCAGTGGGAGTAGGTAAGAATGAGGAGGTAGAGTTGTTCCATTTGACAGCTTGGGATCTGTCTGATAAGTAGCTAGAGAACCAGGATAGAGTGTCAGGGGAGAGATAAAGGTTTGATAGATGAAAGAGAAGGTGTTTGTGAGAGATGGTGTCGAAGGCTTTAGACAGATCTAGCAGTACCGTGGAAACTAGAAACCCAGAATCCCTGGCTTGATTGACTGTTTCTAAGAAGGATAGTAGGGCAGTAATGGTGCTGTGTCCAGGGCGGAATCCATGTTGGGTGGGTGTAAGGAGGTGGTTATGGGTTAAGAAAGGCATGAGTTGGTGGTGGACGCATTTTTCTAGTATTTTAGATAAAGGTGAGAGTAGGGCAATAGGGCGGAAGTTGGAGATATTTGTGTTTTTGCCTCCTTTATGAAGTGGGAGAATGTAAGCAGATCTCCAGAGCAAAGGGACATATGACTCTTTTAGAGATCTGTTGATTAATATGCTGATAGGGAGAGCAATACCTTCAGCAGCACATTTAAGGAAAGAGGAGGGGATGTTGTCAGGGGCATTAGAGCATGGCTTTAGTTTAGATAAGAGTTTTTTTATGAATATAGTAGATACAGGTTTCAGCTGGAAGCTGGGATGACAGTTAGAGGGGTTGTTGGGAGCAGAGGAAGGAGAGTTGGATGTATTATTGTTAGGGAAGGATTTAGTAAGATTGGTTATAGATTCTGTAAAGAATTTGTTGAAGAGAGAGCTTAGTTCTGAGTCAGTTTTACTAGGGTCTGGGCAAGGGTTATTCCTGGATCCAGGATGGAGAAGGGAATTAACTGAATTCCAGAACTGTTTGGGGTTCTTATTATGGTTAGACTGTAGTTTAAAGTAGTAGTTTTTTTTGTCCTGGGAGATTAGTTTTTTTGCTAGGTTGCGGAGTTGTTTGTATTGGAGCAGGGAAGCAGGGATTTTATTTTTTTGGTATATTTTCCAAGATTTGTCCCTTTGGTGCATGACTTGTTTTGTTTCCTTGGAGAGCCAGGGGGCAGAGTTAGATTTGACTCGTTTGTTTCGTGGAGGAGCTAGGGAGTTAAGGGTATTTAGGAAGGTAGAGTTAAAGTGTTCTACTGCTTTGTCTAGTGGAAGTATATTTAGGGTCTGCCAGTTGGTATGTTTAAGAATGTTTGAGAAGATAGTGGGGTTGAAGTTGCTGAGATTACGAGTGTGAATGTAGTGGTGTAGATATTGGGTAGAGTTAGTGGAGCGGTGTATGAAAGTAGGGAGATGGTCACTGAAGGTGTCAGGGATGGTGCCAGAAAGAGATATTTTGTTTGGATGAGACACAAGGATCCAGTCAATGGTAGATCCTGGGGGATTTACTTTGTTAGGTCGGGTGGTTGTGTGGATAACTTGGGTAAAGTTAAAGAGATTGATGAATTGGGAGGGGGAAGGAGAGTTGATATTATTCCAGTCAATATTAACGTCGCCTAGAATGTAGGTTTCAAATTTGATTTCAGTTGAGGCCCAGTAAAGAATATTTTCCAAGGTTGTTATGTTGTCACCTGGAGATATATAAAGGGAGATAATGCAGATGTTCTTATGTTTATTTAGTCGAAGAAGACTGGATGTAAGTTCAGTGTTTTTGAATTCAGGAGTTGGAATTTGTAGCGGGATGAGGGAAAGGAGGTTAGAGTAAATTATTGCAGAGCCTCCACCTTTTTTGTTTGATCGGTCAGTTCTGAGGATTTGGAACCCAGGAGGTAAGATTTCAGAGTCGGTGATGTGGGGTTTTAGCCAGGTTTCAGAGATGGCTAAGATGTCAGGTTGGTTGTGGCAAATCCAAGCATGAAGATGATGGATTTTGTTATTTAGGCTCTGAGCATTGATAGAGAAAAGTTTGAGGGGGTTAGGAGAGGAAGTGGAAGAGGAACCAGAGGGAGAAAAGGGGATTTGGGAGAAGTTGTTGGTGGTGAGGCAGGGGCCAGGGTTTGGGTGAATATCACCACATAGGACAAGGTTATCAGTGGAAGTAACTCTTAGTCTTTTGTGTTTGAGAAGTAGGAGGCTGTAAGAGGGAGGGAGTATTTTTAGAGTGGGAGTGTGTGGTACAGTGAGACATTTGGGATGGAAAAGGTATAGTGTTTTGGGGGGAAAAAGAGAGGATGATATGTTGTTGTAATGAGTGGGTAGAGAAAGTTGTGGGTGAGTGCAAGGGTTAATTTGTGAAGGTGTTAGGGAAAAGGGTATTTTATGAGAGTAGGTAGTAGCAAAATATAGGGGAATGAGAAATACAAATAGTAATGATGAGACATAGATATTGTGAAGTATTTTGGAAGGCATGTTTGGCAGGCAGAGGGGGAAGAGATATGTATAATGGAGTTGAGTAGGCAAGGAGAAGTAAAAGGAAAATGAAGAGGATGGGATCTTAGGAAAAGGATAGGGTTGAAAGTATTTGATGGGGAGAGTAAGGGAGAAATTTGTGTAGGGAAGAGAAACTATAGTGGAGTGAAAAGAAAAGAGTGGGAGGGGGAGAAGTAGAAGAACTATGATAGGTTAGATGGTGGTGAGAGGTATAGTGGGGTGGGAGGAGTATGAGTAGGAGGGATAATGAGGGACGGACTCTGATAGGTTAATTATTATGCATGGGAGGGTGCATGAGAGGTATAAAGGTAGAGGTGCTGGGGGCGGGTGGGAATTGGGGGCAGGGTAGGGGAGCGGAGTGAGCCCGTAGGGCGAACGGAGCGGGAAGAACCCAGGAGGGCAGGAGAGGAGTAAGAAGTTATCAGTGGAGCAAGAAGTTATCAGTGGAGCAGAGGCTATAAGGGGTAAGTAATAGACGGGTAAGTAGGATCTGGATAAAGTAGGAGGAGTGGGCTGCAAGGTATTAGGGGGGAGAGAGGGAAACAGAAACGTTGGAAGTGTGGACAGAATGGAGAGAGTTGAAGTCTAGTTAAGTAGAGAATTTCAGGACTGCACTCAGAACTGTACTTAGCACACCAGGGCAAATATTTGGGCTAAAGTAGACTAGGGTAAGAAGGGAGCTAGTGTAACTCGGGGAACTGAAATGAGATTTGTAGCAAAGGGAGATAGAGATAAGGGGGTTAGGCTGCTGGCTTTCCTGGCAGGAGAATACTACAACAGCTAGCAGGGTTTAAGAATACAGTGGTTTATTAATTAGCAGCAGATACACATACTTTCTAGGTCTTCTGAGAGACTCCTGAATACACTTCCCACAAAAAAGGGGGTTGAGGCAGCAGAGTGTAATAATTGCTTGAGCACTTGGGTGTACTGCTTTAGTTGTGTCAGGGTATCAACCCAGGCGAAGCCACAGGGGGGAGACTCAGGGCAGGAAAGCTGGAGAACAGGAAAAAACAGTTGGAAGAGAAAAACAGTAGGACATTAGTAACAATTAAAAAAATAAACTAAACACTATATCTTCAAGTAGTGGTTAAATTAGGCAGGTATCAAGTTTGTGTTACTAGCAGAGTCAATATTACTACAGTTAACAGTGATGGAGATATAGTCAAAGTACATCTAAACAACTAAAACCATCAAAAAGCACACAGTTAAAAAAAAAACACATTACCTAGTAGGCAGCATACATTTAAATCCATACAAAAACCTACCAGACAGGAGGTTTAGCACAGAGGTACAAGAAAGTAGGCAGGGCAAGGTCAGATAAATGTGCTTAATAGCAGCGTCTCAAAAAACACGTGGAATGATGGCAATTAGCTCATAAATGGTTTGCATTTGCATTACATTCCTACTCAGTCGATAGAAACTTTAACTGTAGAGATATAACAAGTTAAATGATAATGCTGGCTTCAGAGGGATTTTCGCTATCAAATACAGCATTTAACTGTTAGCGCCAGAGCATTACTGATTTGCATAAGCATTACTCACATACACAGTCGATAGAGATTTTAACTGTAGAGATGTAACACAGTAAATGATAGCGCTGGCTTCAGAAGGTCGTCGTTATCAAATTAAAGCATTTAACTATAAAACGCCATAGCGTTTCTGGTTAGCATAAGCATTACACTCATACACAGTCGGTAGTGACCTAAACTGTAGAGATATAACAAAAATAATGATCGCGCTGGCTTGAGACGGTCGTCGCTTATCAAAATAAAGCATTTAACTATGAAACGCCATAGCGTTTCTGGTTTGCATAAGCATTACACTCACACAGTCGGTAGTGACCTAAACTGTAGAGATATAACAAAATAATGATAGCGCTGGCTTGAGAAGGTCGTCGCTTATCAAAATAAAGCATTTAACTGTAAACCATCATTGCGATTATGTTTGTCAGAAGCAGTATACTCCCGAGCAGTCGATAGTGACTTTAACTGAAAGCAAATTAGCAAGGAAGTTAATTCGAAGACTTCACAGCGTTTTTTAGCACATATATCAGTATAATCCGAAAACAGCAGATAGTATCCTTTACAAATGCTTTTTTGCAGGTGGCTGGCATGTCAGAAAACAGTGCTTCTCTAATTCCTCAGCTAGTGCTTAACATGATAAGGCTATCCTCACACATTCAGATAGGCAAAACAGAGAAAGCAGCAAAACACATTTAAATCAAGTTCTACTTACTGTTGGAATACACTCTCTGCCAAGGATGGACAACAGCCGAGAACGGGCGAAGTTTAAAAATGGCGCCCAAGGGTTGGGAGGGACTTTATCACTTCCAGGAGGATGAGTGAGACCAGGGGGAGGAGCAGATGTGTACGCTTGCAGGTACAGACTGGGAGAACTGTGTGGGGGAGGGGCACAAAGAAATAGGTGGTATCTATATGGATGGAATACCCCAGGGAGAGACAAGAGATGAGGCTAAATAATGGAGAACAGAGATAAAAGAGCAGGAAATGTAGGAAGAAATGAGAGGTAGAGAGAGGGAGAGAGAGCGGAGTACAGAGGAGAGTAAATAGAATCAATGTGATAGCAAAACACATAGATATTACAGGTAGGAGTATAACATAGTTGAGAGGGAGAGAGAGAGTGGGGGTAAAGGTATAAAGGACTGAAAGGTAACAGGGAGGCAGAACCCAGGAGGGCAGGAGAGGAGTAAGAAGTTATCAGTGGAGCAAGAAGTTATCAGTGGAGCAGAGGCTATAAGGGGTAAGTAATAGAGGGGTAAGTAGGATCTGGATAAAGTAGGAGGAGTGGGCTGCAAGGTATTAGGGGGGAGAGAGGGAAACAGAAACGTTGGAAGTGTGGACAGAATGGAGAGAGTTGAAGTCTAGTTAAGTAGAGAATTTCAGGACTGCACTCAGAACTGTACTTAGCACACCAGGGCAAATATTTGGGCTAAAGTAGACTAGGGTAAGAAGGGAGCTAGTGTAACTCGGGGAACTGAAATGAGATTTGTAGCAAAGGGAGATAGAGATAAGGGGGTTAGGCTGCTGGCTTTCCTGGCAGGGAGAATACTACAACAGCTAGCAGGGTTTAAGAATACAGTGGTTTATTAATTAGCAGCAGATACACATACTTTCTAGGTCTTCTGAGAGACTCCTGAATACACTTCCCACAAAAAAGGGTTGAGGCAGCAGAGTGTAATAATTGCTTGAGCACTTGGGTGTACTGCTTTAGTTGTGTCAGGGTATCAACCCAGGCGAAGCCACAGGGGGGAGACTCAGGGCAGGAAAGCTGGAGAACAGGAAAAAACAGTTGGAAGAGAAAAACAGTAGGACATTAGTAACAATTAAAAAAATAAACTAAACACTATATCTTCAAGTAGTGGTTAAATTAGGCAGGTATCAAGTTTGTGTTACTAGCAGAGTCAATATTACTACAGTTAACAGTGATGGAGATATAGTCAAAGTACATCTAAACAACTAAAACCATCAAAAAGCACACAGTTCAAAAAAAAAACACATTACCTAGTAGGCAGCATACATTTAAATCCATACAAAAACCTACCAGACAGGAGGTTTAGCACAGAGGTACAAGAAAGTAGGCAGGGCAAGGTCAGATAAATGTGCTTAATAGCAGCGTCTCAAAAAAACACGTGGAATGATGGCAATTAGCTCATAAATGGTTTGCATATGCATTACATTCCTACTCAGTCGATAGAAACTTTAACTGTAGAGATATAACAAGTTAAATGATAATGCTGGCTTCAGAGGGATTTTCGCTATCAAATACAGCATTTAACTGTTAGCGCCAGAGCATTACTGATTTGCATAAGCATTACTCACATACACAGTCGATAGAGATTTTAACTGTAGAGATGTAACACAGTAAATGATAGCGCTGGCTTCAGAAGGTCGTCGTTATCAAATTAAAGCATTTAACTATAAAACGCCATAGCGTTTCTGGTTAGCATAAGCATTACACTCATACACAGTCGGTAGTGACCTAAACTGTAGAGATATAACAAAAATAATGATCGCGCTGGCTTGAGAAGGTCGTCGCTTATCAAAATGAAGCATTTAACTATGAAACGCCATAGCGTTTCTGGTTTGCATAAGCATTACACTCACACAGTCGGTAGTGACCTAAACTGTAGAGATATAACAAAATAATGATAGCGCTGGCTTGAGAAGGTCGTCGCTTATCAAAATAAAGCATTTAACTGTAAACCATCATTGCGATTATGTTTGTCAGAAGCAGTATACTCCCGAGCAGTCGATAGTGACTTTAACTGAAAGCAAATTAGCAAGGAAGTTAATTCGAAGACTTCACAGCGTTTTTTAGCACATATATCAGTATAATCCGAAAACAGCAGATAGTATCCTTTACAAATGCTTTTTTGCAGGTGGCTGGCATGTCAGAAAACAGTGCTTCTCTAATTCCTCAGCTAGTGCTTAACATGATAAGGCTATCCTCACACATTCAGATAGGCAAAACAGAGAAAGCAGCAAAACACATTTAAATCAAGTTCTACTTACTGTTGGAATACACTCTCTGCCAAGGATGGACAACAGCCGAGAACGGGCGAAGTTTAAAAATGGCGCAAGGGTTGGGAGGGACTTTATCACTTCCAGGAGGATGAGTGAGACCAGGGGGAGGAGCAGATGTGTACGCTTGCAGGTACAGACTGGGAGAACTGTGTGGGGGAGGGGCACAAAGAAATAGGTGGTATCTATATGGATGGAATACCCCAGGGAGAGACAAGAGATGAGGCTAAATAATGGAGAACAGAGATAAAAGAGCAGGAAATGTAGGAAGAAATGAGAGGTAGAGAGGGAGAGAGAAGAGGAGTACAGAGGAGAGTAAATAGAATCAATGTGATAGCAAAACACATAGATATTACAGGTAGGAGTATAACATAGTTGAGAGGGAGAGAGTGGGGGTAAAGGTATAAAGGACTGAAAGGTAACAGGGAGGCAGAACCCAGGAGGGCAGGAGAGGAGTAAGAAGTTATCAGTGGAGCAAGAAGTTATCAGTGGAGCAGAGGCTATAAGGGGTAAGTAATAGAGGGGTAAGTAGGATCTGGATAAAGTAGGAGGAGTGGGCTGCAAGGTATTAGGGGGGAGAGAGGGAAACAGAAACGTTGGAAGTGTGGACAGAATGGAGAGAGTTGAAGTCTAGTTAAGTAGAGAATTTCAGGACTGCACTCAGAACTGTACTTAGCACACCAGGGCAAATATTTGGGCTAAAGTAGACTAGGGTAAGAAGGGAGCTAGTGTAACTCGGGGAACTGAAATGAGATTTGTAGCAAAGGGAGATAGAGATAAGGGGGTTAGGCTGCTGGCTTTCCTGGCAGGGAGAATACTACAACAGCTAGCAGGGTTTAAGAATACAGTGGTTTATTAATTAGCAGCAGATACACATACTTTCTAGGTCTTCTGAGAGACTCCTGAATACACTTCCCACAAAAAAGGGGGTTGAGGCAGCAGAGTGTAATAATTGCTTGAGCACTTGTGTGTACTGCTTTAGTTGTGTCAGGGTATCAACCCAGGCGAAGCCACAGGGGGGAGACTCAGGGCAGGAAAGTTTCTAGGTCTTCTGAGAGACTCCTGAATACACTTCCCACAAAAAAGGGGGTTGAGGCAGCAGAGTGTAATAATTGCTTGAGCACTTGGGTGTACTGCTTTAGTTGTGTCAGGGTATCAACCCAGGCGAAGCCACAGGGGGGAGACTCAGGGCAGGAAAGTTTCTAGGTCTTCTGAGAGACTCCTGAATACACTTCCCACAAAAAAGGGGGTTGAGGCAGCAGAGTGTAATAATTGCTTGAGCACTTGGGTGTACTGCTTTAGTTGTGTCAGGGTATCAACCCAGGCGAAGCCACAGGGGGGAGACTCAGGGCAGGAAAGTTTCTAGGTCTTCTGAGAGACTCCTGAATACACTTCCCACAAAAAGGGGTTGAGGCAGCAGAGTGTAATAATTGCTTGAGCACTTGGGTGTACTGCTTTAGTTGTGTCAGGGTATCAACCCAGGCGAAGCCACAGGGGGGAGACTCAGGGCAGGAAAGTTTCTAGGTCTTCTGAGAGACTCCTGAATACACTTCCCACAAAAAAGGGGGTTGAGGCAGCAGAGTGTAATAATTGCTTGAGCACTTGGGTGTACTGCTTAGTTGTGTCAGGGTATCAACCCAGGCGAAGCCACAGGGGGGAGACTCAGGGCAGGAAAGTTTCTAGGTCTTCTGAGAGACTCCTGAATACACTTCCCACAAAAAAGGGGGTTGAGGCAGCAGAGTGTAATAATTGCTTGAGCACTTGGGTGTACTGCTTTAGTTGTGTCAGGGTATCAACCCAGGCGAAGCCACAGGGGGGAGACTCAGGGCAGGAAAGTTTCTAGGTCTTCTGAGAGACTCCTGAATACACTTCCCACAAAAGGGGGTTGAGGCAGCAGAGTGTAATAATTGCTTGAGCACTTGGGTGTACTGCTTTAGTTGTGTCAGGGTATCAACCCAGGCGAAGCCACAGGGGGGAGACTCAGGGCAGGAAAGTTTCTAGGTCTTCTGAGAGACTCTTGAATACACTTCCCACAAAAAGGGGGTTGAGGCAGCAGAGTGTAATAATTGCTTGAGCACTTGGGTGTACTGCTTTAGTTGTGTCAGGGTATCAACCCAGGCGAAGCCACAGGGGGGAGACTCAGGGCAGGAAAGTTTCTAGGTCTTCTGAGAGACTCCTGAATACACTTCCCACAAAAAAGGGGGTTGAGGCAGCAGAGTGTAATAATTGCTTGAGCACTTGGGTGTACTGCTTTAGTTGTGTCAGGGTATCAACCCAGGCGAAGCCACAGGGGGGAGACTCAGGGCAGGAAAGTTTCTAGGTCTTCTGAGAGACTCCTGAATACACTTCCCACAAAAAAAAAAATATATATATGTGTGTGTGTATATATATATATATATATATATATATATATATATATATATATACATATATATATATATATATATATATATATATACATATATATATATATGGTTCTACCTGACTTCAAAACACCACAACACCGACAACGCAATCACCGAAACCACATAACCGACAGTACAAAAACACGAAAATCCACATGCCCGACAACGAAATAACCGACGGTACACAAACACGAAACCTTATACACTTCACACACCACAATCAACAAACAAAACACATTCCCCATCCAAAACCACATACACAACACAAGCACACCAAAATCCCTGCAAACCCACACTAAACCTCACATACACAACTACCTACAACCCTGACCCAAACCCTAACCCTAAGGTCCGTCACTACCGCACACTTACCTGACCCGCCCCTAACCCTAACTCACTTATCCCGCCTAACCCAAACACAATCACTACCGCACACTTACCTGACCGCTCCTAACCTAACTCACTTATCCCGCTAACCCAAACACAATCACTAGACACTTACCTGACCCTCCTAACCCTAACTCACTTATCCCGCCCTAACCCAAACACATTCACTATCAGACACTTACCTGACCCGCTCCTAACCCTAACTCACTTAACCCACCCCTATCCACACTTACCTTACTCGCACCCTAACGTCCGTCACTACCGCATACTTACACAGCCTTTTCCCATTTCGGCATCCTCAGCGCCGGTGCTTTCATCCGTCGGGTCGGTCTTCTGCACTGTCGATCTTCTGGGTCCCGTGGCGTCGGTCTTCTGCACTTTCGCTCTTCTGCGGCTCTCGATTTCGCTGTCGATGTTCCGGCGTGTCGGTGAAGTCAGGTAGAACCATATATATATATATATATAAATATATATATATATATATATATCTATATATATATATATATGAATATATATATAAATCTGTGTGTCCGTTGACCAATACATTTCCTGCTCATAAGCACTTACACATGCGTATTGGGTTTTATATATGCTTTACCAGCATACTATTGCCTTAGTCATTATGACACCGACACTTCACTCCGGTTATCTAGTAATCGATATTTAGCACATTATACAGCGGACAGATGTCGCAATATGTTCATGTACGGATTACCGATGGTAATTGGGATGTGATACAGTGTCATTTGACCTGTTCCTCATCTGCACAACCTATTATTCCAGCTACTGTCTGTGTCTGTGCACATTCATATTATTTATGTCAATAAATGGAGTGCATGTGTTACAGAGAATGTACTTCAACATATTGTTGTCTGCATGTGCGTATGCATATATACCTATTATGTACTAGCTGACCTACATGGGTCAGTCCATTGGAACAGGCCCAACCAACCCTGGCACTCCTGGATTCATAATCGCATACCCATAGTTCCTCCACCCCAACCTTGTAGAGTTTTCACGCGTAACAGCCATTATCCACTTGATATCGCAGCCATGACACACCTTTACACATTGCCTTCTCCAGAGCATTTGGGGCCCTACACACATTTTGTCCTGCCTCTTTTATTCACAGGGTCTCCCACCATATATATTTGCACATACGTGCCTTTCCTGGTGTTATGGATTATGGCCATCTGCGGTTTACAAGTGTAGGTGGTCCCAACATGGACTGCATTCCATCTGTTTGTTAAGTAGACATAGGAGTTCAATGATGTTATGCCCACTGGTAGAACCTTGCCTGTGGTGTGAATAGTGGTGCTCTGCTCACTCTTGGGCAGCTTTATCTGACATATGCTGCAAGCACTATATAATACCTTAGTTGATCTCGACTCTCTTCACAACCCTTGTGTATGCTTTATTCTTATGGCATTCATTCTTTATATATATATATTTCATGTCTGTGGATATATATCTATACACACACACAAACACACACACACACACACACACACACACACACACATATATATATATATATATATATATATATATAAATTACATCTGTACATACAAACATACATTTCCTATGCTGGAAGCTGCTTACACCCACGCAGGCGCACTTGTCTATGCTTATTTTGAGTTACATATGTTTACTGCCGCTTATTTGTGCTTACGTGTGCCTTATTCATTATGACAGTACCACTTTGATGGAACGAATCCGGTTAATGGCCCCATGCTAAAAACACGTTCACCTTTACATGTTTAAATGTTGGCTTTACAGCACAGCGACATTCATTCCACAAGGAAAATGATATGTGCTATAGTCGAACTTGAACCGGGAATGCCTTTACATTAGGCGGATGCTCTAACCACTACACTATTGGTGTTCTGCTTCATTTATATGTATACCCACGGTTCATAGTTACCCGAACACATGCCTCAACACTTCACTTACACAGCAGGCATCCATTCTCCTGCTGGGAAAACCGCAGTACTACACATGTGCCATTCCCTATTCCCTACTGCTCTGGACCTGTGCTGCATGTTTACTCACTCCGAGGATATTCAGAACTCCAAAGCTTATAGTCCTGGCACATACATGTGTTTGATTGTCAGAGTGTTCATGTGGTCATCCGGGTTTAGGCTTGTCCGACTGGGGACCGGAACAGCCCTGTACCCGTTTGAAAGTCAGAATTAGCACGTGGACAGAGTTAGTCCCAATGTTACCATTCTACCTGTGTTTATAGACACAGGGGTTTGCCCACCTCTGACCAGCTTTGAATGTCGGCACTACATAATATGGGTGGGGGGGATCCACTGGTGTTTCCCTTCATATTCATTATGACTGCGCATCCCCGCTTATGTCTGCTTGTATGTGGCTTTACCTCCTTATATCCGATGCAAATTATTCTGGGCATCACATAAAATTAGCGGCCCTTGCATGGCTTGGACCCAGAAACAGTCACACCTTAGTCACCAGTTTGACCACTACACCATCCATGGTACATTCTGCATGGATGGTAGCAAAGATATATGACTTCACTACAGGTATTCAACAGTACTGGCAACAAATGTGACAGTTGATTGGTGTACATATGTGTACAGACCTCTCAACCACTCAGGGACTAATTTCAACAGTAACCGGGACAAGGCAAGAACAAATCAGGGACAATCATGGACACTTTTAAAATATTAGTACTATTAACTTGAAATGTTGACAGAATCAGAGCATATGTATTAATACTTATTTTCTGAAGTAAAAGACATCTATTACTCTTAATTATTGTCATTATTCATTCAGTGTAATTCACCACCTTTCCTCCAAAGTTCACTGGTTTTAGGGGGTATTAAGATGCTGGCCAGTTATTGTGCAAATGCTCAGACCATTGGTAGGGTTGTCACCTTTTCATATGGCCAGGATGGGATATATTTGGGACACCCCAGATTTTTCAGGCCAGCACATACCCATGGTCAGCACAACAGATAGTACTTTTGTTTTATGCCTAAATGTAAGCTTATTGTTGTAGCAGTTTAGCTGCTTCTTCTGTTTCGTTTACTTGCTTATTCTGTTTCTTGTAACATGTAGGTATTTTACATACGGAAACAAATATTGTATGTGACTATTACATAAGATGTGGGATATAATTATGTCCTACGATCGCAGGATATTTTACATTTATAATGGTTTTGGTATGGACACAACTGCCCAGAGGGGGACTGTCCCTCACAATGTGGGACAGGTGGTAACCCTGACCATTGGGCTAGACTTAGCTATTGGTGGCACGCTAACACGATGCGTTTCGCTTCCACTTGGAATAACTATAGACACTACAATGGAATACGGGAACTGGGTTTTAAATGTCATTTGTTCGAGGGATGGGGACTCAATATTCAGCTACGTGCATTTGTGTTTACTTCTTATTTTTGTGTTCGCAAAACTTTCTTGCATGCTTTGCATATGTTTCAGTTTCCACGGACACTGACAGGTGTGATTACTATTAGAGACATGCTGTACTATTCAGCATTTTAGGTTGCACTTAAACAGCCGACATGTCCATGCCTCCATGCGGTGCCGGGACACGTCCCATGCACTCACGCACGTTTCCTATGCATGTGGATGTGGCGGCAGCACGCCTTCATTAATATGCATATGGCACTACTGTGCCATCTCTACGCTGCACAGTCGGCGCAAGCCTAACACCATTCTTGTGCCAAGCTTCATGAATCCTGGGTATTAAGTACATTCTGGTCCAGCAGAACATGGTAGCAAGATGGCTGCTGCAATATGAACATCCCTACTTTCTGTGATATCACTGTGTAAAATTTAATTCTAACCTACCCCAAAAATAATAACATGACTGATTCCTCTTTAACCTTGATGATGTGATACATTTTTTTTATTTAAAATGCCAGCTAACACTGCTTACTCATGGAAAGTCAAATATCTTTGTTGATATGATTAATCAGAAGGTCTGAAAACAGCAACTATTGCATTCTTAGCATCAAGGCCAAATGCAAACACAAAATTACCATCTTGGAAACTATAAACACTCCTAAAACTACAGCAATGTCCTTTATCTGCTCAAGCCCCAGAAACTGATAACTTTTATGTTATTGTCAGCCCTATGACTTGTATTTCTTCAATGGAGCCCTCAGGTACTGTGTGTGTTTGTATTTCAATGGGAACGGACTTGTATTTCTTCAACGGAGCTTTCAATGGGACTTGTATTTCGGTGTGTGTATGGAGCTTTCAATGGGTCTTGTATTTCAGCGTGTGTGCTGAAATTTTTCTCTTCAATGGAGCGCATGTGTGTCTGTGTGTGGTGTAAAATGCCCCAGATAAGTATACCTGGTGGCTAGAGAGACTCAGGAAACAGTAGTTTTTAGAGAGCAACTCAGGCTCAAACCCTGTATCTTTGGCGGAGGTAGTAAGAGCCTGAATTCCCTACCCACCACCGCTTGTGAAATCTTTTCAAGTTTCTGCCTCATATTTTTGTTCTGTTCCTCATAAAATCTGTGGTTTTCTGGATTTAATTCACTAAATAATGCTAGGCATTTGAATTTCAGACTTCATATTCTTTAGAAAGTACACAGTAACACAAAACCTTTTATTCTAGCAATTTTCTACATTTATAAGATCAATATTTGAAATTTGTACCTATTTTTGGGGCTGTATTCCCCCATTATTTGCTTTGTCCAGGTTTTTTGTGCTAAGGGATTGAAAGCTATGGTGAGAACTGAATTCAATGAATATGTTTGGGGGCTGCATTCCCCAATTATTAGCTTTGTCCAGGTGTTTTGTGCTGAGGTTGAGAGCTATGGTGAGAACTGAATTCACTAAATGATAGCCATTTAAGTTTCAGTCTTCCTGTGCTAGCTTAAAAAAAACAGTTGATTTGACATAGTGGTATGTTGTTCTGACTATAGTGCACAGAGTCCTGGGTTCAAAACTTGGCAGTGAAATGCATGGTGGTAACACAGCATTTCATTCTAGCAACTTTCCAAAACTTTACAAGCAGTGCTTAAAATGTGCCCCTGGTTTTTTGGCTTTTGCCCCCCCCCAAATGTTGGATTTTTCCAGATTTCTTGTGCTGCAAAGTTGAGAGATACAGTTGAGTGTTGAGTGGCGTTTACAAGGAGCTGACAGCTTCAGGAGAAGAGAAGAGAAGTTTAGTTCTGCTTATACTAAGCATGCTTGTATTGTTAACAGCTCAGCAGGTAGTATACTCACTTTACGATGCAGAAAGCTGTGGGTTCTACTCCAACAGTATGTAGATGCAGTGCTAATACTTTTAAATGGGGTGGATGCTGCAGTCCTGAGAATGTCCTCTTTGGCAGAGATACCTAGTAACTATGAACCTGTTATCAGTTTGCCATCCATTCCCTATTGCAATATTGCTAGCTTATCATTTTTTTAATGTAACATAGGCAATCTATTCCTCCAGGGCAACAGGCACTTTGTAGATGAAACAATGAAATATAAAGTTGTTTGCTAGCAGCAACCTCTTCATTAGTTACAGATCTGTTTAATGTGGAATTATTTAGATGACTTCTACTTCTGCAGAGATTGTGCATATTTACTGATACTTGTGGACTGTATACGTTTGAGTAGACTTGTATGATGGAAATGTTCTGAATTGGGCAGTTTTGGCATTATTGGTGCATGCATTTTGTTTAATTTTTACTGAAAAAATGTTCAAAACAATAAATTAAAAATGCATTCTAACAACTGTACTGTATTATACAAGGAATATCATTTAGTACAATCAGGAAAGTGTATCAAAGAACACATTTATGTTTCATGTGCAAGGGGCCTATGATTTAAAAACAGCCCAAATTTAATCTTTATCTGCCATGGGCCAGATGTATTTTATTTGAATGTGGGTTTAAATGCTGTTTCAATGAATGTGAGTTTCAAGGGCAGAGATGTTTTAATGCTAAGTCTATTTTCATTGTGAAACTGCATTGCTTTGTTTAGCAGATATCTATTAGTGTTTGTGCTGTAAAATGTAAAATAATACTTTTAAATGAAATCCAAATCATCATAGAAGTAAAGTAGTATGCACATTACAGTGTTTATGGTAAATGGGGTGAAATAGACAAGTGATGGGACATTGGAATGGCTGCAGGGGGGTCCTCATTTGACCATGATTTTGTGAGGGGGGAAAGGCTGCAAACTCAAAGACAGCCCTGGATGAGCTATACCTCTCACCTGTCCAGATTTACACATAATGAATAAATTTGTGATTCTTATTTTTGGTTTGTTCCTAATAAAATTAGTGGTTTTCTGGCAAATCACTTAGGAATGAAGTCACTAAATAATGACAGACATTGAGTTTCAGACTTCATACCCTTCAAGAAAATGCATGCTAAAGCAAGACCTGTTATTCTATCAACTGTCTAAGTTTATACAAGAGCAATTTTAGTACTGTTTGTATGTTCCCCCAATATATTTGGTCTTGTCCAGATTTCCTGGGTTAAGGGGTTGAGAGGTATGTGCAAATAAATCTCTTTATAGAATTAGGTATATCCAAACCTCTCGACTGTCCCCAATTTTGGCTCAAAATGTTGCTCTCCCTCTAATAATACCTCTGCAAAATGGAAACTTTGGAAGAAAATGTGGAGGGTTTGCAATTAATAAATATTTTTTAATGATCAGAGTTATAGGTTACTTTTATTTCAGAAATGCATGTAGATTCTCTATTTTATCAGCTGCTCAAGTTAATAGCACTAATATTGAAAAAAAGTGTCCCTTCTTTGACAGGTTCTCAGCTGTATTGTGTGGCTATTTTATACTTGTGCATCACATTTTTGGTTTGTTTTTCATAACGTTGTGGTTTCCTGGCAAATTAGTGGAAAATCTTTAAAGATTGAAGTTAGAAAATAATGATAGACATTTGATTTTCAGATTTCACACCCTTCAGAAAATTCATACTAATGCAAGACCTACTATTCTATTATCTTTTTAAGTTTATAAGAGCAATATTTAAAAATTGTCCTTATTTTTGGGGCTTTGTCCCACTTCTATTTATGGCTTTGTCCAAATTTCTTGCTCTGAGGTTGAGAAGTATGACAAATGTGTCAGGGCCACCACTGTCAGCCAGATACATTTCAAATTGTGACATACTTGTTGCACCCCACTCCCCCATGTAGTGACTCTGAATGTGTCCAAGCAAGGCAAGGAGCAGTTATGCAGTTTATGTGTGCATAGTATCTTCCCATCCAAGGTAGACATAAGTACTACAGTGACTTTTCATCTGTCCTTGATTTTGCAGAATGTTCTTGTTTTCTGTCATATTTTTATACTGCTGATTTACGCTTATTATTATTCAGAAAATGCATGTTGTTGCAGTGCCTTTTGCTCTGTGTTTAAGTAGCAATACTTTAATGACCATCAGATAAGCTTGTCTGAGATTGCAAGATGCAAGTCAGCTTTAATAAGCATACTGTTAAACAATTACTAACATTAAAAGCCTTTTTGTTGTTGCCACGCAGAGAATGTTTACATAACTAGATAACATATAAGCCTTAGCTATTGAAATGCATATGACAGTATTTGTAATAAAGGACAGGATTACAGCATTTTCAGAAGCTCGTCACATTTGTTGGAGACTTGCAGTCATCTTTGCAAACTTTTCCCATAAACTAAACAGAATGCCAATATATCATGTGTGGTCCATAACCTGTGCAGTAATCCTTTAAGCAATTTATCTTGAGCTTGTTTCTTGTTTGCTGTTCATGTTTTACTTTGATCATGTTTACCCCATGAAACAAGTAGATAGTTGTTGTCAGGCAGCAGGTCTTCTTTGGATAAGAAACATTTTTACAAGTGGGGGTATCACAGAGATTGCCACTTTCAGCATATTATTTTATACTTTTATAAAGCTGAATATAAATTATAATTAGAACTGCAGTGCAAGGAGAAGTGGTTTGAGTTGAGTGCTGCTTTTTTTTTTATATATACTTGATTTTGACTGGCATTCCAGTAATGTATTTAAAAAGTAATTTATTTGTTCATGCCTCACAACCTTTTTGTTTCCATCTAGATATTAAGTAAGCTGTCATGTAGCCAATGCATTGAAATATTTTTTTTTCTTCTACACTTCATTTTGTCTTGATTGGACTCTCATAATGATGGTTTGGCCCCCAGGGCAGCGTATTTAGTTAAAGTCCTATTTTTTGGGGTTTTAAGCATAGCTCTGCCCCTTTCTAGTTGGCCACACCCTTCTTGTTGGCCCCACCCATTCAGCTGTCTCCTGCATCCCCCCTTTGATTTGAAGTCACCAGCCGCCACTGCTGCATGGACGATGACATCAAGTTTTTTATCATTTGTATCTGCACATAAGATGATAAAGATGCGATCCTAGTCATTCAGACCACCTCCCAATGAATTTACCTGGCATCTCTCTTTTTTCCTAATCTGCTTCACATGTCTACTCCATCCTGCTGATCTCAGTATCCACACACAAAAGTCAGCTAGCAGATTGCAGTGTCGCTTGTCTGTGAAGCTTCAATGAGAATTTAATAAGGCATTGGAGATATGTGTAGGGATAGAAAATGTGCTAGTTAAATGTAATAGTTGTTAACATGTACATCTGGGAAAAAAATATAATTTTTCTATACATGTAACTTTCCAGAGCTTAGAGTAATTCAATTGATCTATTTTATTAACATTCTTTAAGGTAACATGCAGGCTCCTCCTGTTTGTCATCAGTAACTGCTTTGGCCAGCATTACTTGAAATTAATTAGTCTTTATTGGAAAGTTATTACAGCTGGAGGAGGACATCATTTTCTGAATCCCTTTCTGCTGCACTCTTTACATTGTGCCATACCTGCTTTATTGATGTATGTATTTGTTAATTTTGCCTTAAGCATGTATTCAAGCACTTCAAACAAACAGGTAAATTGGAATAAAGCCTACTGGTCGTATTTTATGAATGCAGTACCTTTGGGTGTTTTTTTTTTTTTTTTTCTTGTTGGTTGTCTGAAAACAAGTTAAACTGAGACTTTGAAACACATTTCTACAACCAAAAAAAATATTCTCTTTGTGCACCATGAGAAGTTATTGCACAGGACTTGAGTTCAGATCCCAGAACAACAAACTTTCAACCCAGAAAGTATATAAAAAACCAAAATGTCTTACCTCAGATTAGTAAAGTAAGCTCAAGAATCAGATTCATACAATTAAAGCAAGTCTGAACATCACATCACTAAACTCCCTAGAACTTCTTAGTTTTAACATAATCAGACTCACTGTTCCTGATTCATATGTTATGTAAAGAAATGAAGGCTAACTAACAACTTACATTTTAATCATAATGGGTCATATCATATCATAATAATGTAATGAAGCTGCATTCCATATCACCAAAAGTACACTGGCAATGAGTCTCAAATAAAGTAGAATAACAGCCTCATGGTACTGTCTTATGAATGCAATAAGCTTAGAAATTTGTGCTGATACTAATAAGCATGCATTGATCTAGAAATAATGAAACTATATTATATTTACTGAAATTTCAACTTGATACCGTTGCTTCTTCTAAATTATTATTACTGAACGAGCTTTAATTTGTGTAAAGAAATATGCATCTCAGTAAGATCAAAACAAATGTGACTTTTTGAGTTGTCTAGAAAAGAAATGTTCCCTCTCTCTAAATATTAAGGTAACATCAGAAAAGAGCAAACATTAGAATTTATTTCTTAGCAGAAACTCATTTCTGCATTGATATTAGGCAGAGTCTGGAAAATTATATATAATTATGTAATGAAGATGTTTGTTTCTGTTCATGATTTATAACGATTAACATAGTGCCTTGTGTTGAGAAACAATTAAGACACTAGTGTTTTGAAGTGCTTATAAATATGTATTACATGAAACACCTTATTAGTTTGACACTATTTTGGTAATTTAAGCATTGATATTATGCAAAACAGACTGCTAGTTCAGAGTAAATGATTTATTTTTTTTTCTTTTCTTTTCAGAATAATATATTGATAAATTAAAACACAATGGAATAAATGCCCAGTACGCGTGTGTGTGTGTGTGTGTGTGTGTGTGTGTGTGTGTGTGTGTGTACACACACACACACACACACACACACACACACACACACACACACATATATATTTCCCTTTTCACATTCTACAAATGAATTACATGTTGTTACAATCCATTTCACTTTAAATATTCTGTGTTAGAATGTGTAACTGCATTTTTCTGTCTTCCTGCAGTTTAATATGAGATGTCCAGTAAAGACTTTGGGTCGTATTCCCAAAGAAAGCTGCAGAAAATGCAGCATGCTGAAGGAAGACATCAGTGCACCAGTGGAGGACAGAATTCCATAATGTATGCTAAAACAAGACTAAGTAATTATCTATTCAGCATAGGATAATTTCAGACTCTGTGCACACCTGCTGGATTCTGAAACACAATTTAAATACAATGAAAAAGCACAATTTAAATACAATGAAAAAGTAGAGGACCTCAGCTATGATTGAAGCACAATCTAGAACTGTCAGCATTAGGCATGATGACAAAACACGTATTATATCTTTTATACAAACAGGTAACTGCAGTTATTCATTGGATCCTTGGCTAATGATGCCAAACAGAGCCCCATCAACCCCTGCTGAGGATGCATACAAAAAAGCTGATATTGTGACACAAATCACCTTCCAGCATGCATTTCAATGCTGAAAGCAAGATTCACATGTCTGAACACATCCAGCTATGCAATGCAATACACAACAGTGTAGGCATCACATATTGTTACTGCAACTGTGTGTGCCATGCTAGGCAACATGATAACAGCAAAACATGGTGGCTTGCCAGATGCAAGTGTTAGTGACCTACCCCAAGAACCCCAAATATCTGATGATGACATATCAGAGCTGTCACAGTACAATCAGGAGGTCACAGGGGTGAGAAGGAGTAGCAGTGGGTGACAGAACATACAGCCATATGTTCCAGTGCAGGCAACACAGCTATATCTGGGACACAACTTTGAGTGATGACAAGCTACATGTACAATGTATACAGAGTAAACCATGATGTTCACATGTTGCCCCACATCAGCAGTACAAACAGTGAACATCATATGCAACATAAGCATAAGGTATACCAATAATAACATATACACAACACTCAGCAAGGAACAGATCTGGATGTATACAAAGGAAATATCAATGCAGGAAGACTCCTTGCAAGGTATATCACCAAAGATGACCACACGGGCAAATGTGTTGAAAGCAGGAGGTGTGCACAACAGAAAGTGTCACTGTACAGGTAGGATATCATCATACAGATAACTAAATTTGAATGGTACTCAGAAAACAGTCACTAACACAAGAAATCTCTGCCCATAAATTTATGAGGGTGTAGCAGCAGAAACATACCCAAAAACAGGGGCATACACTAACATTGATGCATCACACATAACATTTTGTGATGTGCAACAGTGTATTACAACACAGTATGAGTAATTACAAACATCCCAGGGACCGGCCAAAAAGTAAATAAACTCAAGCAAACATCACATCCCATGCCAGATATGGAGTGTCACACAGAAGGCAACACTGTGATGCACAAATTATTGCTGCCAAGCGACTCAGATCTAGCTAATAATATGTGCAAACATGGAGAACATCAGTGACAGTTACTACACAACATACAATGCTGAGAATACAGCAACACTGGTGTGTATATATATATATATATATATATATATATATATATATATATATATATATATATATATAACTACATGTCAGCATGGGGACTGAAAATGGAAAAAAGCACACAGAGGAACAATGAGTGCTGAGGGTGAGGCATGTGCAGTAACATATTAAAATATCATAGGTAACACAGATATGCATACAGAGGCATACTTCTATATGCAAGAATGGCAGACAACAAGGAAATGTCTAATGTAACAATCAGTGCTGATGACAAAGATGATATAATGTTAACCATGTAAATATGTGCTATATGTCAACTAGTCAGTGATGCAAACATAGAAGCATGAAGTAACATGCAGCATTACTGCCATCGATATCTGCCACATCTTGTAACACTCAGCCCACAGTACTGTTCCAAGGAGCTGGATGTAATGACACTAGCATTTGAGGACACAGGCTGGGTAGGAGCAGCACCTCAATGTGAAAGTCTAGATGTAACTTCTGGGCTTACACTTGACCTAGTGACCAACAGCAGATGTGCACTCACACTGTAGCACAGACATTGCTCTCTGAGGGCCATGTGTGGATCTAATGAGAGAGGTTCTGCCTCTTCACATTGGAGGTACTCTGCGTAGTACAGTTAGGGCACATAATACCTGGTTAGTACTACAGCAGTGCTCTAATACAGCCAAAAGATGGCTTTCAACACTGCAGGAAACAGAAAGCACACTGTCATGTCATGCAGCCATTGCTGCCATGACCTCTCCATTTCTGCCCTCCTGACCTTCATGTAAGGCACACATCTGGTGTACTACACAATCAGTGGCACAGGCAAGTACATACAAGTCAAATTCATGACATTGCTGTGAACATTTACATGCCTGTAATAGTAGGCAGACACCCTCTGACATGCATCAATGCACATCAGCTATATTCCCAGTTTTAATCAGATGGGAAGTATTGGCCCATCTTGGAGAAGAGTCACCATCATTAACAGACATTACATGGGGCAGTGGGTCATGGTCATAATTGTGGCAATCATCTGATGCCCCCACATCATGAGAATGTCTAGCCATATTATCCTTCATTTTGGTGGCTACATCATGAACCACATAGCTGTCCCCTTCCAGCCCAGACAATGAACCCAGTGCATTAGCCTATGTACCCTGGGTATAATATCATAGTTATGCATATCACATTTCATCTATGGCCTATGTACCCTGGGCTATACTATCTTAGTTATTCATATCACATTCCATCACAGGATAAGTGAATAGGCTACTGGAGGAGGCAGGCAGTGGATGTGCTACAAAAAGAGAAAGATGTATCATTTCACATTACCCTTACAGAAACCAAATGATGCAGCACAGTACTGAAATATGTGACAACTGTATGACTGCAATACCAATGATGATTTGGACATCTGTAACAACTGTATGGCTACAATGCTAATGATGACATGGACATCTGTAACAACTGTATGACTACAATGCTAATGATGATATGGACATCTGTAACAGCGGTATGACTATAATGCTAATGATGATATGGGCATCTGTAACAACTGTATGACTACAATGCTAATGATGATATGGACATCTGTAACAACTGCATGCCTACAATACTAATGATGATATGGACTACCCAGGACATCATGGCTGTGATTGCTTCAGGGAAACTATATAATAGAGATATGCCAAGTAAGTTCCATATCAAACTAATATAACAGATGAGGTGAATGCAAATACTAAAACCTACCTGACATATCCACTGGAGGTGAGGGCTGATATGCCACTCTCATGTGAAAAGATAGACATTCTCAAATTGTCATCAAGCACATACCAGGCATCATGTAGCATTCCACCAGAGGTATAAAACAACAAATAAGATGGGCACATACCAGATGGGTGAAGATAATGTGTAGATTGCAGGTATCCTATGTAGGTAAGGAAGGCCACGCTAGTCATGAAGAGTACAGATGTAATTATCAATAGTGAAATGTAGCAGATACACTGCCTTACCAGGTACATCTCCCTGTTTGGTGAGCGTATCATCTGTCTATATGTGGATTCTGTAGTACAACAAGACACACAGACATTAACATGTGAGCATACTCCACAGTCATGACAAGAGGCAGAGGCACACAACAATTACGGATCACACTAACAGGATATGACAAATGGTGCACATATCAGCCAGATGTACTTTTGTAGGGAACAAGGCAACATGAACATCCTAGATCACAGGTGTGCTAAACAATGCTGCATGATATCAAACAGACAAACAACCTTACCTAGTCTGTACATAATGCTAAAGGGTCGATGTGTTGCAATAATGTATCTGTAGGTTAAAATGGCACACAAACATTAATACAAGAGCAGACTCCACAGTCATGACAGCAGAAAGAGGCACACAACAGCTATGGATCACACTAACGGGATATGGAGACACTTATATGCCATGTATTGCTTCTCATTCATAAATTCATGCAATTTAAAAAACACAGCATCACACATGTTGCTGAGTGTTATGTATGTTCTGTGTTGGTAAGATAACAGGCTGTACCACCTATGTTGTGCATCTACATCATGTGTGTCTTCACATTCACAGCATATTTCAACTGCTGGAACACAAATATAAAATTGCAGTACTAATTGTGAATTAATGTTCTCTAAAGAGAAATGTGGTATGCTGCAGTGTTTCTGAATGGAAGACATACCTGTATATCCTGGAATACCTGCTTCAGTACTTCCCTGGGTATCCGATGGTCCTGATTAATGGTATGATGTGAGGCCAAGAGCATTGTTATCTCATCTGAGAGATGCAAAGGTAACCCACCTCCAGTGGCATCCCTTGCTCTGTCATAGTGGCAGAGTCTGTTGGTTGAACATGAGGAGCATGTAAGAGCAATGTTGCTGACAGTCCACACTGGATCTATTGCGACCTCCCATGGCATTCATACTCGATTCCTCCAGACAATATTGCCAGTCCATTCAAGAAGGTTGTGGCCATGTTGGTGCAGAGATTAATGCTTCATTCTCTATGTGTGAGAAATTGTCTCCCCTCTTTCTGATCTAGATCTAGAAGAAAGTGTAATATGCACATCTTAGACTTTAGATAGGGCTCACATATTGGCAAGAAAATATTAAAAGCATATGTCAATATAATTGTACGCTTGTGATTAAAATGCATAGTTATGCAAAACAATCCATGTCATATATACCACTGATATGTGCAGATAACCCGAATGAAAATGAAAAACATATCTGTATATGTAATACACATGGGCTAATGACGTCAGCACCTCTATCAATCTATTTAACAATTTTGTGTAGATCATATGTGTACGTCATATATGCAGAGATGGGATTTGATCCCATGTCAGTGGATATTAAAAGTAATGAATAAATGCATAATGAATGTGTCACAAATCAAATACTGGAGCAATGGTGCTGCCACAGTTGCATGTACATCCAAATGCAAATAGCATGTGTACCTCAAGAATTTGCGATCCATCTTATATACTACCGTAGCCAGTGATATGCATCATAAAAAGTGTTAATGTCAATATATGCTTCGCAATACACATACTGGAACTTATACAGAAATAGTGAAGTAAAAAATCAGCATACTAAAATGAACTGTTATGCAGCCTTGGGTACATATTACCACAAAAAATATTAAATATTCAAAGACAAGGCTGCCTCTATCAGGTTGAAGGTACTCACAACTATTACTATATTACTAAGCAATAGAGACCATCGGTAAAATAGTCTTATGACAGAGTGACTGTTGCTCTCCTATGTGTGGGTTCTCATCCCACTATTTCTTATTTCTGAAAATATTGGTGGTTATTCATGCAATATTGCACATCACATATGGAAGACATGTTTGTTTAGTAGCTTACAGTATACAGATTTTTACACATCTAGCATGGCCATGGTTCATTGATCCCTATAGTGCTTATGCTATGAATGACTATGCACTCCTCCATTATCCACAAAGCTTCTAGAAACATCATACAATATACTTCTGTATGTGAAGCAAGCAATAATGCTGGAGAGGGTGTGTGCTAATGTGTATTTAATGCTTGCCTCTACACACCTGGAAGGTCATTAATTACACATTAACACACACCCTGGAGGGCATTATTGGGCATAGAGAATGGGTTCTCTGTAAAATTGTTGTGTTTTACTTACTTTTTTTATTCTTTTAAGTACTATATATTTTTTTAATATATTTTCAATGTAAAATGTTTCCTCCGCCTAATGTTTCAGTCTTGATGTAATATATATTAATGGTGCTGGAGGAAGCATTTTACGTCCAAAATAAAACACTTTAAAAAATCCAAGTATTTACTTTAATTTTTTTGGTCCTAAAACATCTATTGCCAGTCATTGGAGACAGAAGTTACTAACTAATGACATACATTCGAGTTTCAGAGTTTTATTTTCTTCAGAAAATTCATCCTAACACAGATCCTTTTATTTCAGCAAGCTTGTAATTTTAAAAGAGCAATAAATAAAATCTGTTCTTATTTTTCAGCCTTTGTTCCCCTTTTATTTTAGGCTTTATCCAGATTTCTTCAGCGGAGAGACCAGAGGTGTACAAACCTCTTTGGTGTTGCCAGTGGTAGATCTCACTCAGTCTCTCTCTCTCTCTCTCTCTCTCTCTCTCTCTCACCCCCCCCCCCACACACACACATACCTCTGTTTCAGAAAATGCATGCTTACACAAATCATTTAAAATATGGTCCTATTTTGAGCATTTGTCCTGTTTACTTTAGGCTTATCCAGATAACTTGACCTAAGCATACCTCTCAACTGTACATACTTTTGCAGAAAGACAAGATTTTTGCCTCATATTTTTCGGTCTGTTCCTCATAATGAATGTGTTTTTTGACAAACCACTGGGATGATCTAAGGATTAAAGTCACTAAATAATAACATGCATTTAAGTTTCAGATTTCATATCCTTCAGAAAATACGTTAACACAAATCCTGTTATTCTAGCAACTTTCTAAGTTTATACGATTAATATTTAAAATGTGTCCCTATTTCTTAAACATTTGTCCCCCCATTATATCAGGCTTTGTCCAAATTTCTTGTGCTAATAGTTTGAGAACTATGTCTGAGGTCGAGAGGTACACAAAACTGCTGCTGCTGCCAGGGGTTCACTAAATCACTTTCACACTTTACTCTCTCTGTCTGTCATACAAACACACACACACACACACACACACACACACACACACACACACACACACACACACACACACACACACACACACACACACACACACACACACACACAATCTCTTCTGCTTTCATGAAAGCATTTACTCACACACTCAGACAGAAACATAACACACACACATACACTTTTTTTCTTTCTCTTACTCTCATATACACATACTCACACACACACTTTATTTAATTTTTTTTTCTTATTTTATTTTACACTTGCTAAACAACAACCGCACTGCTTTGTGAGTGTAAAATAATGGATCGCTCCATGTCACTTTCACTGATATGCAGGCATACACTCACACAGAGACATAAACACATACGCACACACATTTTTTTTTTTAATATTCTTTTTTGCACATTTTACATTCACTAAACCTCAAAAGTGCTGCTTAGCGAGCGTAAAATAATGGTAGCCATTCTGTTTTCTCAGTCCGAGCTCCACAGCAGCTTTATATGTTGCCATGAAGTGGCAAACTCATTTTTCAGCAGGGATTACTTGTACATTAATACCCTGATGGAGAACGTTGATTCTCCAATCAGGGTGCTGATGTACAGTTTGCCCATTCTCTAATGCTGAGTAATATATGCAATAAAATCCATGTTTGCTCTAATCACTTTCATGAATGTAGGTGCAATGCAGGTCAGCATGGCTGAGATATGTTTGAGTCTTGTAAACACAATGCAAGTATAAAAAGTGTGGATCTGGACTCCTTATTCTGTCATATTTATAGGATTATCACTTTATGTGGAGATGTGTTATTTAATCACACTGTTGTGTGCTAATCCCATTAATGGCTTATTCTTTTTCTAACTTAACTTTTCATTTTTATGTATTTATTTATTCATGTATTTATTTATTTTTCCAAATTATGACAGCTATATTCAGTGTGCTATCACTTGCTTATGTTATTAGATGGATAAACGAATGCATGGAGACAATTATCAGGACCGTATCGTAGACATACCTCGGGATTCAGTAATGTTCTGTGCAGGAATACCTTATTCCTGCATGGAAATGACCTTTTAAGAGCAGCACGGCAGTGTGCTATGCATAGTAATGAAGGCATGCTGCCTCTGCTCCTAAATGGACACGGAGTTTGGATGAGTGCAGGGGGTGTGTCTGAGAGCAGAGCTTTCACAATACACATGCCCCTGCACTCAACAATTGTCATTCGGCAATTACAATGAGCGAGAACACTCATGGGGGTTGCATACCTCCCAATTGTACAGATTTTCACAGAATGTCCAGATTTTTTGCTCATACATTTGGCCTGTACCCCATTTGTGCTGGCAAATCACAGGGATGATCTCAGGATTGAAGTCGTGAAATAATGGCATACATTTGAGTTTCAGACACCAAATCCTTCAGAAAAGTTATATTAAAACAAATCCTGTTACTCTAGCAACTTACTTAAGTTTATAAGAGAAATATGTAAAATATGTCCCTAGTTGTACCTAATTTTGTCAAACTTTGTCCAGATATTTTGCATGGAGAGGTTGAGAGGTTTGGGGGGTTGCTAGGATGTCTGCCAAATGTGCAGATGCATGCAGAAATCCACAGCAATAAGTGTAATCTGTCCCTTCATAGAGAAAATAACAGTAGAATTTTTTTTTCTATCAAACAAATTAAATTTAACCATAGGTGCGAGGGTTTGCCCATTGCTTAGCTATGCATACTGTAGCTTAAATAGCACAAGAAGACAAACAGCAAGATACATTCAGTTGAAGAAGTACTGCAATAGTGTAGTGGTCTGAGTGTTTGCTTTGCGAGCAGTCATTCACAGTTTGATCCTTACTGTAGTAAATTCCATTTTCCATGTAAAAGCAATGTATGAACTTTTTTTTGCAGTATAACCTACTAAATAACATACATTTGTGAAATGGAGTACTGCATTAAGTGTAGATGTGAGGTGTCATTGTAATAATGTGGTGAAATGCACAGATAAATGCAAGTGCCCCATACAGTATGCATACACATGAATCAGGGATACTAAACAAAGTTATAATGTGTAATGAATGATAAATCCATGCCATACAGCAATAGTGTAAAATATGTATAGAGTGTCCAAATCTAGTAGTTTCCCAAGACCCATGTTTCATTACTTTCTAAATTAGTGTGGGGGTAAGCAGGTTTAATCCTGTTTGCGTGGGGGTAAGTAATGCACATACAGGTTACGCAATTTTGAAGCTAACTCTCTATAAGCATATTTAACCAGAAGTTAGCATTGCTTACTGTCACACAAACCAGTGCAAACCCACTTAAAGCTGCTCAAAACTGCTTTAACCTCTCTGTATCCAACAGCCCTTGAAGGTCTTGAACCCAGGACCTATACACTATAGTCATAGTAGTTAACCACTAGGCCATCACAGCTGTAAAGACAGTTGCTGTTTTTGTAATATATCTGTGAGTGCACATGCTGAAAAGTATTGAACAATTGCTATGACTTCTACAATAGCGTAGTACTTGTTAGTGATATTACTGTTGAATCACATATGTTGTTATATCTACATATAGACATATCAGATAAATATGGTGTGATACATCTGGGAAGGTATATATATATATATATATATATATATATATATATATATATATATATATATATATATATATATATAAATACACACACACACACACACACACACATGTATGTTTAACATATGTCCAGAACATGTAGTGGAGTCATACCTCAGCACCAATAGTTGCAACCTCTTAGTACAAGGGGATGTTATGTAAGTATTGCAGGTATAAATGTAGACTGTTGCTACTGTAACAGGGGTTGTCTTAACAGAAATGTTGTGTGTGGGAAGTCACATCTGATATTGACATTTACGCCATTGGTTACTGACAGACATCCTAAGATCTTCATAGTACAGTACCACAGATATCACAGTAATGGTCCTGTGGAATACAACAGAGATATGACCAATAAATGTGGAAAGTCTGACACACTCTGGTCAGTCCAGAGGTACACACAGAACCCCTTAGTGCAAGACATGTGGACCAAGCTTGACAAAGTGGATGTTAACAGCCATGTAAATGGGGATATCACATAAATACTGGAATAAATATGCTCACACAGTTTATGCATTCACACACTCCTGTTGTCCTGACACATAATAACTGGAGGAGCAGAGGTCACAAGACCACATACTACCCACTAGTTAGTGATATACATCTGTACAGCATCCCACTGCTTTGTCAGAAATACACAACAGATATGATGGCCTGGCAGCAGTACATCTGATAAATATCTGGACATAGCATCATACTTAAGCATGTCACAAAGCACTGTGAAAACTACAGGCAGACTGCCACAACACTGGCCACATTTCTTATGGGGGAATACACATGTACCTGCAAATATAGCAGGCTCTACAGGCATGTAACAGCACTGAGTAACAGACACCTGTGTGAAAGCACATACCCACAACTAACCTGAACATAGCCACAGCCACATATGGTAGATGTGCTTAATATTACAGTATATGAACTGTCTGATCAATGCCATTCTCATATGTGCCACTCACACACTAACCCTACATATACTGGGCCAATACACAGTGTATTCCAATGCTTGACTGTGGTATGGGACATGTGTGCATTTGGCCTACAAACATGTACGCCAATAGGGTACCATACACTGGAGCTGCATGCAACATCAGATAGAACAGGACCAAGAACAATGACATCTACCACAGTCTGCACATAGGCCAAGGAACATATTCACAATACACACTTTGTCGACAATCATCATAAGTACACAGACCTCACTACTGTACACACTACTACATAATGTCCAGGTTTTGTTCTCAAATATAAGCCTTACTATACATAACATGTCTAGCAGTCTGATATCTCACTGGCTTGTTGTCAGATATGATGTCAATAAATACTGGTGCAATGAACATATGCCCCTCTTACTGCATGATGTATGTGCAAAGGTTGATGGAGTTGTGGCTGGAGGCACAAACACAGAGCCAATATTGACATGTTGCTGTGATAAACTCATACATTTTCTGGTGTAACAGGGTTTGTTGTGACATATGTCTATGAGGGATATGAAGTCAGCAACTCTCATGGCTGTCACCATGTACTGACTGCAATCCTCAGACTATGCTACTGCATTTCTAAAGATAGATCATATGTGAGTAACACAACACATGTAAGACTCCAAACACTGGCCAGTCTGCAGATAGTCCTACAGGTGAGAGTTTCCTCAGCCACATAACACTCTCATGACAGGTATTAAATCATGTAGACCAGCCATATCCACACAAACCCTGTTAAACCATCAGTACTTCAAATGTAGAAGAGCAAGACTTACATTCTGTACTCATATCTGGAACATCCCCCTCCTGTTTGTTGGCCTGTCTCCACAGTGTATGTTGTAAGAGGTATATCCCTCTACCCTCTGTGATTCTGTTTGCCAAACACCGCCATGAAGTCCTGCTCACAGTGAATGATAAGGGCCAACACCCACATGATGTTCCTAGTTATATGAGTGTGTTTCCATGCAATTGGCTATGGGAATGATACCACAGCTGTTCCACATGCAATCAGCTAGTGGGGGACTGCAATTCGTGCACAGGCCATCAGCTGATCATGAGCATCATTTACAAAACACAAGCTGCTGCCTAAGCAAAGCAGGTGCACTTTTCCACATCCACCAGAGAGGGAGTGAGAAAGACAGACAGAGACAAAGTAAGAAAGGAAGTGGGTAGGGGAGTAAGAGCTAAGAATGTTTGTGTCACACTTGCCAGTACGGGGTTTTAAACCCCTTCTTGACTATGCATTGCTATAACATTTTTATGCAGTTATTGCATGCACCACAGAGCTTATATGTTGGGGAGCTGCCCAAAGGTATATTTGAAGGTGAGTGACATCAGCAAAGTGATAAAGGAGGGATAAGGTAGGTGTAGTACATGTGCCTGTCCACAAAAGCAGGTGTCAAGGACAACACAGCTATACTCTCTCAGGGACTCACACACATTATCACAGCTGGCAGGGTCAGGATTAGAATTCCTACCTAACTAGTTTGCTACACTACAGTATTACGCAAGTATCACATGCACCATAGAGGTTATCAGGCTGATATATGGGCAAAGGGTATGTCAAGGTGACTGACATCAGAAGGCATGCTTCAGTAGGGCAATGGGAGATGTAGTGAGTGTGAATAGCTTCAAAATCATTAATCCCCACACACACACACACACATGCACACACACACACACACACACACACACACACACACACACACACACACACACACACACACACGTTTGACAGTACTGACATGCATGGGTTCATTGCTTCACAGGTGTGTAGTGGTTGACTGTGCCAGAAGGCTGTACAAGGCTAGGCAAAGGGTATACCTTGGCATCAGGCCACGTGACAATGGTCTGCTGTGTGGCTCAGGGGTGTAGTCCCTGGATTAGCCCACACAGGTGGGTATTGTATTCACCATCCACTCATCTGGGTTACTATTGTGGGTGGCCAGTGCTGTGCAATGCTTGCCATGTATGTGTTCTATATTCCATAACGTGGATGGTGTCTGGGATGTGCACATGTCCCACATGCATGTTCTGTGACATGTGGAAGTGTACCTGGGGTGTCTGGGGATTGCTGTGTGGACAGATTGTCATCATCTGATGTGGCATTCCTGACCTCATGTGGTGAGAACTAGCAATGGAACTCAGGTTGATCCTGCTCTTACATTGACAGCATGATACAGGTATTCACTGGTGTTAGTGGCATCTCTCCATACAGGGCATGTGTATAAGACATGGCATGTACTTTGTGGGTTACATTTCTGAATCTACAGTTGTTTCAGGTGTCCAGTGGGGAACATAGCAAAGGACCACTGTAAGCAACGATTTGCCTATTGTAGGGATGGAACAGGGTGCCATGTCCTCTGTTGTCCACTGCAATCACACCATGGTTACTATCTGTGGGCAATATGCAAGGAACTGCCAACATAGTGGTTGTTGCCTAGTCAAATGTGTTTGTGTATGAGACATGGTTGGAGAGTGTTCTCTGGGTAATACAAGGATTGTCTATATTGTTCCCCAATCCATAATGTCACATGTAGGGGTATGGATTGTCTACACCAGCCTCTCTGCTGTTTGACATCTGTTGTCCTTGTAAGGTGGACATTGTGACATATAATAGGTCCTCCATGTAAGAAAGTTGCAAAACCCACCCAACAATGAGTACTGTTATTACACAATCACAGCTTCCTTCACACAGGACACTGATGACAAACACACACTTGACAGTGCTGAGATTCAAACCCCTATCTAGGTATGTATTGCTACTACAGTGTACTGCATTTATCACATGCACCACGTAGCTTATAGAGTTGTGCTGTCCCCAAAGGTGTATTTCAAGGTGAATGACATCAGCAGGCTTGCCAAAGTAGGGCAATGGAAAGTGTAGTGACTGTGATTGGCTTCAAAAGCATTGATTGCTACACAGACAAACAAACACACATAGTCTACAGTTGCCATATTTGGGATTAGATCTCCTGCCTCACTAGTACATCACACTATAGCATTACACAGTTATAGCATGTGCCATAGAGCTTACAGGGCTACTCCTTCCCCAAAGGTGTATTTCAAGGTGAATGACATCAGCAGGCTTGCCAAAGTAGGGCAATGGAAAGTGTAGTGACTGTGAATGGCCAAAAAAGCATTGATCCCTACACACACACACACACACACACACACACACACACACACACACACACACACACACACACACACACACACACACACACACACAGAGTTGCCATGTCTGGGATTAGAATTCCTACCTAACTAGTACATCACACTATAGCATTACTCAGTTATAGCTTGTGCCACAGAGCTTATAGGGCTACTCCTTCCACAACGGTATATTTCAAGGTGAATGACATCAGCAGGCTTGCCAAAGTAGGGCAATGGGGAGTGCAGTGTGTGTGAATGGGCCATAAACCATTCATCTGGAAGCACACACACAACACTCAGTCACACACAGGTTTACATTTTACTGGAACATGTATACAACTGCTAGATGAATAATGACTTGTACAGTCATGTTACACAGTTATCACAAGCACCACAGACACTATAGTGCTGAGGGATACCAGAAGCAAATGTCTACAGTGATTGACATTTGCACATCATGTGGTTTTAGCCAATTGGATGTGTGCTGTGTAGGACAGGCCTCATGATGGGAAGCTCTTTGTCACTGTCTGTCACTCTCTTCCACACATCTATGTATGTATGAGTTTGGCCTATTATAGTGTGCTGTCCTTGAATATATGTGTGTATTCCTATCCGGTGTGTGTGCAAAGCATGACTGGTGTGCAATGTGGAGTGTGTGCACAAACATCTGCGACTGTCAGATATGTATAGTCCACTGCTGTTGCCAGATCTGGGCTTCATTTCTTGAAGTGAGGGAGCAGGCCCAGTATGACCTTTCAGTATTTTGTTGCCAGACATGGGCTTTGTTTCTTAAGTGTGGGAGCATCCCCAGCATGACCTTCTGTATTGAATGTGTGAATCTATTCCAGGTAGGTTGTACTCCAGTGCAGGCTTTTGTGTTCTACACCTACAGCTAGCAACCTGTTTCTGCAGGATATCTGTAGATCGGTTGACAATATGGGGTCATAATGGGCAAAGGATAGTGGGATACTGTAACTAATTGTGTCTGTGCTGCTTCTGCTACATGGTTTTGGTGTTAGCAGAGATATTCAGACATATGTACTATTTTACACTGTGATGTTATATGTCATCAAGTACTGACAGGTATACATATTTGCTTGCAGTAATTTCCTGGGGAACACAAGATGAATGATACTGTGTCCAGTATTGTGGTCTGCAGCCTACATATTCTTGCACAATCATGCCATTCTGGAGGGGGAGCTACAGACACTTGCTGATGGGTCTGTGTAAATGGTTCAGCACATTGGTACTGTGGTGGCTGAGGATCCCATGCTTGTACATCCATTAACAAGACAGTAAGGCCATATCCTACTGTGGCCATACCTCACAGCTGTACAGATTTACACAGGTTACCCAGAGGCAAGGCTCATATTTCTGGTCATTACCCCTTCACATTGTGGTTTATGAGCAGATTTGCAGCCACTGTGTAGGCAGGGACAGTATGTGCACACATCTGAGTTTCAGACTTCACACACTCCATGGGCATCCATGCTTCTACCCCCCCCCCGTTAATCTATCCTCTTCCGAATATTATGCAAACATTATCTGATAAGTATCCCTATAGGTATCACGTCATCCCAGCAATATTTAGGGGATGGTCCACAGTTCATGAAGTAGGATATAGTGGACATGCTACTGGGATTTGTCAACATGGCCTTGCATTTGGTTCTGTGGGCTGTGTTATGTTGTTATTTGGGAGTCCATAAGATAACATACATTGGCAGTACAGGTGAGATATAGGCCTTTGACAGAGGACTGTAGGGCATTTGGTAGTGATGCAGGCCATCTGTAGCAGGCCAGTACATTGTGTCACTCCTACAATCCAAGGCTGCAAGCCACTATATTCCCCTGGGGTGACAGGGTAGGTGTGCAAGGTGTTAATGTCAATAGTTTCTGTCCTTATTGATCCATTGGTGTGGATGCCGGCAGGGTTCTGCTTACAGCTAGGGACACACCTGCATGGACACCTCTGCAGCATGCTGCATTCTGTGACTATTCCCATACAAGGGTGGGGGTCATATTGTACACATTCCCAACAGCAGGGATAAGACCTGTGAGGTACCTTTGGCTGATGGTGGGGTGAGCTGGGTGCATGTGTGCTATGGAAGCTACTTGCAGCTGACTCACAGATGTATGTGGGGCATTCCACTTATGCTGGCTTGTGCAGGGATATCAGCAGTTTCTCAGTACTTCATACCTGTGCCTTTTGTGGTCTGCCAGTGTTTGGACAGACAACATCAGTATTCCATACTACACAGCCAACTAATGTGCTGCTAACGTGTATGTACAATTCCAAAGGTGTGCTCATTAGACAGTAACATTTTATACACTCTCTGTCTAGGGTACTTCCACCTGTGTACTGTTTGTATGTCTGGGCCCACATGCATGCCATGTCCATCTTTCAGATGGTAACAGATATTACATCCAAACAATTAATATGGATTACTGCTGGAATGTGTCTTGCTGGGATGCATTGTCTTTGGCACTGCAGTTGTGAGAACCTTGCCCTGTCATCAACAGTACTGGCCACTGCCCACCAGGACAAAACCCTACATGCCTACATGCTGACCACTTTCACTCAGTATACAACACACACCAACCTAACACACAGAGCCCTGCATATTGTACATGTTCTACAATCTATCCTGCTACTTTGGCCAGCTCAAGTAATCTGTGCTCCACTGTTATTATACCTACACATACATGTTACTACATTTCAACATAGGATTGTGAGGGGCACACCTTACAACTGTAAACATTTGCTATAACTGTACTGGTATTTCAGGTACTCCATTTCATTCTGTATTCTGACCTTCATGCAGACTAGAGACATATCAGTGTACTACAGTTCTTAGGTTTTATTGACCTACATTTCATTTTCAGACTTCTTACCCTTCAGAACTAACATCCCACTGCCTGACCTGTTGTAGTTTGTCTGTGTAGGTCTGCAGAGGGGCTGTTCTCCATAGCCATCAATCATAGGCCTTAGCACAGCCTTTCTTTGTGTTTGTCTATTCCTGTCCTGTTGGCTGAGACTGTTGTTGGGTATATGAGTCTCACTGACATGCATGTGTGTGTCCTATAGACACACATTTGGCCCACCATAGGTTCATAGGTTCATAGGTAGGTACTAGGCTACTAGCCCTAGGGCCTGTATAAGCCTAGCCAAAAAGGTATCCTGGCTTTTGCCACCCAAGAAAATTATTTTCCTGTGCCCCTGTCGAGCAGAGCCACAGAAGTGATGTGGGGTGAATTTCCTATTTCCCATGCAGTCATCAAGATTTTTCTTGAAGAGTAATAATGAGGAGCTCTGCTTGACATAGATATGTAGTCTGTTCCGGAGTATGGGAAGTCTCTGGGACAGGAATTTATCCCTGCAGCATGTTCTGTTTATTGTGGTGACAAGATTTAGGTCCCTAGATCATGTATCTCGGAGGGATTGGGATTTCTTTAAGTGGAGCATGTCCAACAGCTCTGGGTTTGACATAGCTTTGTATGTTAGGCAGAGATCGCCTCTGAGTAGGCGATACGCAACAGAGTAAAGCTGGATTTTTTTGAGACTGTCTGCGTAGGGCATCTGTTTGAGGCCAGTAATTCTCTTTGTGTGGTATTTCTTTGGCCTTGTTGTTGTAGATGTCTTGTGAGGTACATACCAAAATGGGCGTTGTACTCTATAATGGGTCTAATGAGTGATGAGTAGAGGGGAACAATGACCTCTTTTTTTTGGATGAGAAATATTTTGTGATGAGGTGAGCCACGTAGAAGGATTTCCTGACCACTGTGGTGATGTGATTATCAAAGGAGAGTCTACTGTCCACCTGTGTCCCAAGGTCTCTAATCACACTTTCGGCATTAAGTAGACTACCACTTATGTGGTAGTTCATGGGTACAGAGTTTTTACCAAAGGGGATGACAATAGACTTTTTGGCATTGAGCTTCAGGCCATGGCTTTGACACCAGGCATCTGTCTCAGTAAGGCCCTTTTGTAGGATGTCCACATCATTAGGAGTTTCGGTTATGGCTCCTAGTTTGCAGTCATCTGCAAACTTTGTTAGCCAAATACCTTCTGTGTTAGCCTGTACTTCAGAGAAGTAGATACCAAACAGGAGAGTAACCAGGACTGAACCCTGTGGTACTCCACTTGTCACTGGTCTGAAGTCAGATTTCGAGTCTGCTACTTTCACAGTGTGTGTTCTGTCCATGAGCCAGTTGGCAACACATCTTGTGACATAGGGATTTATACCTAGTTTAGTGAGCTTATCTATAATTCCAGAGTGGGGGATGGTGTCAAAAGCCTTGGCGAGATCTAGATAAACTGTGTGAGCCATCTTACCCTCATCTATGGCTTTGGTGACTGCTTCAAAGAAGTCAATCAGGTTTAAGAGACATGATCTGCCTTTTACAAACCCGAACTGGGTATGGTCCAGAGTTTGGAGATTACCAACGTCTTTGTTTATGAGTTCCATGATGATACATTCCATGGCCTTGCAGACCAGGCTCATCAGGCTAATGGGGCAGTAGTTCCCGGGGTCCGTGGTGGCTCCCCCTTTGAGGAGTGGGATAACCGTTGTGGTGCACCATTCAGTGGGCACAAAGCCTGATGTGAAGTTATGATTGAACGTGGTGCTTAGGTGGGGTGCCAGTTCATTCTGTAGTTCGTGTAGAACGCAGCCTGGGATATTGTCAGGTCCCATGGATGCTGTGTTCTTGGCTTTGGAAAGTGTGTTTTTTACCTGTGCAGCCATGATTACAGGAACTTTGCATTCTTCCGGTATAGAGATGGGCCCTCTAGGGGGTGAGAGGGGGGTAAAGTTAGCACTGATCCTATCTGCCAGGATGTTGGCAATATCAGTTGGTTCTGTATATTTAGTGCCATTGTGCTGTAACTCAGAGCAGATCTGAGTGTTGCCATTGAGATTTTTGACATAGCTATAGAATGCTTTGTGGTTGTCTTTAGAGTCAGTGGCAATTTTGTTTTCGTAACTAGCTTTGGAGGATTTTATAAGGGACTTCAGCTTCTTACTGAGGTTGACCAGGGAGTTCCTCCAGTCATGGGATTTGACTCTTTTTTGCAACAGTTTCTTTCTTCTGTTGTATAGTTTGTTTATGGAAGAGGACCACCAGATTGTCTTCCTTTTTTGGGGGGATAGCATCTTGGTTCTATTAGGGATAGCATGATCCATGCACTCGTGTGAGTGCTTATAAAGTGCATGTGTAGGATTCAGCAGTCGTACCTCTATTGTCCGTCTGCATGGGTGTCATGAAGTTTGCCACTTCTGTCTTAAGTAGTGTGAAGTTGGCTTTGGAGAAGTTTTTTATGGTGGTTTCCCTAACTGGGGTGGGGGTGGGATGTGGATGTCTAGGGTGATTAGCTTGTGTTCGGATCTGACCAATGAGGAATTGACCTGTGGTGTGGAACACCGGTTGCCCATTTTGGTAATGACCAGGTCTAGGATATTGCTGCCCTCGGTAGGGGTGTGAATAAGTTGATCCAAGGCATTGGACTTTATGAATTCCAGAAAACGTTGAGCAAAAGAGTTGGTACATGAGTAGTTTTCCCAGTTAATGGTGGGGTAGTTGAAATCACCCATTATTAGGGTGTTGGGTGGTATCCTAATACTTTCCAGTGTATCAAGAAATGAGGAGTGGGAATCCTTGGGCATGGTGGGGAGGGGGGGTCTGTATCAAGCTACAGTTTGGATTGCTGTCTTGCCCAGAGTTAGTTGCACTTGGATAATCTCGGATGCATTATGCTGTGCAACTAGCCTGGAGGTGTGGATATCCTTAATGAATATGGACCCGCCTCCACCTTTAGTGCTTCATTCAGGGTTAGGTGGCCGAAAGGTGTGGTACGAATTATAGCCTGGTAATACAGCGGTGCTCTCTGGAGCTTTGAATCAGGTCTCTGTCACTGCACAGATATCAATGTACTCTATTTTAAGGAGTGCCTCGAGTGAGTGCATTTTGAGGTTTAGACTTCTAGCATTGAGTAGCATTACCCTCAGATTTTGCTTGCTTGTACTTGTTACTGTGGTGAATTTGTCATTTGAACCTTGCCTAAAAAAGGCACTATAGGGGTGGCAAGAGCCTTAGCCAATATCCAGAATCCCAAGTGCAACAGGTGCAGGTCATCTCTGACAAACCATCGTGGTCTGTCGATCATGTAGTCCCAGGCAGACAAATACTGGATCCCCTTAGAATGACACCAGAAGCTTAGCCAATTGCTGAATTCCACATCTGCAGTGGTTTTGTCACCTTGTCTAGTACTGCCTACTATGCTGACACCAGTATTTGTTAAGGATTTCATGCTGCCGATAAAGGTGTCAACTATTTGCTGGAATCCCATTCAGCCATCTGATTCCCTAACATGCTCACATCCATACCATAGATACAGGTAGCTGAACATATTATTACATTCAGCAATTGATAGTGAGTGTGACTTACCTTATGGCTGTGCCAGTATTGAGGATGGTGCTGAAGGGCTGACTATGTTGCATGCACATAATACACTCCCAATACATGGTTAAGCACAGGTAGTGTCATTTTTGGCATCCCTTTTACTGTATGTGTGAGTCAGAGTGAGGTGTCATTTCCTGGGTTTCTACCATGTCAGTGTATGTGCTATGTGTTGCCTCTTTGCCAAGGCCTGGGCATGCTGGGCACACCTCCTTCTGCCTTCTGGGGCAGGCTCAGGTTGTTCCTCCTCCGAGTCACTTTGTGCCTGTGCAGGCCTTGGCAATGGTGGGGGGTTGTGTGGCCCTGCCCCAAGCTGTTCCTGATGCAGCTGTTTCTGCAGGATCATATTGTGTACCATGGCACATACAATGAAAATTTTGGTACATGTAGCTGGTGAGTACGACAAGGCTCCACCGGATATGTCCAGGCACCAGAACCATGACTTGAGTATCCCAAACACACACTCTATTATGATTCTGCTCTGTGCGTGTGCCTCATTATGAAGTTCTTGTTTGGGTGTGTGTGTGCATTTCTGATGGGTGTCATCAGCCATGGCTCCAGTGCATAACCAGCATCCACCACTAGCTGGCCATATGGGATGTCCCCAGCGGCAAATCTCTGGTAGAGCTGCATCATATGGCAGATGTGGGAGTCGTGATAGCTTCCAGAGCTGCCAGCACACACATTCATTATAATGTTCCAGGCATCGCACATGACCTGGCAGTTGATGGATGAGAAGCCCTTGCAGTTTATGTAGACTCTACCCCACTCACCGGGTGGTGCTTTGATATGTATGTGCGTGCAGTCTATAGCACCCACTACCTCAGGGTATTCTGCTATTTGATGGAAGAGATGCATATTGCTGGTCAATGCCTCACAAGTGTTGAGGAAATATATGTGTTCACCGGCGTGTGCTGACATGGCATTCAAGAACTGGTGGAGTACCCTGGATGCTGAGAGATCCCCATGATATGCCCAGTTGGCCTTTGGAAGGTACCTGCGGCTAGTATTCTTAAGCCTACACATACCTTGGTATCCACTGGGATGGGTTCCCCTCTGTTGGTTCTGTGTGTGAGGCATAGCCGGCACAGCTCAAAATTTGCTGTAGGAGGTCCTGTCCACCTATAGCGCTCCACTGTCTCCAGCTCATGTAGCCCTTGGTAGGTAACCCTGGGTCTGTACACTCTTCTCCTTCTCCTCAATGTGGGTTGATCATCAGCATTCTCATCCTCACCACCCTCAGCCTCTTCCACATGTTGATTTATGAGAGTGAATGCAGCCCCTATCATTTTGTTGCTTTTGTTAGGTAAAATTTCTCCATTTTTGTACACTAGTGGTGTAGAGTTTGTAGGAAAAAACAGAGGGAAAGGTGTTTGCATAGTTTATAGCAGTGTGCTGAGCTGGGCTGCTGCCTGTGTAATTGGCTAATTCTGATACAGTTCACCTGCCAGTTTTGCTAGTTCTCCTTGATTACCTTCTTACTGCTGTTTTCCCTTCTCATTGCCTTCCTGTTTAAGCCCAGGGGCACGCCACACAAACACAGTGCTCACATGTGAACGGAGCTGCTATTTCCTGGTTTAATTTTTTTTAAACCCCGGTGGACGGTGTACACACCCATTTAGGCAATGTAAAGTATGCTTGGCAGCTTCAGACACACCCCCTTCCTTAGCTCTGCTAGGCTAAGGGCAAACATGAGCCACACAGCTCCAGTAAGCTTACAGTATGCCTGACACCCCCCTCTATGATGTCAGCTAACTCTTAGACTTGCACCATGGTTTTCCTGCACCTACATGGTTGGCTGCAGGCTAGCCATGAGACAAGATCTGTTATTCAGTATCATTCCCCTCATTTGCATAGGATTGCCTGCTAATGCCTAGTTACAAGTCTGACACTGAGCCTTCCCCATTAGCAATCACTATTCACTGGCCTTGTTGTCTTCAGCCTGCCATTGACTATGATGGCAAAATTGTGATTTTGCAGAAAAAGCATTTTTCAAGGTTTTAGTTTTATTTTCAGGCTGATCCCATTTGCGTCCCACTGCCCTATGCTTAAATGTTCGAAATCGGCCCAAAAGAAATAAATGTTATTTTTTATTTGGCCATTAGCATGTTTTCCACATTATATATAGCCTTTAGTTGGAGCTGTCATGGCTCCGTCTTGTAGTTTGCAGAAATGTACTCGGTTACTAACCGAGTACATTTCTGCAGGTTACACTAATCCTGCATGGACATCTGCCAGCTTTCTGGATCACTAATTCACCTCATTTGCATGGTTTTCACCTGCAAATGGGTTTATTAGCATACAGGAGCTGTGTCCATGCAGGAATAGTGCAGGAGTGCTCGTGTATGTTCCGGGAGCTTATTCCTGGATCTCTTGGCAGCTATATTACCTCCAGCAGCTCCTGCACTATTCCTGCATGCCATGAAGAGCTTGCTGAATCCTGGGGATAGAGACAGACATCATCTAGATGCAGATGAGGGACCTGATAGGCAGCATTTTTCAGTACATGGCACAGGCCATGCATGACACCTTCTGGGAGATCACTAGAGAGATCATCTGAGATGTTCAACCCCATCAGGATCACCTGTCAGGACCATAAGTATCTTTTGTGTGATCCACTTTTTTACCACAACCTTGTTTCTTTTTTCCTTATCCAACTATTTATGGTATAGGAATCATTGTGCAAATATCATATATTGCTGCCATGCTTCTCTCTCATAACTCATAATGTACTCTGCACATATGATGTCATATGTGGCGTTATGTTGTTGCTGCAGTATGACTCACATTATCAAATTATTCATGTAACAGCCATTGTTATTTACATGATCATGCTATCATTACTGATTATATTACTCCAAATGGTCATGGATGCTACTCCTTAAATGTGTGTGTGTGTGTGTGTGTGTGTGTGTGTGTGTGTGTGTGTGTGTGTGTGTGTGTGTGTGTGTGTGTGTGTGTGTGTGTGTGCGTGTGTGTGTGTGTGCACTCCTATGCACGTAGTACAACATAATGTTGTTATGTCAAATATACTGTAGCTCTGTATGTCACAGATATGACTGTTGCAATTAGTATGATGCAAGTGAGACATGATTGTTCTGCTTCTTTTGTTCCGGTATATACTTAGGTGTGATGACACCAACTCACATACTAGATTATTCCTATACTTTTCACATACCACAGTAATGTGGGTCTGGTATGCTTATTTCCATGTTATCTATGTCTATACATTGCCCCCATTTCAATATTGGTTGTTGCTGCCTTATGTCTGTGCAACAACATGGCAGATCCTTGCTTTTGTGATTTATGTAACATTGCTGTGCCATGCTGTTACACTGGCACAATTCTTTTGTGTTGCATGTACTGCCAAATATTGTCCCATGTTGTATTGCAGTACTGTAATGAAACAAACAAAAAAAAGAAATCACTGGAAACAAGGGCAGAGTGAGCTAAAATCCTTTAATAATTCCAAACAATTTTCCAGGTGCCTGAGGATGCCCTCTGGGTGAAAAATTTTACTTGCATATCTAGAAATTGCATGGCATTATTAAAGGACTTCAGTTCACTCTGTGCACCTGAAATGTTGCTTGAAATTATTAAAGGATTTCAGCTCACTCTGCCCCAGTTTCCAGTGATTTCTTTTTTTGTGTTGGACTCAGCTGGTGTTTAAAACAGTTGTCTGCATGCTGGTTCACTCATCCTTTGTACTGCAGTACTATGACTAGTATATATGAAAAAGTATCCTTTACATACTGTGTTAACATTCACTGGTCCATTAGTGAATATATGAAGATGATGCTTTCTTTAGCATCATTCATGAATCCCTTGTTTGTCTGTATCTTGCACATATCAATAGCTGGTATTTTTGATAATAGCTTCAGTTATGACATCTACACACAGATTTGCATACATATCCATTTGTATACAGTTGTAGTACATATGCACTGATTTACATGATGGATACACATATGTATGACTGTATTATGATCAACACACAACTGCACTTGTAATATGAGTCTAGTTGCATACACTTATTCCATTTTTATGTGCTGTAGTTTTGTTCACAGGACTGTCCTTTGATCAGTCCTACACACGGATAGTGCTATTTATATCAAGAATGGTGACTGGGGCACCTGTTGTATTATGTTTGAATGGCAGTATATATATCTATGTGATACTCAGTTATGTACCTATGCCCCTTGCTGTTTAATTCTTGTGCATTACTGTGTTTGGGTCTTTTGTACACAGACATGTTTATAATCATCACCAATCCACTATGCCTATGTGTCATACATTAGTCATTTACTAATGTACTTTCTGAGTGCTTGCAGTCCATCTTGTGTTATGGACATATGCATGTGCACTGTGTCTCTTTAGCTACAAGTTGTTCTGTTTTATACTGTGCCTACTTTCACTTGCCGGATTTCTTTACTGATGTCCGCCTGTGTTGTCCATCTCTCTTTCCCATTATAGCTTTGGCCTACCTGTTTCACATACACATGGCATATGTTAAGTGTATACTCACCATCCTGTACATTATCATCATTGTCATAGGTTCAAAGGTTCATAGGTTGGTACTAGGCTATCAGCCCTAGGGCCTATACAAGTCTAGACATAACAATTCCCTGGATATTTCTTCCCACAATATTTACTTCCCTGGACCCCTGTCTAGCAGGGCGACTGACGTGATCCCCGGGGTGAATTTCCTATCTCCCATCCAATCATCAAGGTTCCTTTTGAAGAGGGCCAAGGAGGCACTCTGCTTGACATATATGGGCAGTCTGTTCCAGAGTATGGGGAGTCTCTGGGTCAGGAATCTATCCCTCGAGCATGTTTTGTTCATTGTGATGACAAGGTTTAGATCCCTGGAGCGTGTGGCTCTGAGGGATTGGGATTTCTTTAAGTGGAGCATGTCCAACAGCTCTGGGTTTGACATGGCCTTGTATGTTAAGCAGAGATTGCCTCTGAGTAGACTATATGCCACAGAGTATAGCTGGAGTTTTCTAGATGGTCAGCATAGGGCAGATGATATGTGTGGGGTACTTGGAATTAATCAGAAGATGCACAAGTCAGTGATCCAGGCACAGACAGGTTGTACACACATCACTGTGAAGCTGATGATTTTGCTCAGTGGTATGCATGAGGAAATGTGTCAAGTGTACAGTGACCTGGAGTAATGCTTTAGGCCTGTGATTCTTTTAGTGAGGTATTTCTGTGGCCTTTCCAGCTGTTGTAGATGTCTTGTGAGGTACATACCAAATGGGGTGTTGTACTCTATAATGGATCTAATGAGATGTGTACAGTGGGTCAATGACCTCCTTTTTTCTGGATGAGAAGCCCTTAGTGATGAGATGTGAGACATAGAAGGATTTCCTGACTGTTGTAGTGATGTGGTTATCGAAGGTGAGACCACTGTCCACCTGTGTCCCTAAGTCTGTCATCACACTTTTGGTGTTTAGTGTACTGCCACCTATGTGGTAATTCATGGGTACATGGTTCTTCCCAAAGGAGATAACTATACATTTCTTGGCATTAAGCTTGAGCCCATGGCTCTGGCACCAAGTTTCTGTAAGGCCCTTTTGTAGAATATCCACATCATTTGGGGAATCAATAATGGCTCCCAGTTTGTAGTCATCTGGGAACTTTGTTAGCCAGAGTCCCTTAGTGTTGGACTGTACATCAGAGAAGTAGATGCCAAACAAGAGTGGTCCCAGGACTGAACCCTGAGGTACTCCACTTATTACTTGTCTGGAGCTGGATTTGGAGTTGGCTACTTTTACAGTCTGGGTTCTGTCAGTAAGCCAGTTGGCAAACCCATCGAGTGATGTAGGGATTTATGCCCAGCTTAGTAAGTTTACCTATGATTCCAGAGTGGGGGATAGTGTTGAATGCCTTGGCGAGGTCCAGATAGGCTGTGTGGACTGCCTTACCCTTGTCCACAGCTCTGTAGACTGATTTAAAGAAGTCAATCAGGTTCAGGAGACAAGATCGGCCCTTCACAAACCCAAACTGGGTGGGGTCCTAGTGTATGAAGGTTGCCAATGTCTTTGTTTATAAGTTCCATGATAATGCATTCCATGCCCTTGAAGATCAGGCTCATCAGACTGATGGGACGGTAGTTCCTGGGATCCAAGGTGGATCCCCCCTTGTGGAGTGGGATAAATGTAGCTGTGCGCCACTCAGTGGGCACGAAGCCTGAGGTGAGGCTATGATTAAACATGACACTTAGGTGAGGTGCCAGTTCATTTTGTAGTTCATGTAGTACACAGCCTGGGATATCATATGGTCCTATGATGCTGTATTCTTAGCTTTGGAGAGTGTGGTTTCTACTTGTGTGGCCGTGATTACCGGAATTTGGCAATCTTTTGATATTGAGATGGGCCCTTTAGGGGGTGAGAGGGGGGTGAAGTTGGCACTAAACTGATTTCCTAGGATATTGGCAATATCCTTGGGATCAATATATTTAATGCCACTCTGTTGTAGCTCGGAGCATATCTGAGCATTGCCATTTAGATTCTTGACATAACTATAGAATGCCTTGTGGTTGTCTTTGGAATCTTTGGCAATTTTATTTTCGTAACTAGCTTTGGAGGATTTTATGAGGGATCTCAGCTTTTTACTGAGGCTGGAAGGCAGTTTTTTACATCCTGGGATTTTCCTCTTTTCTGCAACAGATTCTTTCTTCTGTTGTGCAGTTTGTTTATGGCAGGGAACCACCAGATTGCCTTCCTTTTTTTGGAGGAGAGCATCTTGGTTCTATTTGGGAAGGCACGATTCATGCACGAGTGGATGTACTCGTACAGTGCCTTAGTGTAGGATTCAGCAGTTGAACTTTCAGCTCATGTCTACATGAGTGTCATGAAGTTTGTCACTTCAGACTTGAGTAGCATGAAGTTGGCTTTGGAGAAGTTTTTTTACAGAGGTTTCCTTACTGGGGGGTAGGGGTTGGATGTGGATGTCAAGGGTGATTTGCTTATGGTCAGATCTGACCAATGAGGGGGGTGACCACTGGTGTGGAGCATCTATCTCCCATGTTGGTAATGACCAGGTCTAGGATATTGGAGCCCCTGGTGGGACAATGGATTAGTTGATCCAGGGCGTTGGAATTTATGAATTCCAAGAACCGTTGGGAAAAGGTGTTGGTACTCGAGAAGTTTTCCCAGTTAATGGCAGGGTAGTTGAAATCACCCAGTTCTAGGGTGTTTGGTTGTATCCTAATATTTTCCAGTATGTTTAGAAAGGTGTAGTGAGAATCTTGGGGCATGGTGGGGGATCTGTAGCAAGCTACAATTTGGACTGCAGTCTTACCTAGGGTTAGTTGCACCTGGAGAATTCCAGATGCATTTTGTTGGGCAACTAGCCTGGAGGTGTGAATATCTTGGGTGAATATGGACACTCCTCCACCTTTAGTGTTTCAGTCTTGGTTTGGTGGCTGAAAAGTTTGGTAAGAGTTGTAGCCTGGTATTGCAGGGGTGCTCTCTGGAGTCTTGAACCAGGTCTCAGTTACTGCACAGATATCGATGTTCTCCATTTTTAGGAGTGCTTCGAGAGAGTGCATTTTGAGGTTTAGACTTCTAGCATTGAGTAGCATTACCTTCAGATTTTGCATGCTTATATCTGTTACAGTGGTGGTTTTGGCCTTTGAACCTTGCCTAAAAAGGAACTATAGGGGTGGCAAGAGCTTTAGCCAGTAACCTGAATCCCAGGGGTGACATGTGCAGACCATATCTGGCAAAGCATCGTGGTTTATCTATCATGTCATCCCAGGCAGACAGATACTGGATACCCTTTGAATGACACCAGAAGCTTAGCCAATTGTTGAAGTCAATCATTTTGTCCTTATACTGTGGTATTATTCTGGGCACCTGTAGGTGTACTGGTACAATATTACCTTGTGCTTCCATGATGGCTATCAAACATATGCAAGGCATGTGCTTACGAGATTGTGGCAATTATTTGATTCCGTAATTGTTCATATTGTACTTGTCCATTGAGTATTACCCAGGAATTTGTAAGCTTCCTGCCTATACACTGGCTTGCATCCCTAATTGTCATTACTAATATGTGTACCGCCATTTACTTTATATTCCATGACATTGGTATGTGCATGTGTGATGAAACTTCTTTCTGTTTGGACCATGTTATTCCATTGCATGTCATACAAATACAACCCATCTGTATTGCCTCTGACATAGCATATGTCTCTGACACATGGGTTGCATTTTACATCTGTTTGTGTTGTGTACATTTATTTGTGTATTACACAGCCACATTAGTACTTTGCTGTGGTATTCCTGTTTGGCATTGTGCTTAGCTGTTTGTCTTTTGCATGCATGGTTGGAGGTTCTAGTCTGCCCTCTGTTTGTCTGTTCTTGCATTTTCTTGCCTGCATTTTCACATCCTTGCTGCTTTGGCTTATACTTGCACTGCTGCCAGCCTAGTGGGTGATTGTATTGAATATCCATTGTGTACTGCAATGATGACACTCCTCCTTTAGTGTTCTCCAGCACACACCTACCATCAGTCTTACACATTCTGCTACAATTGTTGCACAATTTGCAACATCTAAGCAAAGATTTATGAATTGGTACATAAGTATTTTTGTATTGTACTATGGCTGCTAAGCATCCCTAACCTGTTGTCAATTTTCTTTCACCCATGTTTATTGTCTGTATGCCTGCTGTCTGTGTACCTTACCTCCGCAATATGTCTAGTTGTTATATGTTTGTACTTGATCTTTTGCACTCCTCCTTTTTCTGTGTCTTTTCCATTATTTCTAGTCTTAAGAAAAAAAAAATACAAAAAATCGGGCCTAGTTCCCCCCCAAAAAATGATTACCCATGCCCCTCTGACACTCTGACCTTCCCATTCCATCAAACCTCTTGCATGTCCCTCTTCTTTACCCTCACCCCACATCTGCTTTTCTTTTCTATCACTTTCTTTGTGTGTGTGTGTGTGTGCGTGTGTGTGTGTGTGTGTGTGTGTGTGTGTGTGTGTGTGTGTGTGTGTGTGTTACCTGTGCTCCCCACATGTGTCCTGCACCCATTGTTAGCTGCTGTTAGCCATGGCAAAGTGGGCATAATTGCCCTTCACCTTACTTAATTTTTTTATTAAACATTTCATAGATTATGTCGAATTCCACAAATTGTGATATGTATGTCTATGGATTAAGAGAATATCCACAATTGTTTTCAGATAGTTGTCACTTTTCAGACAGACATGCAATTTTTTTTTTCTTTTATTACTTTTCACTTATTACTGTATGTTCCATTGAGGGTGTATAATTTTCTTAGATGTGCATTGGTAATGCACACACACAGACATATATATTTATATATATATATATATATATATATATATATATATATATATATATATGACTCTACTTCACTTACCCAACATCCCACATAACCGACACGCAAAACACTGAGTCGACAACACTGACAGTGCACAACACCGACATCACACATACCCAACACACACAATACCAACACGTCAAAACCCTGACACACCTCCGTAAAACATGCACACAACAACACATACAAACAAGATACAAAAGAAAAAACACACGACATAAAACTACCTAGTTCCCCTCACTCACACCCTGCCCACCATCAACATTACACTAAACCCTTGCCACTAAAAAAACATACACTACAAATTAAAAATATAAAATACTTGCCTTCACATTTCACTGCATCCCCCCCCATGGGGGGCTTCACCCCCCCATACCCCCCATAACTTAAATATACCAACTCTGAGATCGCACTACAACATCCAGGAGAGCGAATTTCCTGTTCCACTCAAGTTGGACTATCGACCATTCGGAAGTCGGCATTCTGACATATCAGTCATCTGACACATCGAGCTTTTTGGCTCAGTTTTTCGTGTGTCGGTCTACTGAGATTTCGGTAATCTCAAGTAGACTCATATATATATATATATATATATATACATATATATATATATATATATATATTTTTTTTTAATGAACAAGCTTACTTAGCATACAGCTTTGACATGACTGCTTGTGGTTGCACTGAAGTCATTGGTAATGTCTGCTGTGTGCTGAGTTATTCTATGTAGACTAAGTAATTTTTCATATTACTCAGATACCTGGAATTTTCCTGCAGAACTTAGTGCATTCCGCTGGATTCCACAAACTTTATAAAATGCAATCCTTTTAAAGAGCAGTATGCATAAATGATGAGGTACATAACTATATACTGAAGGCTGGCTAAACAGATTACTTAACAACCTACTATTGAGGAACCAGGTGCCACTGTAACCCTTGACAGAAAATAATAACAGATGCTGTTCAGGTTGTGAAGAGTGTATTGAACTCTGTGAGTAATAATGAAATGTGCAGGTAGTATTTGTGATATGGATATTACATGTGACAAGACAGTATACATTCCTTGGATGACAGCGATTGTGTAATATATCAGATGAAATGGTGCACCTGCAATATTTTTGTTCTTGTAATTCATATGTGCAGAGAATATACAGATCAATTTAGGCTGAGTAAGTAATTGTAGGGCCACCAGCACTTTTTGTCATTCTTTATAGTTTAGATATGTTTTCACCTCAGGGAGAAGAGCCATAAAATGTATTCATGAATTCAATTGCCCTGCTAGTACTTCCAATGTTTTCTGCTGAGTTCTCTTTTTCTATAGCTAACATATTGAGTTACTGATTTACAAAGATTACTTAACAAAACATTTCTCATAGTAAATTAAGTAATTTTAAATCAGTCTAAGTCTGAGATGTGCTATTTACTACTTTGTTTTTTCCACAACAGTTCTGCAGTTTTAGTCCTTGCTCTAAGTTGACACAATTACTATGTAACTCACTTATCCATGAAGTGGTGGTGTGGTAATTTAGTCTCAATGATGGAGTCAGATGATTTAAAAATGCTAGATGATAAACAAACATCCTTTTTGTGGAAATGAAAGCATAATTTGTGTGTGTTGTAAAGTTTTGCAATGCTTCAAATCACTATTAGTGTTTAATACCAAATATGTTTCCAGACCTTCTGTTTTACATGTGAACTATTGTATCACTCATCTGACTTTTGCATACAATGCTTTAAATCACTATTAGTGTTTAATACCAAATATGTTTCCAGACCTTCTGTTTTACGTGTGAACTATTGTATCACTCATCTGACTTTTGCATACAATGCTTTAAATCACTGTTAGTGTTTAATACCAAATATGTTTCCAGACCTTCTGTTTTACATGTGAACTATTGTATCACTCATCTGACTTTTGCATACAATGCTTCAAATCACTATTAGTGTTTAATACCAAATATGTTTCCAGACCTTCTGTTTTACATGTGAACTATTGTACCACTCATCTGACTTTTGCATACAATGCTTCAAATCACTGTTAGTGTTTAATACCAAATATGTTTCCAGACCTTCTGTTTTACATGTGAACTATTGTATCACTCATCTGACTTTTGCATACAATGCTTTAAATCACTGTTAGTGTTTAATACCAAATATGTTTCCAGACCTTCTGTTTTACATGTGAACTATTGTATCACTCATCTGACTTTTGCATACAATGCTTTAAATCACTGTTAGTGTTTAATACCAAATATGTTTCCAGACCTTCTGTTTTACGTGTGAACTATTGTATCACTCATCTGACTTTTGCATACAATGCTTTAAATCACTGTTAGTGTTTAATACCAAATATGTTTCCAGACCTTCTGTTTTACGTGTGAACTATTGTATCACTCATTTGACTTTTGCATACTTCTCTCTCCATAATAAATCATATTCCCACAGCAAGATGATAGAATGCTTAACCAATAGCTTACCACTTACTTTCCAGCAAAGATTATACCAAAAAAGAGTCAGAGTGGGAAGTAGATTAGAATAAACTCAGACTCAGAGTAAATCTTTTATTATGGAACAAAATGAACATAAACATAATTTAGACAAAAAGTATCATGTCATTTAGATCTCTAACAAATTTCGAGAGCTGCTTTAAAGCGAACTGCTCACAAAAGTATATGTAGGTTGGGAGATCTGATGGACCAAAATGTTGGATAAAAAAGGCAAATAAATAAATAAATAGTTCTCAGTAGGCATTGCAAAAGAATCTATCCTATCTCAGTTTAAGTAGTTTTGTCATATTATAGAGGAGCATCCAAACATTTATTATTTGATCTTTTCCACTTTTAGTTGGCAAGAAGAGCTAACAAGAAATTCTAGGAATATTTTTGGCAATTTTAAGGATGTTTGACATTTGCAAGAGGGAAGGTGATGAAACTCATTTAAGGACTATACCAGTGGTAGGTGATTGTTATATTTGAGATATTGATGTATATAATTTTTCAAAATCATATAGTAGATAGTTTTCACTCTCATCACAAAGTTAAAATATTTCTTCATGTTGCTGTATGTTCACTGCACATTTTCATAGATAAAGCATTAATGGATTGCAAAATGGCACTCTATAATGTAAGTTATTGAGAAAGAAAGAAAGAAATGTTACTAATAACACAACTCATAAGCCAGATTCCATAAAGCTCACAGAAGCTATTTGTGGACAGTGCAGCACACTGAAGGAAGACTTCAGCACAGCTGCTGTGGACACAGCACATGCTGAAGGCAGACTGACAGCTTAAGTATTCAGCATAGGATCATTAGGGATATTGTACATGCCAGTGTGATTCCAAAACACATTGCGTACACAAAAAGCAATTCAAATGTGACAAACAGCTCTGCTGACTCCGCTTACAACATTTTTGGTGCATATATTATGGATCCCCAGGATTTCTTGCAAATGCTATGGATTACAGCAAAATCCATAACAAAACTGAAAAAAGCACATAATCCAACTTGATGTTAATATTCTGGAACAACCAGCAGTGATGCAAGCCATAAATGAGGATGTGGCTGTGCATCCTAGAAGGCAGCCGGCTGTGAGAGCAAGGCTGCAACTAAACCAGTTGTCAGACCAACAAATAATTGACAGATACAATCTAGACAGACAAATGGTGCAGGCTGTCTGTAACAAGTCCCGCGCACATGTCTGTAAGGATCCTGCAAGGAATCCACATCCCCCTTGAAACCAAAGTGTGTCTTAACTTGGGTATACTCCCATCTGGGGCATTCCAGCGACATATGGAGGTTGCTCTGGGACTATCACAGACAGCTGCCAGTTGTTTTCTGGCAATATTCCTGGAAGCAATGTGCAGCAAGGTGGATGACTATCTACACTTCCCATCCACAGCCATGGAAAGTAGAACTATAATGCACCAGTTCTACAACATTGTAACCATTCTCCATGTACTTGGTGCAATAGATTACATACACATAGCTATCAAGAAACCAGTACATTCAGAAGCAGATCAATCCATAAACAGAAAGGGATGGCCATCCATAAACTGCCAAGTTGCATGTGCAGCAGATGACAGCATCACAGACATACTGGCAACACACCCTGGAAGTGTCCATGATGCTGCCATTTGGAGGGAAGGTGGACTCAGGTCTGCATTCCAGCAAGGTTAAATTTCAGAGGGGTTGCTTCTGGATAAGTACAAGAACATAGCTAGGATGTAACTTCCTCCTGTCAAAAATATATGTCTGAACAAAAGTGTTTTTACTCCCCCAACAGGTGACTGTGGTTATCTTCTTGAGCCATGGTTAATTACCCCTTACCATGATCCAACCAACTATTTACAGGAACCCTATAACAGAGGACACACAACAACCAGTAACATCAAAAATCATGTGTTCAGTGTATTTAAAGCTTGGTTCCCATCTGTGGGCACATCTGGGGATGCACTGTAAAACAAACCTGAGAAGGCAGCACAGATCATAATGGTGTCTGTTATGCTGCACAGCATGCTAACCTGAATGCATGAGAGTTGTCCATCTGTAGGTGTGTGGGTGAACTACCACACGAATCACAGATTCTGAAAAGGACATCCATGTCAACTTCACGGATAGACTCTCCAAACCCCTCAATGTCCTCTGTGCCAGGGGCCATACTACCATGCTTAGACACATTATGAACAACATTGTGGTTGCTGGATGGGCTGCTAGATGATAAAGACAGTCGATGTGCTACAAGGTACAAAGACACATATCAATACAATATGCCTACAGCACATGATGAATATAAAAGACAGCTGGCATATATATTTCACTGCAATGTTACAAATAATGCTGACTTCATTTGCAGTCAAATGTATGTGTGTTTCACAGAATGTATATGCCACAACTACATAATCTATTAAAATGGCCAACATACAAGACATACGTGATGCATAAAAGCATAGCAACATACCTGGCAAACACTCATGGGATGTTGTTGATCCACTGTGCTGAACGTCAACTACTTTAGGGAAACAAAATACAGATCACATCATTCAAACATGTACCAGGTGAACACAGTTAAATAAAGACAGAATGTGTGACATGCACATACCACTCATATGTGCACTTGAGGACTCCTGCTATGCAGAGGTTGTGGTTTGTACTGTGCATCCTGCAGTGGGAAAGTAAAGAGAAAGGCAACGCAGTCATGTAGTTATCAAAAATAGCACTGGCAACATTACATCTACAACACAGTAATACAGGCTGCAAATACTCATGTGATGTATGTTGCAAATATAAACCAGAAGGGTCTACATTGACAAATATTGGAAAAGATGCCAGTCATTACATGTGATAAACATTATTGAAAGCCCTGACAATGTCACTGTAACATATCTGGTCTTTCTTAACTTGATAATGCATGGCTTGCCCCTCCATTGCATGTACCTGTAGTGTTCAAAGTTATGGAAACAACAATGTAACAATAAACAGCAGTGCCATTATATGAGGCGTGGTCTCTAACAAGGCAGTGTGCACAGCAACAGTATTGAAACACTCACCTGCTGTTCCCTGCTGTAGGCCCGACAGAGATGGACCTGTGTATGATAATGCAACAAATATTACAACTGCAGTTTGCACTGCTATGTCTGTAATGCAGATCTCCCAATACATATAATTATACTTACTATCATCATCCTCTGTTTGTGTGGAAGTTTGGCTCAACTCTGCTGCTGTAAATCAAACACAGGAATACATGAATGTATATGTTTAAATAATATGCAGTGAGTGTCAAAATGCTAATCCCTGTACTGAACATGGATACATACATGTCTCCGTCTTGGAACCCCCGCGTCAATACCACCACCAGAGATTTATTTCTTTGGTCTTGCTTTCTGCAGGGATGTCAAAAAAATGTAATTATAATCAGGGTGGTCAGTGGTGGTCCACTGCCGGTGGTATCCCTCAACCTCTCATAATATGCAACTCTGTTGGCTGCACATAGAATCTTGTCCAAGCAGTGGCTTCTACAGGCCCCACAGGATCATTTGTGGCCTCTAAAGGCATTGATCATGTTGGTGTGTCTGTCCATATTTCCTTTCTCCACATAGTATCCCCTAAATGGCATAGAGCATCACTGATGATGTAATTTTCCTGGGGAAAGTTGTCACCCCAAGTATGGTTGATCATCTGGAAAACATTGATACACACATGATAAGACTCATGGATTAGCCCATTTATGCATTTGATTCAATGAACAGCATATGTCAAAATAAACAGTATAAAAAAATGTAATACACAGACCGAAAAGCTGTTTCTCTGTGCTGGATTCAAGATGCAAAACACAGAAGTAGAATGCAAATAAATAAGTAATTCTTCTTTATTTAATTTGGTTGAGCGCTTTCATCTAGACAAATGTAGATTTCATCAGAACAATTAACTGCCCTTAGGGAAACATTTATATATGAATCTTATTGACTTAATTACTTAATTAAATAAGTGCATACATTCCATTTAAAGTGCTAGTGCTTCATTTCTTAATACATTTCATAGTACATATGTTGATACATATTTTAAAACATAATTTAAAAACACTCTTATTCCTCCTGCATAGTATGCTAACCTTGTGAACCATTAAAACTTAAAAAACCATAAAAACATTTACTAATGTTGACTATGTTTACTATTGTTAAGCTCAAGAATATAAAAATGCCCATCATTAAGCATCCCTAACAGTAATTCAAAAACATAAAATATATATTGCATTATTAATAATATACTTATACAATCATCTCATTTGAATGAGAATATTTGTGAAAGAATTCATAGAGCGAGAGTGATAATAGTAGTGAAATAAGTGGGTTCATACCCATACCCCCTCCACCAGTGCAACAGTCATCCCTTATCTGGAACCTTAATGGCCAACTTCATTTTACATATTATTGGCTAGAATCGGTTTCACAGATATATGGTCATTAAGACCTGGTGGGATAGAGGCATTTAATTTTAGTTGCCATCTAGTCTCCAACTCTCCTAATTTTTTCCTTACATCTCCTCCCCTAGGATTAGATGAGACTACATCTAATATAGAAAAGTGGAACAAATTGCATTTAGTACTCTCCTGCATATGCCTCCACAGGGCATTCTTGACATCTTTCTTCCGAATGCAGTAGTAGTGGTCGTATATCCTTTGCCTTAGGGTCCTGTCTGTCTTTCCCACGTAATAGCAATGACAGGTGGAGCACATTGCTAAATAGACAACGTGGGTAGTCCTACAATTACCTTTCTTGAAATTTATTTCTGTCTTTGTGACATTTTTTACTATGGTACTCTTCATGGTACATATATATCTACACTGATTACATGTACCACATTTGGTTGTCCCTGTGTTACCCCTACAATTGTTAGATGTTTGCATTTTTCTTTCAAGTTCCCTTTTTAGATTGTCCGCATTTCTAGATACAAACCTAGGTGCATCTCCCACTATTTCTATTATTTTCGTGTCAGTCTTTAATATGTTCCAATTCTCCCTCATAATTCTTTTGATGTTTGCAGTCCAAGGGGTATATTGCAATATACATGCTCTGGTGTAACTGACTTCCGTCCCCCTGTTGTTAACTTCTACACCGTGGGTGTGTAATAGGGGTCCTTTTCCTAACAGGGGTATATATTTTTTGCCCCATTCTTTAAGCACATAACCAGTCACATCCATCACTAATTCTCTAGGGTAACCCCTCTGAATAAACATGTCACCTATATTCCTAAGTTCACTTATAAGGTCTTCATGGTCAGATGTCATCCTAGCAGCCCTTATACATTGTCCTTTGATTATACTTCTTTTCTGATTGGTGGGGTGAGAGCTGCTATATTCCAAGTAGCTATTGCTAAATGTGTCTTTCCTGTATATTCTACTTTTCATCTTACCTTCATTTATTGTAATGAGAGTATCTAAATAAGCTATCTGATGAGATTCCACTGTATAAGTGAATTTTAAATAGTTATTCCTAGAATTTAGGTACCTCGTGAAGTCCTCTAATTCAATTCTATTCCTCTTCCAAATCAAAAAAATGTCATCCAAAAACCTATGATAACATGAAATCGCTTGATATTTGTTGTTACCAAAAATGTGCTCTTCTTCCCAGTCACTTAAATATATGTTGGAAAAAATGGGAGCACAAGCTGCCCCCATTGCTACTCCCTTGACTTGTACGTAATATTCACCTTCGAACATTATATAATTGTGCTTCAGTACAAGTTCCATGAATTCTACTGTGAGCTGGATTTTGTCCCTTGAGAACATCCCTGATTTTTCCATTGACCTTTCCAACCTAAGCAGTCCATCATCTTGTGGAATGCTTGAGAATAGATCAACCACGTCTATGGTTACTAAAAGAGCATCAGATGTTAGCATGTCATCATTAAGTCTCCCTAAAAAATCCCATGAATCTTGGATGACATGTTTGTAAGACTTGTATAAGGGTTTGAGCCATCCGTCCACTACTTTGCCTAAATTAAAAGTTTTAGGTTTGTTTCCTGAAATGATCGGTCTGAAAGGGGGGTCTGTTGCATTTTTGTGGATTTTGGGAATACCTACCATAGTACTAATGATAGGTGAATCCACTTTAAGGAACTCGTATAGCTCACCACTAATTCTTTCATCTATTAAAAGGTCTTCCAGATATAAATTAATTTTGTTGTACCCAGTATTCACTTCGTTTATTGATGATATTTCATAGTTCCCAGATTTCAATAAAATTTCAATAATTTTGTTCTTATATTCTTCCTGACCATATAGTACAATTCCTCCTCCTTTGTCTGGTTTCATTACTCTTACCTTATTATTCTCTTGTAACTCCTTAAGGGCTTTGCCCTCTGAAATGGTCAGATTGTACCTGATTTTAGTGTTATTAATTTTATTGCTATATTTATATATATCATCAATTACCATTTTTTCATATAACCCAAGTACACTATTGAGTGGTGGGGTATATGTGCTCTTCTTTTTGAATGCTGAGTTGCTAGATTTCTTATTTTTTTCTTTGTCAAATAGTACCGCTAAATTTAATTTCCTCAAGTACTTTTAGACATCTATAATACAATCCTCTACCTTGAATTTTTTAACAGGCACATATTTCATTCCTTTACAAAATAAAGTGAGGTGTTCTTTCTTTACTTCCATTCCTGTAAACTTGTATATGTAAAATTGGTCATATACACTAATTATATTATTAATTTTTACAAGATCACCTTTGGTGAGGTCAGGTCCTACCTGTTGTGTTCTTACCTGGTGTGGCCCTCCCCCATTACCCTCCTGGGAGGTGGGTGATAAAATTCTGTCCTTCTTGCCTGATTTGTTCCTCTTACTCCCCTGTTCATCCCTCTCCTTTCTTCTAAAAAATCATTAACTTCAAAAACGCTGTCAACATTATTTCCTAAATTAGTGTTTGCTCTCCCTATGTGTTTATTGTCCCTTTGTTGGAAATCGTAATGGGTGTATGTACTACCTTTTCTACTTGTCACTTTTCTAGAATAAACTCGGTCTTTTTTGCTATCTTTTCTATCCCACCTATATGCTTGTTCACTACTATACTGTTCTAAATCTCTTTGGAATTTTTTACACTTTCTTTCAAACTGCATTTCCATCTGTCTATTAACCCACTTGTATTGGGAATTGATACAATATTCATATTCTTCATATAAAGCATCGTTGGTAATTATTTCATTCAATTTGTCCAGTTCATTCATTAATATACAAATCTTTTTATCGTTGCATTGAATTATAAACCTCATAAATGCAATACCAAAACTGTCAAATAGTTTAGTACATTCATTTTTAGTTTCTACATCCAAATCAATGCCCATAGGGAACTTGAAAAAGCGAAGTCCCATGGGAACCACACAGGTATCAATGCAGTTCATCAAATAACTAAAATAAACAGTATGCATTCCTGTGTAATGCAAACATCTGTATAATATATCTGTGAGAAATAATGACAAGATACGTGAAACGTATCAATGATGGTGTCATACAACATCTGTAAAAACAACATAACTTGCAACATCCAGACACGTCATCACTGGGATTAGAACTCCTGATGTTATATATATGTTGAATATAGTTCCAAAGACAATATCTTCGTGCCACCAGTCTACTTACAGGGCAAATTGCAATACTAAATCACTTAACAATTAAACAACTTACCAACAGTGGTGGAAAACCTTTGGATCCATAGGTATTAAATTAACACAGTACTGATAACACATTTGTTATGAAGCATCATTGAAGAAATATCCATAACAGCAACATAATGTGGTATAACACTGCTTTAGGAGTCATAATTTAATAAATATCTGTAACATCAATATCAACCACTAGATACAGATCTGTCGTCATCTGCAGGATTCTGTAGTTAGCCACAGAGTGAAAGGAATTACCAGTAATAATTGCAGATGATCAGTAAATCTTACTTCATATGCTGTTATAATTTGCATTGCAAGTCTATCTGTACAACTGCATATGAGAAAGAAGTAAGCAATTTAGAAGGGCAACACCTGTATGCATACATTTCAAGACAACATCACTCTAGGAACTTATGACAACTTCTGTAAAACTTAACATTTGGATTAAATATGACTTTAAACATGTACCTTTTGAAATGATTGACTTTAACAAATGTGATAATTACTACAACACAAATTCCACCAATTGCCAATGTACCTCTCACTCAGACTTACAGAATCAAAGTTCACCTTGTGTGCACACAACTTTAAGTATCATTTGCGCCATACATAATTAATAAAGTTAAGTAAAATTCAAGTGTTTTTAATCCCATTCATGCATATCCATGTAAAATGCCATTACACTCTGAAAAAAAACAGGTGTCCCAAGTAAACAACCAATAGGTATTGATAAATAATACCATGTGTGGCAAATACCTGTTATCTTCCAATAATCTTAGAACATGACATCACTGCCACTTTTAAATATTGATTCTGTTACATTTACTGATTAGACCATTGCTAATTGTGAACTAAGTGGTACCTCAGTAAGAATTTCTCTGTGATTCTGTTTTTCGGATTTTAAAGAATTGCAAATCATAATGGCGAGTTCAGGGAAGATGCAATATGTCTGTGTGCCCAACTGGACCAAGAACGAGACAACACAGATGTTGAAAGTCTACACCAGACTGGAACAGAGGATAAGAGCCAGGCCCAGGAATTTCACTATGATTGATGAGTGGAAGCAGATTGCAAGAAGGCAATGATGGAGGATGGGGATCTTCTGCAATGGAGTGCAGGTTCATCACAGCTATGGTCACCTGCATCAGAGGAATGCAGCCAAGCTTTAAAGAGGGGTCAATGAGGTGTGGAGGCAACCCATAGATCCTTACATGTAGTACCATTATTCTATGTATTCCTTAGTATTCCTACATGTTCTACAGATAGTTATTTGGCCCATATATATCATATACATTTTTTATAAATGCATGCTGTGTGAATTAGCTTGTGGGGATAACTCAGTGGACTTTGTACTCACTATCCTCTTGACTTTGGGTTCAATACCCATGCTGTTAGTTCATCTATTAATTAACAACTGTGACTATGTCCTTTGAAGATGTACATTTAACTACATAATTTCAAATAGCTACTGACACCTTTAGTGCCTAGGCAGTGGATGACTGCACATTTGTAGTTTTCCATTATAGTCCCACCATTTTACCCATATATATATATATATATATATATATATATATATATATATATATATATATATATATATCATATAGATGTTTTTATTACTATGCTTTGGCTGCTGTGGGAATTAGCTTGTGTGGATAATTCACTTGACTTTATAATTAGTTGATTGTGGGTTAAATTCCCATGTTTTTATTTTAGTAAATAACTAAATAATAACCACAACTATATCCTTTGAAGATGTACATATGTTTTACTACATATAACTAGATAATTTTCATAGCCAAAGTCCTTGTGCAACACTGATGTCTATAGTGCTTAGGTTGCTGATGACTGCACAATTCATAATTTTCCATTCTAGTCCCACTGTATCATCTATTGGACCATTACAAGGTAGAAGACAAACATGTACGCAACATATTTACATCATTCTTCCTACATAAGTACACAGACCCATTTAATTAATATAAAAATTAATGGCAGTAACATTGGTTAAACATGTTTTGTTACATATGTATTGATAGTTATTATGTCTTCGATATGAGAAGTGTAAAAATTGAATGCATTTTCCATATTCTGACGTTTGTCACAGGATTTCTAATAAACAGCTGCTGGACAGGTTGTCTACGATAAAAGCCTAGTACAGTTTAACTTAGCCTGTACAACAACTGGCCAGTATGTCTACATTTTGGCATGTTGTGAGTTCAGAACCATATAGGGAAACATGTTACCTTGGTTACCTTCACCCATAGCATTCTTTTACGAATCGTATTGCAATAGTTTACATTACATGTTCTGTTGTGCAAGTCGACAACTCACTGATCTAATTTTTCTAAGAATAGTGCCATAATCTGTAACACCCTAATAACAGCAGTTGTTGAACAATGGTATTGAAAGATTAATACCTGTTTTCCTATAACTGCATGTGCTGAGTGGTACCTAAACTTGTAAGGTTGCAGACCGGCATGTGTGCTGTGTGTTCAAGTCTTGGCAGGGGACACATATATTTTACACTGTTATACTGATGTCATATACCCATAGTATTTTTTTAGCAAAGCATTTTACACTTATTGATATTAATGTATAATCTGAGTATTTTTGTGAATAGCTCAGTTATTTGTTGAATTTTTACTGATATATCCGTAGTCCATAACATTCTGTTACCATCAGCTATTTAGCAGCGGTGCCAGTACATCTTGATAAATCCTGTTATGTCTGAGGAATTTAGTAGGCTAATACTGCATTCTGTTTACTGTGAAGCACTGCTTTATCATGAAATACTGAAGTCAATTGTACAACAAGCTCAAGCTATAATTGTGAGGAACTGTGCTTAGCTCACTAACAGTTGCAATGAAGTGGAGGGAAGATAGATGTCTTTAATGATGTGCAATTTCAAGGAATACCTGTGTCCTTAATGTACAGCAATATGCATGGTTCTGTTTGTACAAGCTAGATGTTACATGATACTTGCATGAGGAATGGATTTTCTCAATTACTGTTAATTTGACAGGACACAGTGCTAACATGAATGTAATTTGAAAACAGTTTACCTTCATGAGCAGCACATGTTCATAGTTTGCAATTCTAAGCCAAGATCATTTCTAGTATACCATTCCCCATATTATTAACTCTTTTCTCTGCCTGGAAAATATGCATTTACAGCTAATATGTGTTAGGTAGGCAGATAAGTCTAAAGTTTGGATGTAGGTAGCATCTGCAGATTTGAATCTCATGTCCTCCAATTTGTCCTCAAAGATGTTAACATTAGAATGTCAGACTATTCTGTTAAGCTAAGGTTCTTTAGAATAACAGTCTACAGAGTGTGTTGTGAAATTTGTATCCTTGTTATTTAATTAATATATATTTTAATTCCAGATGGCAAGGGCCACAGTTGGAATAGAGAGATGTGCATCAAGCAGATGCACAGGCTTGAAGAGAAGCACACGGGAGGGAGAGAGGTGTGCTGAATATTTCAAGTATATTATGACTAACGTATATTTCACTGTTTCTAGGCCTGTAATTTTCAAAAATACATGTTTATTGATTATAATACAGGAATACCCATCATGCATCAGAAAGGTAAGTGAAATCAGCAAACAGTAGTGGTCATTACAGCTGTGTATAAAACTTATAGTGTTGATGGATTTTGTATTAATTAGAAATACAATGACAACATAAAGAGCAGTGCGTTGTGTGTATCTGACACACAGGTTTAAGGTGAATGTTTTACATACAAGTGCAAGTGGTGTGATTTTCATTGATTGTACAGGGTTTAGCACTCTTGTATGTCTGGCTCTGTTTTATGATGTTTGGGCTGTTGCACATAACATGCCTATATACAGAGTAGATGGGAATCTACAGTAAGTGTTAGCACAGCTATAAGCAGATTGTGTGACATGGCCTTCACTTTAACATTGGTATTGCACCTTCCTCAATTACAATGGGTGTGTTTGTAAAAGCACTATTATAGCCTAAGTTGACCGACACTTGAGCAAGTACCCATTTGATAGCGGCAGATCATAATCAACAATGGTGTTACAAAACTGTACACATGCAATACATCTGTATTGTTTCTGTCTCTAACCTCTTTGTTTTTTGTTTTTTTGTTTTTTAACACTGCTATAACCTAGGTTGACTGATACTTGAATGGCTACCTATTTGGTAGAACCAGGTCATAATGAGCACACCCTGCAGGTCAACATTGGTATTGTTTCTGTCTCCAACCCCTGGGTTGGTTTATTTAAAAAACACTGCAACAGCCTAGATTGACTGACACTTGAGCAGGTACCCATTTGATAGTAGCAGTTTATAATCAGCAATGATGTTATAAAATATTTGTTCTGTAAGCTTTCTGATTTCTGATTGTTTTGGAAGAGAATGCATACAGTTGTACTCATGCAGTACAACTATTAACATATATATTACATTCTGATATGTCTACAGTTGTTTTGATTCAGCATATCAAATTGTTTTTAGTGATGTACTCCAGTGACGGCTGGAGACTTCAAATTAAAGGGGGACTGCAGGAGACAGCTGAATGGGTGGGGCCAATGGGATGGGGTGTGACCAACTAGAAAGGGGTGGAGCTATGCTCAAAACCACAACAGCTGGAACCTTAATTAAATATGCTGCCCTGGATACCAAACCATCATTATAAGAGTCCAATCAAGACAAAATGAAGTGTAGAAGAAAAAATATTTCAATGCATTGGCTACATGACAGCTTACTTAATACCTAGATGGAAACAAAAAGGTTGTGAGGCATGAAAAAAATAAATTACTTTTTAAATACATTAATCGAATGCAAGTCAAAATCAGATATGAAAAAAAACAAGCAGCACTCAACTCAAACCACTTCTCCTTGCACTGCAGTTCTAATTATAATTTATATTCAGCTTTATAAAAGTACCAAGCAACATGCTGAAAGTAGCAATATCTGTGACATCCTCACTTGTAAAAATGTTTCTTATCCAAAAAAGACCTGTTGCCTGACAACAACTATCTATTTGTTTCATGGGGAAGACATGATCAAAGTAAAAAATGAACAACAAACAAGAAACATGCTCAAGATAAATTGATTAAAGTATCACTGCACAGGTTATGGACCACACATGATAGATTGGCATTCTGTTTAGTTTATGGGTAAAGCCTGCAAAGATGACTGCAAGTCTCCAACAAATGTAATCAGCTTCTGAAAATACTGTAATCCTGTCCTTTATTACAAATATTGTCATATGCATTTCAATACTAAGGCTTATACATTATCTAGTGTTGTAAATATTCTCTGCATGGCAACAACAAAAAGGCTTTCAATGTTGGTAATTCTTTAACAATATGCTTATTTAAGCTTACTTGCATCTTACAACTTCCGACAAGCTTACCTGATGGGCAATAAAGCATTGCTACTTAAACACAGAGCAACAGGGCACTGTAACATCATGCATTTTCTGAATAATAAGAAGCATAAATCAACAGTATAAAAATATAACAGAAAACCATAACATTCTGCAAAATCAAGGACAGATGAAAAGCCACTGTCGTACTTGTGTCTACCTTAGATGGGGTAATACTCTGCACACTTACACTGCATAACTGCTCCTTGCCTTGCTTGGACACAGCCAGAGTCACTACATGGCGGAGTGGGGTGCAACAAGTATGTTACAATTTCATATGTCTCTGGCTGATGGTGATGGCTCTGGCACTCATACCTCTCAACCTCAGTGCAAGAAATCTGGACAAAGCCATACAAAGAAGTGGGACAAAGGTCCAAAAATAAGACCATTTTTAAATATTTCTCTTATAAACGTAGAAAGATAATAGAATAGTAGTAGGTCTTGCATTAGTATGAATTTTCTGAAGGGTATGAAATCTGAAACTCAAATGTCTGCCATTATTTTCTAACATCAATCTTTAATGATTTGTCACTAATTTGCCAGAAAACCACAATTTTATATAAAATGGACCAACAATGTGATGCAAAAATATAAAATTGCAACACAGTACAGTTGGGAACCTGTCAAAGAAGGGACACCTTTTTAATATTAGTACTATTAACTTGAGCAACTGACAAAATAAGGGAATCTACATTCATTTCTGAAATAAAAGTAATATATAACGCTGATCATTACAGTTATTTATAATTGTAAACCCTCCACATTGTTGTCCAAAATTGCCATTTTGCAGAGGGATTATTAGGGGGAGAGCAACATTTTGAGCCAAAATTGGGGACAGTTGAGAGGATTGGATATCCTAATTATATAAAGCAGTTTATTTGCACGTACCTCAGGAAATCTTGACAAGGCAAAATATATTGGGGGAACATACAAACAGTACTAAAAATTACTCTTGTATAATCTTAGACAGCTGATAGAATAACAGGTCTTGCTTTAGCATGCATTTTTCTGAAAGTTATGACGTCTGAAACACAGCGTCTGTCATTATTTAGTGACTTCATTCCTAAATGATTTGCCAGAAAACCACACATTTTATGAGGAACAAACTAAAAATAAGAAGCAAAAAATCTATTCATTCTGCAAAAATCTGGACAGTTGAGAGGTATAGTTCAGCCGGGGCAGTCTTTGAGTTTGCTGCCCTCCCCCCCTCACAAAATCATGGTCGAATGGAGCCTCCCCCCTGCAGCCATTCCAATGTCCCATTCCTTTGTTATTGGTTCATTTCACCCCATTTACCATAAACACTGTAATGTGCATACTGCTTTACTTCTGCAATGATTTGAATTTCATTTAAAAGTTTTATTTTGCATTTTACAGCACAAACACTAATAGATATCTGCTAAACAAAGCAATGCAGTCTCACAATGAAAATAGACTTAGCATTAAAGCTTCTCTGCTCTTGAAATTCACATTCATTGAAACAGCATTGAAACCCACATTGAAAGAAAATACATTTTGCCAGTAGCAGATAAAGATTAACTTTGGGCTTATTTCAAATCACAGGCTACTTGCACATGAATCATACACATGCTCTTTGATACACCTTCCTGATTGTATTAAATAATATTCCTTGTATAATACAGTACAATTTTAGATGGCATTTTAAATTTATTGTTTTGAACATTTTTCCAGTAAACAATGAAACAAAATGCACGCACCAATAATGATAAAACAGCCCAATTCAGAACAGTTCCATCATAAAAGTCTACTCAAACTTCTACAGTCCACCAGTATCAGTAAATATGCACAATCTCTGAAGAAGTAAAAGTCATCTAAATAATTCCACATTAAAGAGATCTGTAATTAATGAAGAGGTTGCTGCTAGCAAACAACTTTATATTTTATTGTTTCATCTACAAATAAAGTCCAAACCAAATAAACCACAGGCACAAAGTCAGAGAACTGGCTGTCACTAATGAACGATCACACAGTAAAGCCCGAGGAAAACTGCTTTATTAACATTGTAAAAAACAAATTGCATTTTCATTCAAAGACTTCCTCAAGACATTACACAACATATTTGTTTGGTTTACTTAAATACCCTCCTTACTATTAATTAACCAATCCCAACATGATTCCAATCAATAAATGTAATACTTTAAAAACTTTAAAAAACTTGTTCTGTATCCATAATAATCTACAAATAAAGTGTCTGTTGCCCTTGAGGAATAAATTGCCTATGTCACATTAAAAAATGATAAGCTAGTAATACTGCAATAGGGAATGGATGGCAAACTGATAGGTTCATAGTTACTAGGTATCTTCACCAAAAAGGACTGCAGCATCCACCCCCTTTACAACACAGTACATTATCAGCAATGCATCTACCTACTGTGGGAGTAGAACCCACAACCTTCTGCATCAAAAGCAAGTACACTACCTGCTCTGCAAATATTTAGACTGCAGTGCACTTTAGAAATGGTAATGGTGACGACTAATGCATGGAAATGGGAGTATCATATGCAGTACCAGAGAAAGACAGTGAGTCAAAAAAACAACTAAGTAGTAAGGGATCTGGGAATATATGTAGAAAGCAATCTGGCCATTGACTAACATGAAGCTAAGATAATAAGAAAATCATTTTATGTTGCTTAGCTTATAGGTAAGGGTATGGCATCCAGGTTCAGGGAAGTTATAATACCACTCCTCTAGGCCCTTGTTAGACCTACCATTGAATACAATGCTGCCTTTGCTATGTATCTAACCAGATTTTTTTAACAATTGGAATGCCCATAAAGGTGCCTGCATTTAGCTTATAGGTGTGCATTTTGTTAAAAAAAAATCAATATTTAAGGTTTTGCAGATGATGCTTAATTATGAAATGTTATGGAGAAGACAGAGATGTAGTTGGACCCCTTCTGCGGGGTGCAAGGAAAGGAGTATGAATGGACAGAATGTAAGGGACTTCTATGTTTTTCTGCACATGTGCTGGCATAGGTTGAAAGGCAATGAACAGACCAATTTGGGTATAGGATTTGTGAAACATGATTCCTCTGCTTATGGTTATCAATGATTTTTCACAGTGCATATCAACATTTAGCAGGGCTACCAAGAGATTGTCATACTGGCCTGGATAGGGGGAATCATTTAATTGTGGTGGAAGGAATTAACCCATTTAATGAGTTCCAGAAGAAATTTGGGATTCAGTAAGATACTTTACCAGAACCTCCAGATGAACCACTTTATTATATTGGTGAAGGGGGTGGAGGGTTTAGTAAGTATGGGGAGAGGCTCAGTCAAATGTATGTTATTTAGGCATCATCCCATATAGCTTTAGCATTTCTGGAGAAAATGTTAATTGTTTGCTTTCAGGAGGGTGGTAGAAACTTAAAAGTGGAAACCTTACGACACTTACAAGATATGATGTAGAGAAGAATACTTCTGTAGAAGAAAACACATCAATATTTCAACACCCTAGAGATAGGGCAAGATGTTCCCTTCAGTATCTTAAAGTTATTGGAATTGTAAAGAATAGATTATAGTTAATTTGGAGCCTAATTTCTTTGTTTGGAGACGGCAGTCCAACTACTAGAAGAATGTTGAGAATAAAATACACAAAATATGGGTTCAAACTTTTAGCATATCTAAATGGGTGATGCTTCATATAACTGGTACCTCAAATTCTGTACACAAAAGAAACAAGAGAATTCTAAGGTTCATATGCTTATAGGTTCATTGGTTTGAATGTCACTCTCATAATATATCTGCTTTTAAGAATTTGATATGATTATAAAGGGAAGTATAAAATGTATTGTACAGTGATTCTGTCACTTACTTCTAGTGCTGACATTTATTTTTAGTATTAAGTTCCCCAGTCTGATGTAAACTACCCCAGTGGTACATTCCAGATATCAAAATGTATTGTACAGTGACTCTGTCACTTACTTCTAGTGCTGACATTTATTTTTAGTATTAAGTTCCCCAATCTGATGTAAGCTACCCCAGTGGTAAATTCCAGATATTAAGATGGAAATGGAACTGGATCAGACATTGCCACAAAGTCCAGGCAGAGATCATGCCTTGGTAACCTATAAGATACAGAATATAAAACATGTTTCTGAATCCTCTTAAATTAGTTTAAGCTTTTCAACCTGATGATTTATATAGTTTGGAATCATTATAACTTTTAAAGTTTCATCAGGTCCCATCTGTGAAAGCTACATAGGTTCATAGGCTCATACGGCACCACCGTAACAGGTACAAGCATGCAAAATCTGAAGGTAATGCTACTCAATGCTAGAAGTCTAAACCTCAAAATGCACTCTCTCGAGGCACTCCTAAAAATGGAGAACATCGATATCTGTGCAGTAACTGAGACCTGGTTCAAGGCTCCAGAGAGCACCCCTGCAATACCAGGCTACAACTCTTACCACACTTTTCGGCCACCAAACCAGGATCGAAACACAAAAGGTGGAGGAGTGTCCATATTCACCAAGGATATTCACGCCACCAGGTTAGTTGCCCAACACAATGCGTCGGAAATTCTCCAGGTGCAACTTAGACTGCAATCCAAATGGTAGCTTGCTACATATCCCCACCATGCCCCATGATTCTCACTACACCTTTCTAAACATACTGGAAAATATTAATATACAACCAAACACCCTAATACTGGGTGATTTCAACTACCCTGCCATTAACTGGGAAAACTACTCGTGTACCAACACCTTTGCCCAACATTTCTTGGAATTCATAAATTCCAATGCCCTGGATCAACTAATCCATAGTCCCACCAGGGGCTCCAATATCCTAGACCTGGTCATTACCAACATGGGAAATCGATGCTCCAAACCTATAGTCACCCTCTCGTTGGTCAGGTCAGACCATAAGCAAATCACCCTTAACAACCACGTCCCACCCCCACCCCCCAGTAAGGAAACCTCCATAAAAAACTTCTCCAAAGCAAACTTCATGCTACTCAAGTCAGAAGTTGCAAACTTCATGGCACCCATGCAGATGAGAACTGAAAATTCGACTGCTGAGTCCTACACTAAGGCACTGTATGAGCACATCCATTCATGCATTCATCGTGCCATCCCAAATAGAACCAAGATGCTCTCCTCCAAAAAAAGGAAGCCAATCTGGTGGTCCCCTGCCATAAATAAACTTCCAACAAAAGGAAGAAACTGTTGCAGAAAAGAGGAAAATCCCAGGATGCAAAAACTCCCTTACCAGCCTTAGTAAGAAGCTGAGATCCCTCATAAAATCCTCCAAAGCTAGTTACGAAAATAAAATTGCCAAAGATTCCTAAGACAACCACAAGGCATTCCATAACTATGTCAAGAATCTAAATGGCAATGCTCAGATCTGCTCTGAGCTACAACAGAATGGCATTAAATATACTGATCCCAAGGATATCGCCAATATCCTAGCAAATCAATTCAGTACCAACTTCACTCAACTCTCACCCCCTAAATGGCCCATCTCAATAACGGAAGATTGCCAAATTCAGGTAATAATGGCCACACAGGTAAAAATGCACTCTCCAAAGCTAAGAATACAGCATCCATGGGACCAGATGACATCCTGGGTTGTGTACTACATGAACTACAAAATGAACTGGCACCTCACCTAAGTGTCATGTTTAATCATACCCTCACCTCAGGCTTCATGCTCACTGAGTGGCGCACAGCTACATTTATCCCACTTCACAAGGGGGGATCCACCTTGATTCCTGGGAACTACCGCCCCATCAGTCTGATGAGCCTGATCTGTGAGACCATGTAACATATTATCATGGAACTTATAAACAAAGACATTGGCAACCTTAAAACTCTGGACCCCACCCAGTTTGGGTTCATGAAGGGCCGATCTTGTCTCCTGAACCTGATTGACTTCTTTGAATCAGTCTCCAGAGCTGTGGACGAAGGTAAGGCAGTCCACACAGCCTATCTGGACCACGCCAAATCCTTTGACACCATCCCCACTCTGGAATCATAGATAAACTTACTAAGATGGGCATTAATCCCTACATCACTCGATGGGTTGCCAACTGGCTTACTGACAGAACCCACACTGTAAAAGTAGCTGACTCCAAATCCACCTTGAGACAAGTGACAAGTGGAGTACCTCAGGGTTCAATCCTGGGACCTCTCTTGTTTGGCATCTACTTCTCTGAAGTACAGGCCAACACTAAGGGACTCTGGCTAATAAAGTTTGCAAATTACTGCAAACTGGGAGCCATTACTGAATCCCCAAATGATATAGACACTCTACCAAAGGGCTGTACAGAAACAGATGCTTGGTGCCAGAGCCATGGGCTCAAGCTTAATGCCAAGAAATGTATAGTTATCCCCTTTGGGAAAAAATATGTACCTATGAATTATCACATAGATGGCAGTACACTAAACACCAAAAGTGAGATAAGAGACTTAGGGACACAGGTGGACAGTGGTCTCACCTTCAATAACCACATCGTCACAACAGTCAGGAAATCCTTCTATGTGGCACACCTCATCACTAAGGGCTTTTCATCCAGAAAAAAGGAGGTCATTGTCCCACTGTACTCATCCCTCATAGAATACAATGCCCCATTTGGTATGTACCTCTCAAGACATCTGCAACAACTGGAAAGGCCACAGAAATACCTCACTAAAGGAATCACAGGCCTAAAGCAGATGCCTTATGCTGACTGCCTTAAAAACTCCAGCTATACTCTGTCACATATTGTCTACTCCGAGGCGATCTCTGCTTAACATACAAGGCCATGTCAAACCCAGAGCTGTTGGACATGCTACACTTAAAGAAATCCCAATTCCTCAGAGCCACACGCTCAAGGGATCTAAACCTTGTCATCACAATAAACAAAACATGCTGGAGGGATAGGTCCCTGACCCAGAGACTCCCCAGACTCTGGAATAGACTGCCCATATATGTCAAGCAGAACACCTCTTTGACCCTCTTCAAAAGGAACCTTGATGACTGGATGGGAGAAAGGAAATTCACCCCAGGGATCACATCTGCTGCCCTGCTAGACAGGGGTCCAGGTAAGTAAATAGTGTGGGAAGAAATAGCCAGGGAATTGTTATGGCTAGGCTTGTATAGGCCCTAGGGCCTATAGCCTAGTACCAACCTATGAACCTATAAACAGATCAAGGGAAAAAGGTAAAAAGAATTCTGAAAAGAAGCTACATTCAGTGAAGTTGCTGACCATGAGGGCAGACAAAATGGCACATGATGATCAAGTGTTAATTCCCATGGGAAAGCAACAGGAAGAGTCACAGAAGAAGGTGAGTGATAATGTAGTGTGGGGCAAACTTATCGAAATTTTCAAAAATGAAATTTAAAAAGTTATCTAGTCATATAACTAAAGTAAAGGAAAGAGAAGTGGATATTTTAGATATATGAAGTCTTATAGAGAGGCCCAAAAGGAAACCTCAATATCTGAAAGACAAATATGGTTTTATTTTAACTGCGTTAGAGGCTTTACAAATCAGATAGACCATGAGGACAGATCTTGGAAGAAAATACATAAATGATAGAAGTACCAGAAAAGGAGGAGAGGCAGGATTATGAAACATTTGCAAAATATATGTTGATAAGCTGGACTAATTTATCTGCTGGCTAGATCAAATCTGGGAGGGTCAATAGATGATTTGTCACTGGTGTGGTACCAGGGTAGAAGAAATTAATTTAAAACTGTAATATATTTTTGTCTATTTTAGAATATTGACACATTTGCAAAGTAAAGTTTATGTCCTGGACAACAGGTTGGTTCTCAAAAACAATTTGAATTGTAATAAGCATAAAATCTAAATAATAACAACAATAAAAAACTTTAATATGCTTCATAATTGCTTTCATCCATTGAAGGAAACTTCTTTAGACTGAAGCGATACATCCTTTCAAAGCACATATATAAAATAAAACAGTATCATGTGACTCATCACATGATCAGTGACTCTTTTTTATTATTCTTGAGACAAGGGTAATAGTAGCATGCATTTTACGTCAATTGTAAGCTATACTCTCTACAGTAAATACCTTCTTCTGCATCATATCTGATAATATAATTTACTATTTCATCCACTGCTGTAAACCAAAAACATTTTGAATTGCTACATTTAGCAGCATGCTTCAAAAGTGTCTTATTAAAATCACACTTCAGTTGCACATACATGCTCATACATTCATTGAAAGGACCCTCTAGAAGTTCTTATATACAAAGTTACATGTAGTACAGCAAGTGAAATGCACCATTAATGTTGATTTACAGTTCTATGTTCCTGGAATCATGATCCTTAATAATACTTTCTAGATTTACTAACAATATATTTACAAAAGTTTCAGTCAAAACTTTTTCATATCCTCTTCTTTTGGGAAATGCTTTATTAGACAGATGATTCAGTCCTGTTTGGAAATACTTTTTCAAATTATTTCCTCTTTTTTTAACAAGAAGAGAAACTTCTCCAGTTCTACTTATTGTATTTGGGAAGTTGCTAAGAATTGTTCAGTTTTGTTTTATCAAATCATTTCTACTTGTCTCATCTCTAGATGCTTTCAGTAATATAACCATACTGTAGTTAACATTACTATTAACTTCGGCAAAGTTGTTTAACTTTTTCACAGTCTGCATGACTTATATTAATTACTTCTACCTGCCTTCACTTCATCAAAGGCATTTGCCACTAAGTCTTCTTAATAACCTAAAACTTGTTAGCTGAAACTACACTTTTTTCTTCAAAAAATTATATTCATCAATAAGACAACTCACTCCCACAATCAGGAGAAAAAATGCATTAAAATGCAATTACAAGACGTAGTAGTATGAGAAATGTCAATATTTCTCTGTAAAAACGCTTTTTTTGTTTTTCAATGCTTTTATAAGATGTTATTGCATCAAAGAGAAATCAGCTGATTGCGCTCTCCCAAAACTTTGTGTCTGGGGCAGTTGACCCTCTTACCCCAATGCAGCTATGCTACTGGCAGTAAGATCGAGGCAGCAAAAATGCTAAAGGATTGAAGCTAGTCTAAAAAACAGTTTTATTATTATTATGCATAATTATATTGAGAAAAAATGAATGTAGAGAAATTGAGTATGAGATCCAGCTGTTTTTGCGAAGTCTAATATTGCCACTGTTAGCGCACTGTAAAGCTACTGATATTTTGGCAGCAAAGACACGCGCACACACACACACACACACACACACACACACACACACACACACACACACACACACACACACTACCTGAGTCCTCCATTGCTTTGTTCATTCTAAGTCATTTCATTGCGCTTGTCCTACACTGCAAAGCCCCACGAGATGTCCTTCCCCTTGCTGCGAGATGGAGATGTCCCAGCCTGCAGACGTTGCAGTCCGAGTCCGATCCCTTTCCAATATATGCAGTTACAACTGCATAGACTTCTGGGATCTCTGCACTTGAATGCTTCCTAATCCAAACTGCTGCTAAGACAGTCCAGAATCTGCGCATGCTCTGGACTGGTTCAGCAGCAGCAGTCTGGATATCGGAAATGTTGCCAGCGCACATGAGCGAAAGTCTGCGACTTGCATTTGTTTTTTTTCTTTTCTTTCTTTTTTTTCTTTTCTTTCCTTTTCTTTTCTTTCTTCTTTACAGCTGGGGGGCTGCAGTCCTGTAGTCCAATAGCACGGGCCACCCCTGATGAATTATTTAAACAGGTCAAGGGGGTAGCAATAGGCACAGTTTGTGTGCCCATTTATGCTAGTTTAGTTATGGTGTCATGAAAAAAGTGTTATGTTTTTAATTTTGATTTTTATGGGAATATTAAACTATACTTGCATTTTTGGATGATATTTTCATCCTATGGTAAGTTTCTAATGCCCAGGTTGAAGGATTTATGAATTATTTGTATGGCACAACAACATTTTTAAGTCTCACTTCTCACATTAGTAATACTAGTATGAATCATTTGGACACTCTGATAACTAGTACTACTAATATTTTTAAGTAAATTTATACGAAATCTACTTTTAGCAACTGCTACTTACACTGTAGTCATTTAATGAAAGGGCAATGTGTTAGAGCAGCTTGAATGAGTTCTGAGTGGGAAGATGTTGTTGAATAAGAAAAGGTTTCCAATATGTTCATAGATAGAGGGTATCCTGAAACTTGGTAAGGGATATTACCAATGAGGTTAAGAATGGAAGGGCTACAAAATATAACTCTCTTTCAGGAGTTGTGTTTACAAGTATAGCAGATAATAATTATGTTAAGACCACCTCTACAAGGCATTTTGAACATACTACGGTGGTTCAGTTTAATACTAGTATAAGGGAAATAAAAGATATTACTGTTAAGCATTGGAATGTATTTAGAGAGAATCCTGAAATTCTTTTAGGAGATGAGCCATTTTTTATGTAAAAGATGGTTGGTAAAGTTATACATTTTTTTGAAATTTATTTTATTTATTTTATTTTATTTTATTTATTTAACATTTGTTAACCGGGAAAGTCCGACTTGGAACAAAGCCAATTTTCAGAGGAGGCCAGGGAGAAACGCTCCAGATGCATGTCTTTGTAATGTGGGAGGAAACTGGAGCACCCAGAGGAAACCCTCACGAATGCAGGGAGGACATGCAGACTACTCACAGAAGGCACCCCAGCTGAGAACCTAACCGGAGAACCTCTTGCTGTGAGGCAACAATGCTACCGCTTCACCACTGCAAAATATCCCATATTAAGACCTCAAGTTGTGCCAAGACTGGCACAACATGCTGTGGGCATTGTAATCATTGTAAGGACATTTTGGAAGGGGATTTGCTTAAACTTGACAACCATTAGAAATATACAATACATTTGTATAGAGTTAATTGTGATAGCAAAGGACTGGTACACATTGCCAAATGTTTAGAGTGTTGCTGTTTCTATACAGAAAAAAAATGAAAGGTGTCTGGGGAAAAGAATACATGAACATTTCTATGATATTAGTATTAAGAAAAAGAATTCTAATAATGCTTTATTTAAGCACAACATCAAATGTTTCATGTAGCATGTTTGGGTTTGCAATTTTGGAATAAGTAGATATTAATCCCTGTGGTGGAGATTGGGCAACTAAGTTAGACTGTGCAGAAATAGTCTAGTTTAAACAGATGTATTGCATTTCAGTCTGTGCTTAAATACAAATTAACTAAACTATAATTTTAAGCAGCCCAAACTTCAGAATAAAATGATGTCACCAGCAAATAGATCCACAGCTAATGAATTCACTGCCCCATATGAAGCAAAAGAAACATCCAAGAATATAGCAAACTTGAAAATAAAAGAAACACCAATGTACATCAAAATAAGTTCAATTAATTAAACTTATTTCTAACTTTTGTTTGCACAGTGCGCCACCGTGCTGAGAGTATCCTTTCAAGAGGGGGTGTGCACTACCTTCTAAGCTTTGTTTAGCTAAGGGGCATGGATTTCCACATGTTTGTGAGGAGCGCAGCTATGCTGAGTATGAAAGTCTGGGGGGTATACACTAAGTGCTAAGCTTTGTTTACCTACAGAACACATGTTTGAGCAGATCTCCACAGAGCTGAGCGTATTTAAAAGCCAATGACATATTAATTAGTTTTGAATCCTATTTAACTTAAACTAGGACCATTAAATGATGTTAATGAAATACTAGGTAGTTGGAACACATCATAGGTAGCCATTCACACAGTCAGTACCTAGAGCAGAGCACGATAAAGTATGCATGCACCCTACAATCTGATTTTTCCACATATTCTGCACCACTGGAGTACAGACTTGGGAATTTTAATTGAAAGAATGCTAGGGGCTGCTGCAGGTCTGCTACATCTGTTTGTGCTAGATGCTGAAGTCACTGCTGCTCTGCTGCTGACAATAGGCCTAGACAGAGAAGGAGAAGAGTGTTCAGGCTGAGGGTAACTTTACAGGAGCTACATGATCTGGAGATTGTAGAGTGCTACAGGGTGGGCAGGGACATACTAAAATAACTCACTGATCTCTGCCGCCCTCAAATCAGACAGAGAGGAACCCATCCCAGTGGAAACAAAGGTATGTGTAGCCCTTAGAATACTAGTTACAGGTACTTTGCAAAGACCAACTGGGGACATGATGTGGGTCTCACAAGCTTCAGCATCTTGGTTACCCTACCAGTTATTGGATGCCATGCTACCACATGCCAGTGAGCACATTTCTTTTCCCCTCACCCCTGAGTAAGGGCCAGCAATATGCAACACTTCCACCATGTAGCATGCTATCCTGAGGTACTGGGTGCCATAGACTGCACTCATATACACATCAAAGCACCACCTGTTGAGGAGTGTAGAAGCTATGTCAACTGCAGGGGGTATCACTCCATCAACTGCCAGGCCATGCGCAATGCCCAGGGCATTATCATGAATGTATGTGCTGGCATCCCTGGCAGTTATCATGACTCCCATATCTGGCATGCATCACTGCTGTACCTGATGTTTGTTATAGGCTCATAGGCTCATAGGTTAGTACTAGGCTAACTGTCCTTGCGAGCCATTGCAAGCCTAGACAATTATCCCTTGTGAGACTCAAACCCTGCACCTTGTGTTTGTAAGTCAAACACCTTAACCATTAAGGAACATCCCACGAGGTGATTTACTGGGGGATGCTGGCTATGCACTGGAACCCTGGGTGATGACAACCATCAAAAATTCACACACATCCATGGAAGAATGTCATAATGAGGCACACACACAAACTAGGAACATCATAGAGTGTGTTTGGGCTTCTGAAGTCACAGTTTCAGTGCCTTAATATGTCTGGCGTAGCCCAGCAATACTCTCCAGCCACATGTGCACATATGTTCACAGTATATCCCATGCTACACAATATGATCCTGCAACCCCAGATGCAGCAGGATCAGCAAAGGGAAGGGTACACAGCCCCCACCAGTGCCTAGGTCACCACAGCCACAGTCACAACAGGACTCAGAGGAGGAACCCCCTGATGATGACTTTGTAGGCAGATGTAAGTGTGCCCAGTATGTCCTGGCTTTCACTAAGAGACAATGCATAGCACATTCACTGACAACCTAGGCCCCTAGGGACTGACACCTTACTCCTACTCGCATGCATACAGCATATTTAAATTATTGATGCAGTACAACAAACACAACCTGTACCTATCCATGTATTGACTGTGTACTGCTTGCATCACACAGAGTTAGACCTGAACTACAGTCCTGTCAACTGCTGCATTAGCAAGGTAAGTCTTTAATCTACGAACTACTTGAAAGGATTACTATAATATGGTATTATATATATATGGATCTGCTGCATTTATGCAAGGAAATATAGTGGGTTATGTAGACAGAAGTAACATCCACATGGGACTACAGATACCCAGTCCAATAGTATGAGTTCCTTAATAATCACTACATCTCATGGTTGGAATATTCACTACATCAGTCAAGGGAGATGTTAAACAGTGTGGTCATATAATGTTTGGACTACTGTATATCCCAGCAGATCATGTGCTGTTTTTCCCCCACCCCTAACACAGCAGTGTTCCCATATAAATGCTTTAGCAGTAAGTCAGCAATGGTATATCAGCAGACCAGGCAATCTCAGGGCTGTAACATAGAACTGGAACACACATTGCATGTTGCACATAATGCAGGAATAACAACATACATATTTATGCTGTTGACTGTGTGATGAATGACTCCTCCCTGTCTGGCAGCCTGTGTGACCAAGTGGACTAGGGAAATTAGCAAGGGTGCTGGTGCTGATGGTTATAATCTGGAAATAATCATATCTTTTGCATGTGATGTATTATTATGTGGGTGTTTTCACAGACTGTCAGTCTGTGTGTAGTGTAACATTATGAACCTCAGTTATATATTAAGTGCAGCAGACAGCTGGATAATGCTATGGACATTATGAGTGAAATGCAGTACTGTAGAAACAGGGACAGATGTCATTGTCTGCAACACAAAAAATCTCAGACTGGAGTACAGGTAGATGTGGCCTGGAATCACTTTATAAGTACTGACAGTCACACTGGGCATGCCCATACACTGAGTTAAAATGAGTGCAATTCTGTTGTCCCTTCATCAAAATGGCCTGCTATGTATAGATATGTCTATACATACAGACATATACGTATGCATATTCATCAGTTACTATCTCTCTCGCTCACATATATAGTATATTTATGTCTATGTAGTATCAAGTAGATATATACAGATGTATGTAGCTAGATATATATATATATATATATATATATATATATATATATATATATATATTAAAATGATGCATAGACTCTCCTCATATATCTATATAACACATATACATACACACACACACACACACACACACACACACACACACACACACACACACACACACACACACACAAAACTACATTTATATATACATCCCTGTTATACACAGCACGATGTGTGTGGATATTTGTATTGTCCTACATATCCTAATAATGGTGAGTAAATCTGCACTATCACACATGTATACTGTTGCTTAAAGGATCCAAACTAAGGGTGAAACAGTATATAATCCACTTACCTGCAAACACCTGTGCCTGCTGAATGTCACTACATAGACAGACACAGGTGAGCAGGTGGTATAATGTATAATGTTGTCAACACAAGCATGGACAGGGCACATTGTTTCTGCCCACAGGTTTGTCTATCTAAGTGCAAACAGCCACATATGCCCATACTGGTAACTATACACACATAACTAGGATAACAACAGTTATCTCAATGCTAGGATGGATGCAGATAACAGTACAAAGAAGTATTACTCTGCAGGCCACAGATACTGTTCAGCACAAGCCTAGTTTGTGTAATGCACAAGTACTGTGCCTGCAATCACATATACAACAGACTTATCCTATGGCATGTGCGGTAAGTACTGTGATCTATAGTGTATAAAATTAGATAGGTAGGGGCTGCAATCTCACTCCATGCCACATAGTGTGCATAAGTGTGTATATATATGTGTATATATATATATATATATATATATATATATATATATATATATATATATATACACACACACACCCTGCAAAACAACTGACATGCCCTCATGGGCTATCCACCTGCAATGGTTATGCACTTTTTGGCCCTGTAACTTGCTGCTGGCTTTCAAACTGCCCTCTTCTACAAGGCATGATGATGTCATCCACCTTAAGACTATCAACTGACAATGTATTATCAGGCTTAAGCTGTGGCACGTGCAACAAGTACTGTGAGCAATAGTGTTTAAGACTAGATAAGTAGGTGTTCTAATCTCACTCCAAGCTACTTGGTGTGTGTGCTTGTGTGTGTGTATCCTCCTGCAAAACAACTGACACACCCTCATGGGCTGTCCACCTGAAATTGTTATGCACTTTTTGGCCCTGTAACTTGCTGCTGGCTTCCAAACTGCCCTCTTCTACAAGTCCTGATGATGTCATCTACCTTAAGACTACCAGCTGCAAGTGTATTAGCAGACATAAGCCATGGTGCATGCGATAAGTACTGTGAGCTATAGTGTCTAAGACTAGATAAGTTGGAGTTCTACTCTCACTCTGGTTACTTGGTCTATGTGTATGTTTATATGGCATAAATATGTTCATCTTGGTAACTAGAAATAGGTAGGGTTTTGCAGTATTTTATTTTTAACGTGTGAAGTGGTCCCCCAAAGGACTGACCAAAACAAGGCCTGCTGATGTCATCAAGCATAATATGTCCTAAACTGATAGCACTAGCAGACATGAGGTTATTGTGTGCATCACGAACTGTGATCTGTAGTGTGTACCATTACATAGATAAGTGTTCTACACACAGCCAACTTGCACTATGTGTGTGTCTTGGCATGTCCTGTATGCAGTGATTGAAAGTGTTGCTAGCCTCAGTGTAGCCATGTTTGTGTGTGAGCCTGTTAGAGCATTTTACATCATGTTGTGGAACCACAGGACATTTGAACTTCACTAGCATAAGGGACATGCAGCCCTCACAATCATAGACATTTTTATACCTGTAGTTACAGGATCAGCACATATTGCCACAGTCCAAGAGGGACACAGGCAGATGCCCTGGTTTGAGATGATGGTCGCCCAGCCAATCATGCAGATGGCATGTGCTGAGGTGCACTGCTCTGTCTGCCATTAGGCAGGGTTCTGTCTCAAGGGTGTGTTTAAATCTGCTAGACAAATCTCTCCCACAGGCATGTAGTACTAACATCACATACAAGGTTAATGTCCTTACAATGAGTTATCCATCTACTATGCCTCCTACAGATAGGCAGCATATGCAATCAAGCAGAGTCATACATAGCCCCATATGCAAGGCACAGATCACCTCAGCGTAGTCTATTTGCCACAGATGACAATGAGACTCATTGCAGATAATCCCCATTGAACAGATACTGAAGGCATGAAGTGCCCTTTTAAGGGACCATACTGCTGTGTGCAATTGCCAGTACTGCTTGGAAATGTAAATCAATAAATGGCCATTGCACTCAGGTATTGACATGCTGAGGGAAGAGTAGTTGGAGGTTATGCGTATGTCACTTACAGGTGATTGTGGCCTCAGCTATGCCATATGATTCTTGCCATGCCACTGTAGAGACATGGTGATCTGAGGAACATTAGGTGTAAACCTATGTGGCCAGGTCTGTGTGCCCAGCTCATTCACCCCTATGCACATCACATGTTGCAACTGATGTACTACTTACTAGGTACATAGGTCTAACTGATGGAAATGACACTCCATATATATTTGCATGGAGTTTATAGCCATTACTATGTCGAGAGGTATGTATTCGCAATATCCTCTTGCAGGATAGTGACATACCACAGAGACTCTATGAGTTTCCACAGTTTGCAGGCATCAGCCAACATTGTTAGCCACAGTCAGTCAGTAGTCACGTGGATTGTGGTTAAATGGATTCCAAGCAGTAGAGGTCCCAGGACTGCACCCTGTTGAGCACTGCTGCTTATAAATCAGCTATTGGAGGTGGATTTCCCTATGTTGCATGTGTGTGCCATCAATAAGCCACTTAGAGACCCCTACAATGACAGCACCATGGATGCCTAAGTGGGTGCTTTGTAAATGCTGCCTGAGCAGGGCATATAGTCAGATGGCTTGGCTCAGTCTATGGGGTTGTACACTCACCCAAGTCCTTGGTGACTAGAGCGGAAATGTCCACCACGTGTAACTGTCATGCTCCCTCTGTCACACATCCAAACTGTGTACAGTCAACTGTGTGTAAATCACATATACAGTATGTGAACTGATCAGCTCTGGGCATACAGATATGGATGCTTAGACAAAGAGGCGTATAGTTATGTTGGTCAGTGGAGCACCACCTCTGTGCAAGGGTATAACAGTTGCCATTCTCCACTGAGGTGGTGTGCAGCCAGTGGTGTCAGTATGATTGCAAGGGTTTCCCAGTGGTGTTAGTAATCCTTGTCAGATCACATGTGGGATGCAGCCTGGAATGATAGCATGTGCAATAGATGCTGTGTATCTTCCAGTGAGAGGCCAGTTATGAACTGCTCTGTAAATATGGAAGTTATGGGACAGGTTGTAGGAATGTCATGTGTCACTTGTGGTGGGCACAAGGGAGTGTAGTTGATGCAGACAGCATGGGACTACAGGTTAGGAATATGTGTAGACCCATCATATGTGGCATCATGATGTATGAGGTCACTATTTGTGCCTGTCCTGTGGGTTGTGGTTCTGATTTGTGTGGGTGGCTACCTTTGTCACTTACCATGTTTACACAACATCACAACACTATGTGCTTCTTTTAGCCGAGGAGGTAGTGTCTCCATGTTAGGGGGTGCTCCCTCATCCCAGCTGTCACACAGCACTGTCCACATGTTGTTGTACAGCCTGCTAATGGCAGTTGTCCACCAGTCAGGTTTGCTGAGCCATGATGAGCCTGTGTCCCTCCTGTCATGTACAGCTGAGTTCATGTAATTGTAATGCTGTTGGCATAATGCGCAGATGTAGAGCTGTGCATACTTGCCTATCCCATGTGAAGGGGAGGTCCAGTTGCTCTATGTCAGCCATCCCACAGAAAGTAAGACATTTCTTGACACATATGTCTGTAATATCTGCAAGGGGGTATGTGCTAGTAGTTCTAAGGAGACTTATCTGTGGCCAGATCCCAACAGGGAGGAACACACATGGGGTGGGGCTGTACTGGTCACCCATATTGGCAAACGCATGATGCAATACATTGGTTCCCCATGTGGGGATGTCATGGGACTGCTGCAGGGCATTGTAGTTAGGACCTAGACCAATTGAGGCACAGCACAAATAGGCAACACAATGTGTACATATTACACTTCCCCAACATGTCTCTCTGTGCTCTGTACATGCTGGAAGTAATGACAATACTTTCTTGCACAGAGGACAACTAGCATGTAGTGCCAAGTGGTGTCGCCAGATCTCTGATTCATGTCACCTGAAATGCCATGATAGGAGTTAGCATGGATAAGAGCACTAACACTGCTGTACACCTACTGACACTGGGCCAAACACTGATACATTTGCTCAAGGCCAGATCATGCCTATTGACTCTAACCGGTGGAGCCCAGTGACTGTTACACTATGCAATGGATGTCGGACATATCTCTCACTCCACCAACCATGGGCTGGCAAGGTCTATGACAATATTAGGCCAGCAAGCCTTGCTGGAAACTGTGCATGTCATGTACAGAGTGTTATGTTAGCTGGTGGATAGGCAAGTGTCTGACAGTCATACTCTGAGAAGATAGCATTGGGAGATCTATGCTGCAATGATGCCAATCACCAGTGGAGTTCACTATCATCCATTATTGGTGTACTACATATACCTATTCTCTGTAGTCACAGCCACTGTATGTGATGAGTGACTAAATTAGTAGGAGATTGCATAATAGGAGCTGTCACAGAATCCCACACAGAATCAACAGTTATCCAGGATGGCCTAAGACACAGTCAGTTGTTCTCTGAGCCACTGACAAAGACTAAATGCCAACAACTGCAAAATACTATCCTGTGGGAAATCATCCACCACTGAATGCTGTAATTAAATTGAAAGTTGATTCAACAAAGTATTAGTTTAAGGGTGTGCACACTTATGCAACCAGCTTATTGAACTTTTTTTATTTTTTTATATATATTTTTCCCTAGCAGATTTGTTTGTTTTTCAGTTGAATTGTACAGGTTATAGGTCACATTAAAGTTGGGAAAAGTTTTGAAATTATTTTTTGTAGTTTCATTTTTTTTATATCATAAAAACCTGGCATTTTAACAGGGGTGTGTAAACTTTTTATATACACTGTATATCTCTGAAAACACTGATAATAAATACTGTACATGTGTGTAGTGTCAGTTTTGAGTACAGTGAGTACAGTTCTCCAAAGCTGATGTAGCACGTTCATACCTTTCAAGCTGTCAGCATGGGTCAGTATGGGCCAAGCAATAACAAATGCAGGTACGCAACTACACAGAACACTTTCACATAATGTGGACTTATATAATTACCATGGTGTTCTGTAAGCAGATTTCGTAATACATTGCATTCCAGGTAATCACTTTTCTGGTAATCCTGTGACAGACAGATTAGGCAGTTTTAATTACATTATAAGAAATCATGACACTTGAGAGGCATGCTTGTGTACAGTACATAAACTAGACAGCCATCATGCCTTAGTTGGCAATCATGGAAATAGAAACCAATAGCTGTGACTGCTGGGGACATCTGCAAATAATGTAACAATTGATTGCAGCAACTTAGTACAGGCATACAAGGAACACAGCCATACTGGAAATATTTAGACAGATTTATTTAGGAACCAACAAAGCTACTTAACACTTTATTGGTATTACTGATAAGTGTCTGTGAAGTCCACACACAATATTTGCCCATAGAGTGGACAACCTCACCCATATACCTTTAATACTTGAAGAAGGAGAAACAGAGAGCATTATGTGACTGATATCGGCCTGGAGACAGTGTTACACTTGGCTGTAGCAACCTTACTATAGATAAGCAGTGCATACAGCTCTACTGCAATGGTTATGATAGCACAATCTTGCTGTACACCATGTTGCTTACTGTCATTGGTATTGTTTATTGTTTATTGCAATGCAGTTGTTATTGTTCATTTATTCCACTACAGCTCTACTTGCCCAGTTATTGCACTACAGTTCTGCTTGCCCATTTATTGCACTACAATGTTTATGTTGTATACTTTATTGCAGTAAATTATTTACTCTTTCTTGCTTATTGCACTACAGTTAGCATAATAAATCTATACTTACCACACTCACAGTGCAATCTGGCCAGGCGCCTGGCATGGGACTCTTCATTGCAAGCCCTCTCAGCTGCAGCTGTTAGGAGAGAAGCACACCATTATACATACCAGTCTTGCAGACTTTTAGCTTGCATTTAGATAGAACAGTGGAAAACATACTTACATATTTGTGGGGCATGCCCAGCTCTTGTCTCTTGGACCCAGGTGTCCAAGCTTCACCTCTTTCTACTCTTCAGGTCATCCTAATAGTGATGACACTACTTATCAGTGTAGGGGATACCAGTAGCACTGGTAAGTTTCCTGGCCAATTGGTCCCAGGCCTCCACCTTACATTCCAAGCACTGGAAACTGTCCTATATCAGCTTGGGTAATTCAGTACCAGAAGCCCAACAAAGACCCTGGACTCCTCCACACCCCATTTCTGCACCCAAAAGCACACACCCTGTCCAACACTACCTGGCCTATCTGCAGACAAGCAGACTACAAAGAATGGTGCAGAATTCCTGCCTATTGTACCTAATATAGACTGTTTTACTGACCTTAAATGTCATTGAGCAAGATTCAGAAAAGCTCTGCATCACTTAGCTTCATGCAAACTAGCTAAGCAGAGCTTAGCAGCATGAAAACTCACACAACCAAGGTTTTAGAGAAGTTTAGCACTGCATAAACAGTAGCTGTCATTAACATGTTTAAGCAGTGCCATATTTCATAAGTTTGTTTTTAAAATTAAACATATGTACTAAATTAAAGATATCATATGACTGCTATTGACTCGAACCCAGGACCTACAAAACATTAGGCTGTAACTCTGACCATTTAGCTACTTGGATATAATGAAAGCTAGCATAGCTTCACATATACTACTGGGCTATCTTTTAGCATTGCTGAGCACCATACCATACCATGCAAACATGCTTAAACATACCCAAAAATAAATAATTAATTACATCCACTTTTTATTTTTAGATATCTGGCAGCTGTCGGCTATGTATGTATAAGCACCACTTGGCTCTGTGGTGCTCCACGCTGCACAAATGGAAATTTAAAAAAAAGGAATATGTAATTATGATAATTAATTACATCCTTTCTATTTTTAGATGTGTAGCAGGTGTCAGCTGTCTACATGTGACCACAGCTTGGCATGGCTTCATTTCATGCTGTGGTCCACAAACATACAGAGAGGAAAACAAATTAATAAAATTAAAATATTACACATTTAAAACAATTCACAGCATTTCAATAGTAGCAGGGAGCATTACAGAGAGCCTCACCCTATACATAACATCTAACCAGGCATCCACAACCATGGGTAGCCTCTAAACTTCTTCCTACACAGATTCAATATCCCTGCTATGCTTTCCCTCAGCATCATGTCATCATTAATATACATGGCACACTGCTGAGGGGGATCCATGTTTGTGTACATGGACACATTCCATGTAGGCTCTACACAGTGCCTACATGGATTTTATTAAATCCTGAGATAAGACTGTTGTTATGTCCTATTGAACAATTGCATTTGCTTCATTTCACATGCTATCAAGGTACTGTTTAAAACCTTGCTAGCTAGGTTGGAAAAACATATTTGAAATGAGAACTATCAGATATACAAGCTGAATTTAGGAGAAGCAGAATTACAAATGATCAAGTTGACATAATTTGCTGGATATTAGTGAAATAATGGAAGTTGGAGAAAAATATACATCCTCATTACTGACTACTCCTAAACCTTGCTGCATGGATCATAGTCAAATCTTTTAAGCTCTAGGACAAATGGGGATACCCTGTTACGCGAGGGCAAAATATTGTTGGAATAAATATTAACAATCTCAGGAATGCAGATGATAATCAGTCTTGGTACTAAAAGTGAGGAAGAGTTGAACAGCATGTTGATAAAAATGAAAGCAGAAAATGCAAATCTGATGTGCTGCTCAACACAAAAAAGCAAAAATAAAATAAGGTAAAGTAAACAATATTATCTAATCTAGACTTATCAGTTCTTTGCAAAGGGATGGGGAAGAAGTAGGAGCAGTGAAGAATTTTTAGTTTTGTCTCAAGGATTTCTGAAGAAGGTAGTATAGCAAATCTAGAAAAGATTTAAAGAACAGAATTTCATACTGTCAGCAAAGGAGCCTTAAGTCAAGGTTATACATTTCCAAGTAATAGAAAAAGGTTATGATAGTTAGACCATAAGTAAGGATGTACACAAGAAAATGGATGCTTTTAAATGTGGTTTTGAAAAAAAAAACTTTTGAGATTTCCATTTTCTAAAAGAAGATCAAATCTATCAGTTCTTCGGGAAATAATCCCAGGTTGTTCACAGGAAGGTCTGACACTTTGGTATTTTAATGCTAAGACAGGGTTTACTAGAAAAAAACACTGGTGTTAGAAAAGATAGAAGACAAAAGAAAAAATGGACCAGTAGAGGCTAAAGTGAATGAATATAAATTTGCTAAGGACTTAAAGAAATAGTTCTTAACAGGTTGCGAGTGTTAAAGTTCTTGTAGTGACAAAGAATCAGACTTGACTAAATGACTGCAGAAAAACACAACACTGTTAGGTAATATGGTTGTAATTCTCTGTATCTTCCTGCTAATCCAGATATTGGAAGAACACTTGATATACCCCAGTCCTTGGACACTTCTGCACTGGCTAGTTATCTGTTGAAGTTTACTATTAGGGGATTCTCCAATACTCAGACAAGAACATGCAGACTCTGAGATGTAACCCCTCTGTTTTTTTATGTTTATCCTACCTCACAGCAGCCATTTTCTCTTCAGCTACCCCTCTATGCCCACCCATTTTTCTCTCACTCTTGGCGTATATCTTTCCCAGCATAACACCATCCCGTTGCTTTCTTTTTGGAAGGTTGAAGCAAAACATATAAGTTCCTTCACTTCTTTTCAGTCTTCTTTGATCTTCCTCCCATCTCACCCTGCCCTGGTAGGTATGTTCCTTCCTTCAGTTTTTCATACATATAATACAAATATCCCTGTTGCCTGTCCTGATCCAATTTGCCAAATAAGTTTCAACTTATGCTTTGCTGCCCTCACTATCATTGTTGCCTATATATGGGATAGCAAAAGTAGCATGTATAATATAAGACTGTAGTATTCCATATATTTTCTCAGTATTTAACTAGATGAAGCTTCATCTGGATGAAACAAACTCACTTAGCTATATTTTTTCACATAATTAGTACTTTAATGTAATCCAAAAGGTGATAAGGAAAACACAACATTAAGTCATTTTCTTATCTGATAACATCATAATCAATCAGAAATACAACACACATCAAGTGTAGTGCAGTATATCAGCAAATAGAAAGCCAATATTCCTTTTAAAAAAGAAAACAGCACACTGAATAGGTCACTAAGTGCTTGTTACATGTGGCACATAAAATAATTCTCACCCAAGCAAGGAAATCAATAAGAAGAAACACTGAGGTAGATGAAGAATAAAATACCAATAAAAGTACTCATGGGACTAAACAGAGTTACCTTCACCCGATATCTTAATCCTACTTAAATAAGATAACTCTCTGGCCTTACAATTGTGAAGAAAAAGTTAAAACCCAAACACTCTGAAAGACTATTATTGGAGAAAGAGAAGAAACTACAGTAGTAATATCCAACTGAAAATGCATTTGGAGAGTTTAAATTAGGTAATAAAAGAAATATGAGTTTAATGTCATGCATGTAATATATGACAAGTTAAAGCCCTTGGAATGTCAGGTTGAAGGGGCAATTAACCCAGGTGGAAGCTGTTATGTTGTGCAGTCAGCACTTACATAGAAGAACCAATCATTTCTAACAAGCAATAATGGTTATCATTTAAGCAGCATCAATCACCAAAGGTGTTTTCCAAAATTTAGCAAACAGCTATAACGTATATCCATAGCAATTCTTTCCCAGAATAAATGTCAGTCAGTTAGTGAATTGTAGCAATTAGCTATCATAGCTTTGTTTACAGTTAACAAAAATATTCAGAACACATCTATTATGTAGATTTATACTTTTGTCTTTTTCAGTCAGACAGAACATTTATTGGTGTGTCCTCAAATTTATTCTGGTAGAGAAATCAAAATGTGAGCATTGCCTAGGACAGCAACAACCTTGCTACAGGTCTAGACAAAGTGTAGTGTAGAGGATACTGTAATATACTCATTGTGACATTAGCAGTGAAAACAGCATGTTGTTGTGCCTTTTGGCTTTTCCCAGTTAGGGGTTGCCACAGCGGAATTCCGGTCCGCTAATGATTGGCAGTAGATTTTTAAGTGCCAAGTTGCCAGCTCTGATGCACAACCTTCAATGAAGGTATGCCCATTCACACATGTCTCCACACAGAAGACGCTTTAGCTGAGAATCGAACAGGACAACGTCTTACTGTGAGGCGACAACGCTACCGCAGCACAACCACCACCGCAGTGCAGCAGTGAAAACAGCATACTACTGAATAAAGAACCCTCCCTTAAAGGCAGTCCCTGGGATTCAGCAAGTAGCCATGTAGGAATAAGTTATTCCTGCACATCAGGGACTGCTCTTGTACAGCATGGCAGCGCGCAATGCATATTCATGAAGGTGCACCACCTGTGCTGTTAAACTAACATGGAGCCATGTATGAATGCAGGGGGTGTGTCTGAGAGCAGAGCTCTCACAATACACATGCCCCTGCACTCCAGAATTGCCTTTTGGCAGTTAAAATGTGCAAGAACACTCATAACATCCCCAACATGTCAGGATTTAAACATACCTCTCAACTGTAGAGATTTTCACAGAATGTCCACAGTTTTGTCTCATATTTTTGGTGTGTTCCTCCTAAAATCTGTACCTTTCTGGAAAATAGCTGAAGACTGAAGTCATTAAATAAAATGATAAACATCTGAGTTTAAAAAACTCCACATCCTTCAGATAATCCATGCTAATGCAGGACCTATCATCAACTAAGTTTGTAAATGCAATATTTAAAATCTGTCCCTCTATTTGTCCCCCCATCATTTTAGAGTTTGTCCAGAGATTTTGCTCCAACAGGTTGAGAGGTATGCCCATCATGAAGTAGAAAGTTGATAAAATAATAGGTTTAGCATTAGCAGGGATATTCTGAAGGGTACAGATAAAATAACACAACAAAACTTTTTTTTTTTTATAAATGTGATAAAGTTTAAGTGTAGCTGAGCGGGTGTGCCTGTTGCTTAGCTACGCTTAGTCCAGCTTAAACAGCACAAGAAATTAAATAGCAAGAGACATCCAGCATCAAGTTAATTGCAATAGTGTAGTGATTAGAGTGTACGCTTTGCACGCAAGCATTCCTGGTTCGATCCCCACTGTAACCAGTTCACATTTTAAATGTGACAGTAGTGCATAAACATTTTTTTTTGTATTACCTACTAAATAACATACATTTTTTTAACTGGAGTACTGCATTAGGTTCAGATGTGAGGTGTCAGTGTAATAAAGTGGTGAAATCCCCATATAAACACAAGTGCCCCACACATTATAGTCACACATGCATAAATGTAATGAAAGCACATTGGGGGATGTCAGGGACAGTAAACAAATTTATAATATGTAATGAATGATGAATCAATGCCATACAGCAGATAATCTATAAAATGAAAAATAAGCAATGCTAAGCATTGCACAGCTCAGCTTACCAGGTGTAAGCATTGTGTAAATATGACTGCTAAGCAATGAGTAGCCCAGCTAAATGGATTTGGCCATTGGTAAGCAGTGCTGAACCTAACCCTTTAAGCAACGCCAGCTTTAGAGAAGCTGGTTTGCCCGTAGCTTAGCTTAGCTCAGCATATTCAAAACCATCCAATCATGGAATAGGGTGGGAAATCAGCCATATTTAAACACCACAGGCGGGAATACAGCTCATAACTAGTTGCAGCTTCCCGCAGTAGGCAGCATGGCTGGAGTCAGAGAGGGATTGCACTTCTGGTCACAGCGCTAGGGCATCCAGTAGTCCAAGGTCATGGTAGGACTCCTGTTAAAAAAACATGATGAGAGACTGCTGCCGGGCCAGTACCAAGGCTCCCAATATAAAGTGGAAGCTTGGGACCATCTCGCCCGTGATCTCACCAGTGCCACTGGTATCCCTCGGACTGGTGAGAAGGTCAGCCACCACTATGCCGACTTGAAACAGAGGAAGAGTGAGCTCTTGGATCAGTGGATCCAAGAATCAAGACAGAGGGGTGATGTCCTAGCAGTGTGTAAGTACTCATACCAGTAACTGTTTAATAATGTCCAGCCTGTGTATATGATAGATAGGTATGGTTAAATATTTCTCTATTTATCTTACAGCTGCAGCTGAGTGGGCTGTGAATCAGGAAGCCCATGCAAGTAGGCTGCAAAGGATGCATCGCCAGGCTGGTGAGTAACAATTCTGCTTGTAGTAGTCATACCAAATAAATATAAAAGTAGTAGAAAGTCAGCTGCCAGTATAAAAACTGTTCTGTGTATGGGTTGTACTGAATAAACCAGTCAGTATGACAGTAATAGTCCCATATAGGTCATATTTAAATAAAACTGTAACTGCCTGGCAATAAAGTTCTAAATCCTGGGCTGGTTGTGTTTACTCTAGTATTGTATAACATGTTTAGTGTTGCATTCTCTGAATAGTAATGTTGCATTAACCACTGTTACCCACACTGAGCTACATAATAAAAATGTCTAGGAATGTTTGTATAAGACTGTTGTAATTCAAGGTCTGATTGTACAACTGAGAGGAAACTTAGACAGAAAGTGAAGAGATAGACAGCAATATCCAAATAGCACACTCTACTGTGACGTAAATTGTTGTCTTTTTAGCAGACACAGCCATGGTTTGAATCCTGGAAGTGG
>NC_056729.1:227685573-227748073 GCF_019279795.1 Protopterus annectens | reverse complement strand
ACAACTATTATATCCTTGCAATATGATGTCCTCAGACCTTTTTGCCTGTTTATTTCTTGCAGGTACCATGTCAAAAGAGCAACTGCTGGCATTCACTCCACGAGAGAATAACATCCTCATCAACTTCATGGTGCACCACCATGGAACCCTCTTTGGGCATACGGCCAATGATCTGCAGGAGAGGACTACACTGTGGAACAAGCTCATCCACAGGGTAAACAATGTCAGCCTGCATAACTGTAGTTATGAGCAGGTGCAACATCGTTGCACTGACCTCATCCGTCACACCCATCCACATGCTGCTGCAGTTAGGAGGGACCAGCTAGCCACAGGTGGGGAACATGCCATCCAGTCCCCACTGACACGTGGAGAAGCTCCTTGCCAGCCTTGGGACACCTGCAAAGTCAAGAACTGGAAGATAGCTTTGTGGAGGTGGGTGCTACCCACACAATGAATGAGGAGCGTGCAGGTAAGGTCCCAGGGCACATTAGTAGACCATGGTTGCTTATCCATACTCATCTGTAAAGTATCTTCATGCATATGTCAGATAACATATAGTCAGTCACTGCAGTGTAGTAATGAACAGATGTGCATAATCTGTAGTATTGTGGGTTTGTACTGTTGATGTACTGAAATGATGTTCCCACAATGTATCAATGCCACAGGTGTGGCTACTGACATCACATCTCTCACACAACTATGTAGGTTTCGTCTGATATACCTCTGGGGCAGCAGCCTGTAGTTGGTGAGTATGGAGGTCTTTTATTCAGGTTTGCCAATACACTGGCCATGTTATGGCCATGGCATTTGCCATGAACACATTTAACACACCTACCCATATAGCATGCTGTACATATTCACTTATTGTTGCTCTTAATTGTGCTGCATCACAGTGATCATCATGATGGCATATCTGAAGGATATGTAAGAGTCCTGCAGTATAACTAACAACCTGGCAGTGGAAGTTGTAAGGAGAAAGATTAACATAATGGTGGAACAAATGGCCTACAGTAAGGACATGTCTGAAACATTACCCTTATACAGTGGCTACAACAGTGAGTGTATATACCAGTATTACAATGGCAACTGTTACTGATCTACACAATGGCATATCACAATACCACATTCCACAACTTCTGCAACCTGTAATGTGATCCTAACATGAGCAATGAATGTGTAAGATGGAATCCTATGTTAGGACAACAAATATGGGGAATACATACCTTAACAAACAATGGAAGAATATGTGTGCACACACTCCAATTAACAATGTGGCAGCAGCTTTTGAGGTACTTCAGCATTCACTTGTCTTGAGTATGTACCTTCCATCAAGTACAGGTCCTCAATATCACATCAAGTAATGGTCTGCTGTCCAAGAAGTATGTCCATGACATTTGCCCACTGACCTGCAACAGAGGCAGCCATGGCTTGCAGACATCTTACAAACCATGGAATGGATCCCATATCCAAAAGGTAGCACTCAGGAATGGGAGACGTAGCCTTAGCTTGCCATTGCATATACCATGGCAAACAGTGCAGACAAGCATGTACGTGATGATGAAGTATGGGACGCCATTAGTGTAGAAAATAAACAGATACCCATCCAAGACAGTTGACAATGTATGTTGCAAACTGGTCACGGAGGCTGCCCAGACACATGCAGCAAAACTGAGGGACTTGCAGGAATGTCTAGCAAGTACTACCTGTGTAGTACCTGTGTCAACAATTACTTGGACTCTGCATAAGTGTGGCCTATGGGTTACGGTAATCAGATGGAAGAGTTGTTCTGCAAGAGACATGGTCCAGGGATCCCTACAAGTAGCATATGCATAACATCAAGTATCCCAAAGGCATGTGTTGCAATGTGTAATGATGTACCGAGACTAAGGCTGAAACCTACAGACAGTATTAATAAAGATACATGTGCTGCACAAGCAACAGCTCTCTCTACCTCAGGCCCATCATGCCCATCTTTATCTTGCTGGTGCCAGTGTACACCTGCAGGTTTGCTCTTCATTAGCAGGATCTAGGCCGGTAGACATGGTGTTCTGAATTTGGGACACTGCAAAATGGCACTCATGTGTGGCCCATAGTTGTCAAGCATCTGCAAAAAGGCTGAGGATTGGGAGGGGTGTCATCCTGAAACACAACAGTGAACTGAAGCATACATCTAAAGCTCACTAAGAATGGCTGTATCTGAACACAGTCAAGGTCATGCATTGTGTCAGACATAACCCTGACACCACAGCAATAGTAAAGCTACTGTGTGACCTCCAAGGGCTGTGCATATCAGCTGACCTTGCAATCTGGCAGAGTTGGGGGACATTTGTAGGGCAGAGTGACCAAATAATGAAAAGTGAGGATGGGCCATGCTAATATACACCTTCCAGGAATAGTGACTGCTGTAGTTCTGTTAACAGGTGCTGTAACAAAACATCATGTTAAGGGTGTGCACACTTATGCAACCCACATACTGTATGCATCCCAATCAACATCTGGACAACTAATACATTTGTTTGATACTGCAGTTGATTGCACAGGTCATATGTCACATATTAGGTGTGGGTAATGTTAACATATGCAGTATTGTGGCCCCATGGCATATCAGGGAAGAGGGTGGCATGTCAATAAGGGTGTGTACACTCCTCATAGCCACAGTAAGCTTTTAGGTTGTCAGTATAATTGGATTTTATTGCTCATACATGCACTGCTGATGATGAGATCTGCAAATTGGACATCAGGCATTCACTATTGACATCTGTCTTCATATCAACCCAGGTATGTGTCAGACAAACACATAGGGGCTGTGACAAAAGAGCAAACATAACTGCCATACATATACACATTCAGCAATGGTGTGTACACTTGTGAGGTATGGTGCACAGTACATGGCAGGGCGTTGAACAGGTGCACAACAATACTGTGTACATGGGTGCAGTGTGCTCCAGAGGAAGGGGTATTCCCTACTAACACAAGTCATGTATCACAGAGATGTATAATGATGGTAACAGGGATTGAATATAACTGTAGTGCATGCTGCTGAGTGCCATATGTCATGCATGTTGACAGTTGGTTAATGAGAGGTCTGTGTAATATCTTTGGCTACCTCACCTGTAAGTGTGTGTGTGTGTGTGTGTGTGTGTGTGTGTGTGTGTGTGTGTGTGTGTGTGTGTGTGTGTGTGTGTAGAGGTAAGCAATGACATACAGGTCTTAAAGTACGTTTTCTGTTTTCCCCTCACAGGTGGTGAGGTGGGGTCAGAGTCCCTCCTGCAGGCAAACTGATGTTAGTGTACATACAGACTCTCACAATGATTATAGGTATGGTGAGGTACATGCAGGGTTGTCAGGGGCTGAAGCTGTGCCATCGGTTGACATCCCACTGTTATCCACCCCATCCCCACACACAGTCACATTGCCTATACATACCCCATAACCAGTGACCATAGATGAGAGACAGTTGGCGTGTGGTGTCATGGGACAGGACAGTGTGGGGACTATGGCAAGTGTGTCTGTACACAGCAGCCATAGCCGGATGACAGTTGAGGTATCACACAAGCAGATGTACAGGGGTGTTCATAGGAAGGCTGCTGGCCATCATGCCCCTGGCCACAGGAGGTGTCACCAGAAGCATGTTTTGGCCCATCATGGAGGCACAGGCATGTATGGAATGTTATACCAGACAGGGTCTGAGGTTCCAGAAGGCTACTCATTCTACTGTTATTGACAACATCCATGATCTCGCAGGTGTCCACCGTTATTTTGTAGAGGACCTGGATAGACAGTTGGGTGAGATGGTGGGAATCCTCAACCATGCAATGTCCATGTTAGAGCATATGGTGGGAGTAGGGCGGCAGCCACATGGATGTAAGTCAACATCGCCAACAAGTAGAGGTCTACGTGGATGTGCAGCAAGTCAGAGGGGTTCCCATAGTGGCAGTACCAGCACCCGCTCTGCAGGGGGGGTGCTGTCTACACCAAAACACAGCAGGCCACATGCATGTGGCTCTGGCCAGTCTCAACAGGGACTTGGATTCAGCGGACATTTGTCATCATCAGGGTAGAGTAGCATATCTGGCCTTGTACCTGCTAGTGCCTGTGGAACCCCTGGCAGGCACAGTTCTCATGTCCATGGTCGGAGATGGTGAACTGCACACCCTGCCATGTATGGTCTGCAGCTGTTCAACAAACCCCTGTATAGGGTAACCACATGGCCGAACTGAGTGCATACATACACACACACACACCAACACAGCTAGGGCACTTCCATACCTGCACACACAACACCTGCACAGCCCAATTAATAATGAAACCCCCTTAAGACACACACATGATGTCAACCAAATGGCTCAGCCTTGGTCTCTGGCGCACCCACAACACACCCTGTGCATATGATGATACCTGTGCCACATACCTGTCATCCATACCATTGATGCAGGGACAGGCTAATATGGTTCTGATACACAGGGTGAATGTACTAAGGTGTAGCAATGTAATGCTGTGTAACATGTTTTCAGCAGTAAAGTTTAATGCTTACATGTCAGGATGTGTAGCTGTCCAGACATGATGCATTATAGCTGTTATTAACACTGACTGATAGTGGTCTCCATAATGTATTCAGCTTATGTTGTAGGTGTCTATGTATTAGCAGGATGTTGATCTGCTGTTGTTTCCTACAAGGGGTATGGCACTGTGGTGACACATTGACTGTGTCATATCCTGGGTACAACTGAACACAAGTAACAGGTCTGTATAACAGTTACTGCATGTGCCACATGGTTGATAGGTCTGAGGGGAGTATACAAGTGAGTGCTTGGTGGCTGGTGTAACAGTCCTTCTACAGTGGACAATGGTAAGTGTACTGGGTGGCACACACCACATGTTTATGTATAACACACACACACACACACACACACACACACACACACACACACACACACACACACACACACACACACACACACACAGGGGCTTTGGTGTTGATGCAATACACAGAGAATACTGTACACATGGATGTACTTAATTTTGCAGTGAACCCATTTTAGCCTATGTAATTCCACCAAGACATAATAGGCAAAACATCACATGAGTAAATAATCAGTCTACTACTTTAATGTCATTGACAATGGTACTGGCAGGGTATATGTCCCCTTCCCAAATGTAGTGGAAACCTGGCATTGGTAAACATAGGTGTGCTGGTGTGGATGGCACAGCCCTACACTTTGGATTGTGTGGGGTGGTGTAGAACTGCACATAGTGTGAGTGACGACTACTTAACCTGTTAACATACACTGTACAGTATTTCAGCAGATTAAGCATGGGGATACACACAACAATAACCCCAAGGAGGGTGGCTGTGTCCACAACATCGGCAGCCAACTATATATACCAACTCCAGTATCACTGTACAGCTATACAGTGGGGAAGAGGGCATTTACACATCTACTGCTAGTTTTGATGGAATGAATTTCCATGACATGATTCCCTTGAAATGTTAGCATTTGCCAGTCAATTCTTGGACAGCTGACCTTCTGGAACATGTATATTCTGCAAACTGAAGTAGATCCTTTCACATACACACACACACACACACACACACACACACACACACACACTTACTTGGAAACACTGAGAGTAGAACCCCTACCTAGGTACTTATTGCTACTAATGTGTTTGGCCTTAATTGCACACACCACACAGCTTTTAGGATGAGGTGTGTCCCGAGTCTCTTGTTAAATGATGAACATCACCAGGCCTTGTACAGTATGGTAATGAGGGATGTACTGGGTGTTAATGGACAATACATAGTATGCCATACTGTCATATACACATTGACAAACACATAACAGTCATAGACTCATCTGAGAGACCTGGGTTTATCAGTGCTAACTACTTTGTCAGTGAGTCCATTCTGTTACAGTTAATTTGCACACAACACATGCATCATTGGGCTGGATAGTGTACTCAGTTACCTGTATGGTTGATGGTGACAGTGGTCCTCATAGAGTGCACCTTGGGGCATGTACTGGGGGTACCATGGTGTAGAAACAGTATACCCAGCACCCATACCCCACATTGGATATTTTACTCACTGAAACTCATGATAATATTCTGACATACCCACAATCACACATTGACCAGGACTGCAATACAACCCCTTGTCTATCTCATCAGTGCTACTACAGGGATATGCAGTTATTGCACATGCCACATGGATAGTAGGGTGATGGTTTGTAATGGCTCTCCTAATGTCAGCAACATCACTATGCCTTATACTGTATGGCCAGGTGCATTGTATTTGGGGAATGTGGCCTCAGAATGCTGTATCCTACAAATATACACACTTGCACACATACACACACTTGCCAGGACTTAGAGTGTAACCCATGCCTATCTAGCCATTTGTACAAAAGTGTTGTGCTGGTACTGCAAGTTCCAGGTAGCCCATAGGATGAAGAGTGTAACAAGGTACAATTAATGTGCATTACAGCAGCAGACATTTCTAACTATGGCAATGGGGGGTGTAGTGTGTGAGAAGGTCCTCAGGGTATTATCAACTGCAGCTTTACAAACACACAGACACTGTTATTCTCAGCAATGCACACTGATGCATTTGTCAGTACTGAGGTCCATAAGTGCAGGTGTTCCTATATGTGTACCAAGATATTGTCCATGAAGAGATGAGAAAAGTAGGGATATGTGTACAGTGGTATCATGCCACCTGACATTTATCAGGAGGCCATCTATCAACTGATGCCACGTGACTGATCCTCGGGGTAACAGTTAAATGCAACAACCAATCACCTTGTTGTCTCTTGCAGATGGCCAGTGAGGTGCTCCAATTGACATGTATGCGACATATATTACATAACATGGCCAGTGTCTAGGTTGGAGACCTGTACCCAAGCATGTTCTGTTGACTGTGGTAGTCTTGTTGAGGTATTCATGGCATGTGGTGCATACAGGGTGGGGTTTCCTAGCTGTGGCATCCATAACACAGCTGGGCAGACATGTCAGTGTCAGTCAAGTATAGATTGCTGTGAGCAGCCCAGATAGATACCTGACATCTGCACATCTGTACAGAGGACAAACAGAAATCAGCTAGCCTACAGGTTATGCATTAGGATGAATGTTTTGACAGACAGATGTCTGACACTGATAGGTATGCCATTACTACATGACAGCAGCCCTCAATGACATGTCCTATGCACATAATAGTCTGCAGTTATTATCCACATATCAGATCAATATCCAGTAGCGAGTACTTAATAACACACAGCTCACACACCAAGAACACGATAGTCAGTACTCAGAGTCCAGCTTTGCATGCAGGGGTGCATGGTTCCAGTACTACAATCTGCAATCTACTCTTACTTGGGAAAGCACTGTTAACAGTAGTAACATAATGATACAATACATGCAAGTGTGACTGCATATAACCTAGGATACTACCCATGTATGAAACATATACAAAAGGAAAAGATTGTTGTACTCTCCATATATACTCAGGTGTCCCAGACAGTATACTCACACTCCTTGCTACTGTGATGACAGCACGTAGAAGCATGTTATGTACATGGAATTAAATACACTTATTGAAGATGTCATTACCCTGCTATTTTTTCAGACTGGAATGTGATCACTGGTTACCAAGGCTAAGCTATGCTTAACAGGTGTAACCATTGCTTAAATGTAAATGCTAAGCTGATTTGAGCACTGGTAAGCGAAGCCTACATGGTGTAAGTGCCTATTCATTTAACCGTACTGGAGCAGTGCTTACCGTAGGGCAAACCCATGCAAACACACTTAAAGCTGCTCAAAACTACCTTAACCACTCTGTATCCAACTGTCCTTGTTCTGCCTAGCAACAAAATATACAGCCCTTACAAAACTTGAACCCAGGACCCTGCACACTATAGTCACAGCAGTTAACCACTAAGCCATCACAGCTTTGATGATGGTTGTTGTTTTTTCCAATATATCTGTCAGTACACATACTGAATAGTATTGAATAACTGCTTTGACTTCTACAACTGTGTAGTACTTGTTAGTGATATTAGTGTTGAATCAAGTATATTGTTATATAGAAATATACATATATCAGATAAATATGGTGTGATACATCTGGGAAAGTATATACAACAGTCATGTCTCCACATAACAAGGATATGGATATATATATATATATATATGTACATACACATATATATTTATACACATATTTATATATATATATATATATATATATATATATATATATATATATATATATATATGTATATATATATATATATATATATATATATATATATACATATATATATATATATATATATATATATATATATATTTATACACATATTTATATATATATATATAAATATATGTATGTATATTGATTTATATATATATATAAACATATGCCCATGACATTGTACTGGCGTCATACCACAGCACCAATATTCACAACCTCTTAGTTCAAGGGGATGTCATGTAAGTATTGCAGTTATAAATCTGGAATCTTGCTACAGTAACAGAGGTTGTGTTAACAGACATGTTGTGTCAGAAGTCACTTCTGATACTGACATGTACGCCATCAGTTACTGACAGATATCATAAGATCATCATAGTGAAGTACCACAGAAATTACAGTAATGATCCGGTGGAATACAGCAGAGATATGACCAATAAACATGGACAGTCTGACACAATCTGGTCAGTGCAGAGGTATACACAGAATGCCTTAGTGCAAGATGTGTGGACCAAGCCTGACAAAGGGGATGTTTACAGCCCTGTAAATGGAGATATCACAAAAATACTGGAATAGATAAGTTCACACAGTTGATGCATTCACACACTCCTGTCTGTTCTAACACATATTAACCAGAGGAGCAGCGGTCCCAAGCCCACATACTTAACACTACTCAGTGACATACATCTTTTCACCATCCCTCAGCTATTTCAGACATACACAACAGTTATGGTGGCCAGGCAACAGCTTATCTGACAAACATCTGGACATAACATCACACTAGGTAAATACACAGAGCTGCTAGGCATGTCACAAAGCACTGTGCAAAATATAGGCAGACTGCCACAACACTGAACCAAGTTTCCTATGAAGGAATACACATGTACTTGCAAATATAGCAGACACTACAGACATGTAACAGCACAGAGTAACATACACCAGTGTGATAGTGCATACCTAACAACCACATAACACTGTCATGCCAGACTTTAAATCATGTAGAACAGCCATTTCCACACAAACCCTGTTAAACCAACATTACTTCAAATGTAGAACAGCAATGCTTACAATTCTGTCTTCATGTCTGGAACATCCCCCTCCTGTTTGTTGGCCTATCTCCACAGTGTATGTAGTAAGAGATATTTCCAACTACCCTCTGTGATGCTGTTTGTCAAACACCCACATTATGTCCTGCTCACAGTGAAGGAAAAGGGCCAACACCCATATGAAGTGCTTAGTTATAGGAGTGTGTTTCCATGTAACTGGCTATAGGAATGATTCCACAGCTGTTCCACATGCAATTAGCAAGTGGGGGACTGCAATTTGTGCACAGGCCATCATGCGATCACGAGCATTCCTTATAAAACTCAAGCTGCTGCCTATGCAAAACAGATGTACTTTTCCACATCCACGAAAGAGAGAGAGAGAGAGAGAGAGAGAGAGAAAGAGAGAGAGAGAGAGAGAGAGAGAGAGAGAAAGTTGGGTGGCACAGTGGTGCAACAGTTAACGCTGTCATCTCAGAACAACAGGTTCTCTGGTTCGATTCTCAGCTGGGGTGCCTTCTGTGTGGAGTTTGCATGTTCTCCCTGCACTCGCATGGGTTTCCTCCAGGTACTCCGGTTTCCTCCCACATTCTAAAGACATGCTTGAGGAGCATTTCTCCCCGGGCCTCCGCTGAAAACAGGATCTGTGGAACCTAGTCGGACTTTCCCGGTCAACAAATGTTAAATAAATAAATACAAATAAAATAAAGTAAGAAAGGAAGGGTGTAAGAGAGCAAGAGTCAAGTGTGTTTGTGTATGATCCGTGGGTGGAGAGTGATATCTGGGTATTAAAACAGTTGCTTATATTGTTTACTAATCCATACTGTCACATAGCAGTTGCACATGGCTGTACACATTTATGGCTAGGGATTGTCTACAACAACCTCTACAGTGTTTGAAAACTGTTGGCCTTGTAATGTGGACAATGGGACATATAGATCCTCAATATAATGATGTAGCAAAACATACACTGCAATGGATCCTGTCATTACACACTCATCCCAACACCCACACAGGATACTAATGACACATACTCACCAATACTGAGTTTCAAACCCCTATCCAACTATGTTTTGCTATTACAGTGTTATGCAGTTATTGCATGTGCTACAGAGTTTACATGGTGGAGAGTTGTCCAAATGTACCTTTGAAGGTGAGTGACATCAGCAACAGTGTTAAATAAGGGGTAAGGGGAGTGTAGTACATGTGAATGTCCACTAAAGCAGGTGTGAATGGGGACACATACACACTTTGTCAGGAAAACACAGATATCATCACAGTTGGTAGGATGAAGATTAGAACTCTTACCTAATTAATTTGCTTCACTACATTATTACACAGTAATCGCAAGTGCCACAGAGTTTACACAGATGATTCATGGCCAAAGAGTTATGTCAAGGTGAATGACATCAGCAAGCATGCTAAAGTAGGCCAATGGGAGGTGTAGTGATTGTGAATGGCTTCAAAATCATTAATCTCCACACACACACACACACACACACACACACACACACACACACACACACACGCACACACACACACACACACACACACACACACACACACACACACACACACACACACACACACACACACACACACACTTGCCAGTACTGAGATGCATAGGTTCATTGCTTCACAGGTGTGCAGTTGGTGGATGGGCCTGGGTATTATATTCACCATCCACACATCTAGGTGACTATTTTGGGTGGCCAGTGATGTGCACTGCTTCCCATGTATGTGAGCTATATTCCATAACATGGACAGTGTCTGGGTTGTGCACATGTCCCACATGCATGTTATTTGACATGTGGAAGTGTACTTGAGGTCTCAGGGGCATATTGTGTGTACAGATTATCTTCTGATGTAGCATTCCTGACATCATTTGGGGAGACCTGGCTATGGAACTGAGGTCATGCTTGCACCTACATTGACAGCATGCTACAGGTATTTAGTGGAGTTAGTGATGTCTGTCCATACAGGGCATGTGTATAAGGCACGTTATTCCCTTTGTGGGTTACATTTGCAGACTCTACAGTTGTTGCAGGCATCCCGTGAACAAAAGGACCACTGTAAGCATTTATTTGCCTATTGTAGGGATGGCACAGGGTGCCATGCCCTTTTATTTGTTGGATAACACACAGTCAGGAGATGTTACACATCAAAGTACTTTCTGATGTCAGTGGCACTGTTGTGGTCAACAGGCATGTAGTCCACTGCAATCACACTGTGGTTACTATCTGTGGACAATATGCAGGGAACTACCAATATAGTGGTTGTTGCCTAGCCAAGTGTGTTTCTGTATGAGACATGGGTGGAGAGTTTTCTCTGAGTAATACAAGGGTTGCCTATATTGTTCACTGATCCATAATGTCACATGTAGGGCTATGGAATACACCAGCCTCTCTGCTGTTTGACATCTGTTGTCCTTGTAAGATGGACATTGTGACATATAGTACGTCCTCACTATAATAATTTAGCAAAATCTGCACCACAATGCATCCTGTCAACAGGCATGTAGTCCACTGCAATCGCACTGTGGACAATATGCAGGGAACTACCAATATAATGGTTGTTGCCTAGCCAAGTGTGTTTCTGTATGAGATATGGGTGGAGAGATTTCTCTGAGTAATACAAGGGTTGCCTATACTGTTCACTGATCCATAATGTCACATGTAGGGCTATGGATTGTCTATACCAGCCTCTCTGCTGTTTGCCATCTGTTGTCCTTGTAAGATGGACATTGTGACATATAGTACGTCCTCACTATAATAATTTAGCAAAATCTGCACCACAATGCATCCTGTCATTACACAGTCACAGCAACTTCCACACAAGATACTGATGACTGATAGACATACACAAACACGCACTTGCCAGTACTGAGATTCAAACTGCTACAAAGCTATGTATTACTACTACAGTGTACCACATTTATTGCACGTGCCAGGGAGCTTAGTGGATGGATGTTGTCCCAAGATACTTCTAAAGTTAGGAACATCACCAGCTCTTGTAAATACTAGCATTGGGTGATAGATCCCAAAAATAATGTCACCCTAATCACACACTTACATTCGCCAGGGGTGAGGGTCATACCTCTATCTAACAATCGTTATGGACCATTATGTTACAAATCTACCACATGCACCACTGACCTGACATGGCTTAGACTTGGCAACAGGTACTTGTAAGGTGGATGATATCTGCAGGACTGCTAAAGTTAGGTTCTGAGATGAGTACTGGCTATAAAAGGGGCAATAGTCTTTGAGGTACACACACAAACACTTGCCACAGATGATATTCAAACCCATAGGTGTGTAGTTACTGTTACTATATTGTTCCGCAGTTATGGCATGCTCGGCAGAGATTATAGGGTTGGCCCTTGTCCAAAGGGATATTTCAAGGTGACTGACATCAGCAGGCTTGCTAAAGTATGGCAATGGGAGGTGTAGTGACTGTGAATGGCCACAAAATCATTAATCTGTACACACACACACACACACACACACACACACACACACACACACACACACACACACACAGAGTTTCACAGTTGCCATGTCTGGAATTAGAATTCCTACCTAACTAGTATGGTATACTATAGAATTATGCAGTTATTGCACACGCCACAGAGATTATGGGGCTGACTATTGGCCAGAGGGTTATTTCAAGGTGACTGACATCAGCATCAGTGCTAACATGGGCTATGGGAAGTGCAGTGTGTGTGAATGGGCTATAAACTATTCCTCTGGGAACACACACAAACACTCATTCACACACAACTTTACATTTAACAGGACTGGATATACAAATGCTAGATGAATACTGATTTGTACTATGATATTACACAGTTATCACAAGCACCACAGACACTATAGGGCTGAGGGCTACCAAAACCAAATGTCTACAGTGATTGACATCAGCACATCATGTGATGTTGGTCAATTGAATGCGTGGTTGGTGGGACAGGACTCATGATGGCAAACTCTTTGTCACTATCTACCTCCCCCTTCCCCACATCTCTGTGTGTGTATGTTTGACCTATTATAGTGTGTTGGCCTTGGATATGTGTGAGTATTCCATCCAATGTGTGTGCAAAGCATGAATGGTGTGCAATGTGGTGTGTGTGCAGAGACACCTGTGACTGACAGATATGTACAGTCGACTGTTGTTGTCAGACATGGGCTCATTTCTCCAAGTTTAGGAGCATGCCCAGTATAACCTTCTGTACTGAGTGTGTGAATCCATTCCAGGTAGGTTGTATGCCAGTGCAGGATTTTGTGTTCTACACCTACAGCTAGCAACCTGTTTCTGCAGGATATCTGTAGATAGGTTGACAATATGGAGTCACAATGGGCAGCAGATAGTGGGACACTGTAACTATTGCTCTCTGTGCTGCTTGTGTTACATGGTTGGTGTTAGAAGAGATATTCAGATATGTACTGTTTTATACTGTCATGTATTATGTCATCAACTACCAACAGATATACTGATTTGCTCACAGTTATTTCCAGGGGAATACAAAATGAATGAAGCTGTATCCAGTATTGTGGTCTGCAGCCTACATATTCTTGCTCACTCATGCAATTCCGGAGGGGTAGCTGCAGACACTTGCTGATGGATCTATGTAAATGGTCCAACACCTTGGTACTGTGGTGGCTGAGGATCCCCTGCTTGTATATCTCTCAACATAACAGAATGGCCATATCCTGCTGTGGCCATACCTCTCAGCTGTACAGATTCACCCAGGTTACCCAGAGACAGGGCTCATATATCTGGTAATTTCCCATTCACATTGTGGTTTACGAGCGGGTTTGTAGCCACCCATTACTGGGTTTGCAGGCAGAGGTGGTATGGGCACACATCAGAGTTTCAGACTTCACACACACTCCATGGTGTCCATGCTTCTGCACCCCCACTCTGTTATTCTGTCCTCTTCCTAACATTATGGAAGTGATATCTGTGAAGTATCCCTATAGTTGTCCCTTCATCCCAGCATTATTTAGGAGTTGGTCCACAGTTCATGCAGTAGGACATGATGGGCATGCTACTGGGATTTGTCAACATAGCCTTGCATTTGTGTTCTGTGGACTGTGTTACATTGTTATTTGGGACCCCATGAGATAACATACATTGGCAGTATGGGTGAGGCACAGGCCTTTGACAGAGGACTGTAATGCATTTGGTAGTGATGCAGGCCATCTGTAGCAGGCCAGTGCATTCTGTCACTCCTACAGTCCCAGGCTGCGAGCCACTGGATTCCCCTGGGGTGACAGGGTAAGTGTGGGAGGTGTTAATGGCAATAGTTCCTGTCCATATTAATCCATTGGTCTGGATTCTGCCAGGGTGCTGCTCACAGCTAGAGTAGGGACACACTTGTATAGGACACCTCTTCAGCATGCTGCACTCTGTGGGTATTCCCATACAGAAGTGGGGGTCATACTGTACTCATTCCCAACAGCAGGGATATGACCTGTGATAAACCTGTGGATGATGGTGGGGTGATCTGAGTGCATGTGATATGGAGACTTATTGCAACTGACTTACAGATATACCTGGAACATTCCCCTTATTCTGCCTTGTGCGGGGACATAGGCAGTCTCTCATTACTGCATAAGTGTGCATTTTGTGGTCTGCCCGTGATTGGCCAGACTACATCAGTATTCCATACTACACAGACAACTAATGTGCTGCAAACCTGTATGTACAATTCCAAAGGTGTGTGCAGCTGACAGTTAAATTTGATGTACTCTGTCTAGGGTACTTCCAACTGTGTACTATGTGTATGTTTGGGCCCACATTCATGGCATGTCCATCTTTCATATGGTGACAGATATTGATATCTGAACAATGAGTATGGATGACTGCTGAATTAGGTCTTGCTGGGATGCATTGTGGTTGGCACTGCAGTTGTCAGAACATGGCCCTGTCATCAACAGTAGTGGCCATAGGCCACCGGGACACAACCCTCCATGCCTACATGCTGACCACTTCCACACAATGTATACCACACAACAACCTAACACACATAGCCCTACATATTGTACACATGCAACAATCTATCCTGTAAATTGGGCCAGCTCAGGTAATCTGTGCTCCACTGTTATTAACCCCACTCGTACATGTTACTGCATTTCTACATAGGATTGGGGGGCACACCTGACAACTGTAAACATTTGCTATGACTGTACTGGTATTTCAGGTACTCTGCTGGCTTCCATTTCATTTTGTATTCTGACCTTTCATGCATGCTAGAGGCATATCAATAGAGTACAGATCTTGACCTACATTTCAGTTTCAGACCATACCCTGCAGAACGAACATACAACTGCCTGACCTGTTGTAGTCCGTCTGTGTAGTCTGGATGGGGGCTTTATCCATTGCCATTAATTGAAGGCCTTAGCACAGCCTTTCTTTATGGACATCTACACCTGTCCTGCTGGCTGAGGCTGTTGTTAGGTATGTGAACCTAACGGACATGCATGTATGTGTCCTATGGACACACATTTCGGCCACCACATGTACTGCAGTGGGATTTTTCAACATGTCTAGTACTACCTACTTTGGTGACACCAGTATTTGTTATGGGTTCCATGCTGCCCATATAGGTGTCCACTATCTGTTGCCATCCCATTCAGCCACCCGATTCCCTTGCATACTCACTTCCATACCATAGCTATGACTAGCAGAACAGACTACTCCATTCAGCAATTGATAGGAAGAGTGAGTTACTTGTAGCTGTGCCAGTATTGAGGATGGTGCTGGAGGGCTGACTATGTTGGATGCACATAGTACACTCCTTATACATGATAAAGCACAGGTAGAGTCATGTTTGGCATCCCTTTTACTGTATGTGCGAGTCAGAGAGAGAGGTGTCATTCCCTGGGTTCCTACCGTGTTAGTGTATGTACTATGCGTTGCATCTGCCAAAGCCTGGGCATACTGGACATGCCTCCATCTGCCTATATGGGCAGGCTCAGGTTACTCTGTGCCTGTGCTGGCCTTGGCAATGGTGGTGGGCTGTGTGGCCCTGCCTCATGCTGTTCCTGCTGCAGCTGTTTTCGCAGGATCATATTGTGTACCCTGACACATACAATGAACATTTGTGTACATGTAGCTGGAGAATACTGCAAGGCTCCAACGGATATGTCTATGCATTGGAACCATGATTTGAGCATCCCAAACACGCGCTCTATTATGATTCTCATTTGTGCATGTGCCTTATTATGGAGTTCTTGTTCGGGTGTGCGTGCATTTCTGATGGGTGTCATCAGCCAAGTCTCCAGTGCGTAACCAGCATCTCCCAATAGGTGGCCATATGGGATGTCCCCACTGGGAAATATCTGGTGCAGCTGTGGCATATGCCAGATGTGGGAGTCATGATAGCTTCCAGGGTTGCCAGCACACACATTCATTATAATGCCCTGGGCATTGCACACAACCTGGCAGTTGATGGAGGGTAAGCCCTTGCGGTTTATGTAGACCCTACCCCGCTCACCAGGTGGTGCTTTGATGTGTATGTGCGTGCAGTCTATAGCACCCACTACCTTAGGGTATTCTGCTATTTGGTGAAAGAGATGCAAATTGCTGGTCAATGCCTCACGGCTCTTGAGGAAATATATGTGCTCACTGACATGTGCTGACATGGCATCCAGGAACTGGTGGAGTACCCTGGATGCTGATGCATGTGAAATCCACATGATATGCCCAGTTAGCCTTTGGAGGGTGCCTGTGGCTAGTATTCTTAAGCCTACACATACCTTGGTATCCACTGGGATGGGTTCCTCTCTGTTGGTTCTGTGTGTGAGGCGTGGCCGGCACAGCTCAACAGTTTGCTGTAGGATGTCCCTGTCCACCCTATCGCGCTCCACTATCTCCAGCTCATGTAGACCCTGGTAGGTTACCCTGGGTCTGTACAGTCTTCTCCTTCTTCTCACTGTGTGTTGGTCATCAGCATTCTCATCCTCACCACCCTCAGCCTCTTCCACATATTGATGTATGAGAGCGACAGTAGTCCCTATCATTTTGTTAGTTTTGTCTGGTAAAATTTCCCCATGTGTGTACACCGGTGGTGTAGAGTTTGTGGGAAAAACCAGTGTGAAAGGTGTTTGTATAGTTTATAGTAGTGTGATGGGCTGGGCTGCTGCATATGTATTAGGCTGATTCTGATACATTTCACCTGCCAGCTATGCTAGTTCTCCTTGATTGCCTTCCTACTGCTGTTTTCCCTTCCCATTGCTTTTCCGTTTAAGCCCCGTGGTGCACCCCGCATACCCATTGCTCAGAACAGAGTTGCTATATCCTGTTTTTTTTTTTTTTGTTTAAAATCTGGTGTGCCTCACGCACACCCGTTTAGGTAATGTAAACACTGCTAGGCAGCCTCAGACACACACCCTTCCTTAGGTGAGCTTAGCTATTGTCAAACAAGGGCCACAGAGCTCCAATAAGCTTACAGCATGCATGAGACTCCCCTTTATGAAGTCAGCTACCTCTTAGGCTTGCACCATGGTGTTGCTGCACTTACATGGCTGGGTGCTACCTAACACTGAGGGGAAATCTGTGATTCAGTATCAGTCCCCTCATTTGCATAAAACTGAGTGTTAATGCAAGGTTACAAGACTGACATTCAGCCTTCCCCCTTAGCAACCACTATTCAATGGTATGGTTGTCTTCTGCATGCCATTGACTATTGTGGCAGAATGCTGATGTTGGTTTAAAAGCTTATTTCCAGCTTTTTTTTTAATTTTTGGGCTGACCCCGTTTGTGCACGACTGCCCTACGCTTTAATGGCCAAAATCTTCCAAAAAAAAAAAAGTTATTTTTTATAATTTTGCAACTATTTACCATGCCAGTGGCCCTACATTTGGCTGTTGGCATACCTACTACATTGAATACATGCTTTCTTTGGAGCTGTCATACCTCCATTTTGTAATTTGCAGAAATGTATTCAGTTAGTAACCGAATGCATTTCTGCAGGTTACACTATTCCTGCACAGATGCCTGCATCCTTCCTGGATCGCTAATTCACCTCATTTGCATGGTTTTCACCTACAAATGGGGTAATTAGCATGCAGGAGCTGTGTCCATGCAGGAATAGTGTTGGAGTGCTTGTGCACGCCCCGGTAGCTCATTCTTTGATCGCTTGTCGGCCATATTGCGTGCAGCAGCTCTTGCACTATTCCTGCACACCGTGCAGAGCTTGCTGAATCATGGGGAGTGTTCATGAGAAGAGCAATCATATTTATTTTAAATAAAGTCTAAAAATGTCCCAGTTTTGGTAAATGCACACTCATTAACTGACAGGTAGATAGATATATAGATATATATGCAGACTTTTTTAACATTTCTGCATAGCCATACCTAATTTGTGGTAAGAATAAATTAGAGCTTTTTAGTCAAATTGTGTTCTAAAGTTAGAAAAAATCATTTATTTCTGTCACAAATCATGCCTATATTACCTAGGCCTGATGAAACAACTGATAAAGGAGCATATTTTTGATTGAACGACATAACATAGTCTTAAAATTAACTCTGAGATTATAACTGTGAGTATAAGAAAACAGGTCATTCATTAAGAAACGTCTGTTCAAACATTAAGACGTAATACTGAAATCACTTTTTGAAAGGTTACAGGATTGTTGATTGTACTGTTAATGATTAGAACTAGTCCAGAATAAACCTTTAATAGAAAATGTCCTCGAATGGTAAGACTAAATAGAGATGAATCGGTCCAAATAATCACTTAGCTATACTATTTCACATAATTAATACTTTAATATAATCCAAAAGGTAATAAGGAAAGCACAGCATTAAGTCATTTTGTTATCTGATAACATCATAATCAATCAGAAATATAATTTAAACTAACTATAGTACAGTACATCAGCAAATGGAAAGTCAATATCCCTTTAAAAAAGAAAACAGTACACTAAATAGGTCACTAAGTGCTTGTTACATGTGGCACATAAAAGAATTCTCACCCAAGCAAGGAAATCAATAAGAAGAGACACTGAGGTAGATGAAGAATAAAATACCAATAAAAGTACTCATGGGACTAAACAGAGTTAGGCTTTTAAAAGGTAAAGGGTAGTGATCAAAAGTGCTTACAATCTGTGCAACAACCTCCATGACCTACAAGCCGTGACTGCGGAAAGCACAATGATGGCTCAGCAGGCAATGAAGCTTGGTACACAGACCTCTGGGAAACTGATGCATAGATGGGACATGCTCTGCAAACTGAAACAGCATGATTAAAAGAATGTCTTCTATGTGCAGAATAATGTGTCAAATCTCATGTAAACCTTCTTGAATGAGTTATGACAAGTTGCAGAATTTTAAAATTGCAGTTAAAAATATTTACTTTTCTGAGTAAAGGAGATTCTGTTCTAACCTTAAAGTCACGTTAGGGTGATAATATTATGCAAAAGATATGGCACTATCTGCATGTCTGCCTTTATATTACCATGCTGTGGTTTTCATGTGCTTATGTACAAACACACACACACACACACACACACACACACACACACACACACACACACACACACACACACACACGCACACACACACTGGTTTTTACAAGGAGGACCACCCTTTCACTCTCCAACTACTTACTTATACCAACCTATAAAACAGCAAAGAAATAGCAAATTTGCACTCCCTGCTGTATCCCAACCTCCCATTAATGTAATGCTGGTATTCTGCGATCTTATGACTATTTGATCATTTCTACTGACATCACAGATGCTGCATATTATGAATATTCTATGTGTGTGTGTGTGTGTGTGTGTGTGTGTGTGTGTGTGTGTGTGTGTGTGTATATATATATATATATATATATATAGAGAGAGAGAGAGAGAGAGAGAGAGAGATTTTATACATACACACATACATCTATATTTATTTAATTTAACATTTGTTTTACCAGGAAAGTCCATCTTGGAACAAAGCCAATTTTTGCAGAGGCCCAGGGAGAACCATTCCATACACGTCTTTGTACTGTGGGAGGAAACTGGAGCACCCATAGGAAATCCACATGGATGCAGGGAGGACATGCAGACTCCACACAGAAGGCACCCCAACTGAGAATTGAACAGGATAACCTCTTGTGAGGTGAGAATGCTACCACTGCAACACTGTGCGGTCCAATATATCTATCTATCTATATATGATGCATACATATTTAGATTTGTATCAATTTAGATTTAGATATAGATATGTGTGTGTGTGTGTGTGTGTGTGTGTGTGTGTGTGTGTGTGTGTGTGTGTGTGTGTGCATATATACATATATGTATAGATTTACTATGACATTTCCAAAGTGCAGGGTATCAAATGACACATGGTCAAATCATTATTTTCAAAATGGCAGTGAGTTGAACCAAAAGTGATCTATTTTGAATGATCAAGTAACATGTTTCATTTGATCATTCCTGATTCGACATGCTGGGAGATCGCGGTTCAGTGGAGAACAGGGACTTAGCCCATTTTGTCACTGTAGTACGATCTCAGAGTTGGTATATTTAATTTTCAGGGGGTTTGGTGGGCACAGCTTCCCCCCCCCACATGGGGAGTGCAAGGGGTGAAACCCCTCTGCAAAATAGTAGCATTAACGTACTACTGACTATAGAGTGTAATGGTACGTTAATGTGCATAGCATGGGTGACTAATGTCACCTCCTACTAAGTCAAATACATCGAACCATGGTTGTCAATGTATTCATTTTCATCTTGGTTTACTTTTCGGCATTCCTGATTCAGCATTTTGGGTCGACATTCTAAATGGTCAACCGAAGCAGATTCAGAATGCCAATAGCAAACCAAATATTATATATAGGTGACAAAAAATCAAGGAAATCTAGGACTCCAACAGCCCCTTCCATGCAAACTGCGGAAGGCTGAATAAAAACAAACAACTACATATGTAACTGCACTTGTCACTCATCACCTAAACCCGTAGAAATAATGCTCACATCGGGTCTATATTAAAATACCGAAACCTCACTTACGCGTATACCTAAACACCGACACATAAATAGCGAACCGCAAAAACACCGAATGTCCTGAAGCGCGAAATTTGAAATATCGAATTGCCATAGTTGGCCAACCCCACTGCCCGCTATGCACTACCTACCCAAACAAAATAAATAATCCACACTTCTCCATATTTACACTTCACCCATATATCTCATATCCTAATGAAACATTCACTACACACAAATGTATCTAACTATAAACAAACAACACCCAACTATGGAAAAAGTATAATTTGTGTATACATTCAGCTACTCAACTATATTACTATACATACGCTTAACATAACCCTACTTCTAACCTTAAAGTAAAGGTTGCATGTATTACTATGTATGCACTTACCTTAACCCACACTCTAACCCTAAGGTCTATAACTATTAAACATTTACATTAGGGAGCTATACTGGATAAGAGCCAGCTATGACAATTCAATATTTCGAATTTTGCACTTCAGGACATTCAGTGTTTTTGCGGTTCGCTATTTATGTGTTGGCGTTTAGGTATTCGCATAAGTGAGGTTTCACTATTTTAATATAGACCCCTCACATCTACAAATTATACACAGATTACTGGATGTAAAATTTAACTCTACACTGCAACAAGTAAAGGATGTTTCTGTAACTAAATATATACTATCTTGCAATCATCTTTCTACTTCTGATGATCGCATTCTAAATGAAAGAATATGCCTGATGTAATACATTTTTGTAACTCTGTTTATTTCTTTTTGACTAAAGAGTTTTATTTTCTAATTAATTCCAAATACAAAACATACTAAAAAATGTCTATTCCTACAAAAATGGAGTGTTTCACTACATATCACTTACTTACGTAACGTAAATATACAGTAGCACAACTATGGCCAAAATATTGGGGTTTTACCCAACACTCTCCTTATGTAACTAAACTGACTCTGCAGTAACCTAAACTTGATCAAATACAACATCTCATCAATAGTATGGTCAATCAGCTATGATCAACAATAGCAAAAATCAACAAAAGTAGTGATCAGCAAAAAAAGTGGGCTGTACAACCTGTCAGGAAAATGAGATGAGATTGCATGGCTACTGCATATGTTCTAATATTTATATCTATATCTATGTCTATATCTGTAGCTATATCTATATCCTATATCTATATCTGTACCTGCATCTATATCTATATCTATACCTATGTCTATGTCTATATCTGTACCTGTATCTATATTCTATATCTATATCTGTAGCTGTATCTATATCTATATCTATATCTATATCTATATCTATATCTATATTCTATATCTATATCTATATCTATATCCATATCTATATTTATATTTATCTGAGAAGTGCCCAAAGAATCATTTCTTTCCATGTGAACTACCTTATTGGTAAAGAGTCAAGAGTGAGACTCTTATACTTTGTTCATGATGAGTGAGAGAGGTAATTCTTTTTCTCAGATGTGTTGTGAAAGATGAGCCAAATTTCAAGTCTAAACTTAGGGGTCTCAGGGGGTTAGAATAGCAGCACCTAGCACAGGCATAACAGCAGCTAAGCATGTGGTCTGATCATGTGAGTGAGGGTCTGAGAATATGCCGTTATGTGAAGGGTAATGATGCTTATTCACATACAGTACAATAAGTGGCAGGCAGCATCAGATGGTCCTTTCACTGCTGTGAGAAATATAAGCCATGTTAACTATGTGCTATGTGTAGTAGTTTAGGACAGGATCAAATATACCATGCAAGCTTGACAGAGATTTATCAGTACAGTGTGACATTGATTCTCAGTATTTGGGGATCTTTTGTTTTTATTTTTATTTTTATTTAGTTATACTTTTTTGACTAGGATTAGTTCAAATAGTCCAATGGCTTCTTCCCAGGGAAGACCAGAGGTGGTATTCATGCTGACTAGGGAAAAATTTGCTCAAAGCATCAAAGAACTTCCTGTATTCTTTTTAATAAGTATTGTAGGATATATTTTCATCCACCTGAGCTATAACCACCTCGGCAGATGGGGCCTCTGTTTAATGTCTCATCAAAAGGATGGGCTAGAGCTTTTCAACGAGGCTTAGTCAGTGAATGAAGTAGTACTGAAACAGGAGCTATGCCCTGCTCAGCTTAAGGACATCCAATGATATGGCCAGTGTTAACCCATGATGCACCAAATTTGGTGGAGCACCATCAGGATGCAGAGATTCAGTGGTCAACTAAACAGGCTCTTGTCTGCCTAAGCAAAGCATGTGAGAGGAATTGCATATTTCCTTGTACCTGGGAGAAATCTAGGAATCTAACAGTCCCATCCATGCACAAAAAAGAGATGGAATTACCAAACCCAGTGAAGACTACAGAAAATTAACAGACACATAGAGTCAGATGTTTAAACCTTGCCCTGTGCAGGTGAATCTTTTGAGGAGCTAGGTATAACTAAGTATCTGACTACTGTTGTCCTAAAGGGTACTTGTAGGACCCTTTTCATCCACAACAAGGGAGAGGCTGACTTTTTTTATCATTCTGTAATGATTGTATAAATTCACACTTTTTTACATTGTCATGAAAGTCATAATTCACAGATAACTACTGCTTGAAGTCATATTGTGTACATTGTTAGAGATGGCTTAGGATTTTAACAGCTCCTTGTGAAGAAAGGAAGCTAAGTTAATTCTGCATGTTTGAAAGTTTTGTTGTTTAAGTTTTTTTTTTTTTTTTTTTTTTTTGATTGACTGTTGTTAGTTTTATGGTGTGCTGACCAAAAAAATTATCTTGGACCCTACATCTGACCTGAATGCATATCCTGTTTTTTAATTCTAGGTTATGGCAACTTCTGTGATCATATAAATAATAGCCAAGCCTAAATACAACTTTTCTTAAGCTTGGTAGCATAAAGTAGATATTCTTCATGGAGCAGAGGTTGCAATAAATGGAGATGACTGACAGTGTTTACATAACACAGAACTCAGCATTTGTTTCTGCAAAACGCTATGCCTAAAGAAAGGAAATCAAAGATTTATACTTACTGGTGCATATCATAAAGCAGTGATTTGTTCTATCTCTGCTGCACATGATTTCATATTTCAAAACTCTTTGTCACAGCTCAGTAACAAACTGAAGCTGAGAAGAGATTTAAGAGTATTTAGTGTCATGTTGTGAACTTTATACAGTTATACACTTAAACTCAGTTTTGTGCAGTTCTCAAAATGTTGCCTAAAACCTCTAGTTCATTTAGACTTCAAATGTCCAAAGTATTTGTGTTCCCATTACTCAACTTATTTATTTCAGTCATTAATTTTCATGGTTTCTGTCTTTTGAGCATACTCAGCACAGTTCTGTAGATAGCTTTTAACAGTGAAAAATAAAATTAAATTGATTTTTGCAGAATAGTTATCCAGTTTAAATGGCAGCCAATCTATGCTCTTAGTGGAAACAAATGGTTTTCATTTGCTGTAAGTTGCATGCCACAGTGCTTTACTAAGAAAATGTACATGACTATGGATTGCAAGACTATGAAAATGTCATGCCAGACATTTGCACTGTTTTGTATGCTGGAATGTTACCCAGACATAATTATTAAATGTGCAAACACTTTGGGTTGCAATAGTTGCTGCTAGTTCTTGTAGTCTGACTGAAGTAATAAAGTACATTATTTCATTTGGGTTGATGGTGTTATTTTGTCAGTTAAGAACTAATTAACTAAGGAGTCTGGTACTGTGACAAAAAAAGTTATCCCTACTGTATCTGTAACCTATTCTCACTAGTATTCCAATAAGAAGCTACAAAGGCTAGAAAAAGAGTTTCATCATATTACTCTATTTCATTACTGACCATATTGTAAATTCGTAAGACATGACAATGGATGACATTGATTACTCTACCATAGGGCTATTGGATTATCTCACAGGGTCATTTGTTTGGTGAAAAGCTCTAGGTGTAATGGCCTTTGAGAAGCATGGTCCCATGTATTCCATGTTGGAATTTATGGGGCCCGTGTAGTCATCCATTTCAGTCTTGAAGGTATGGATTAATAGCCTGAGTTTAATCAAAAAAGACAGTTCTTTCCATGAGAGTACCTACAAGATTTTTAGTTATATACCATCAGTACATCTTATTCCAGTATGCTTCCCATAAACCATATCACAACATGAAAGCACTGAAAAACAACAAAAGATTTACAACCTCCAGAAATTGTGACCTACTAGCAATTGACCATATCACTGTAGAAACATTCAGGAAATACAGTTCCATAATACATCACTTCAGTAACTATGTACAGATTACCAAAAATGCATATGGACAGAATAGTAAGAAAATAAATGATCTATTACTTTAGATACCTATAATATTCATTAGGTATTAGATGGTTGGTTTGGTTAATTGTTTGTGCATGCATAAATCACGTTGAATATATCTTCTTTTACCTGTGTGTGTCACTACTATCAGTACACTGAGTATTGCATGCCTCATTTCCTACAAGTATGCAATAATTACTCATAGGTGATGGGTTAATAACCTAATCAAAACCGTTCAATTCCTTATATGTAACAGCATTTTTCCAGCATTACAAAACATATTATAACAGTATGAGATACTGGTTAGTACACACATTAGTACTGCTTTATAGTCAAATGTAGCGAAATCGTTACAGTTAATCTGCTTCCACTTTAACAGCATGAATAATATGTATGAACCAATACCAACTCTCTGTTACACATTACATTTCACTGCAGAATACTGTAAACAAACATGGTAATGCTTCTCAGATTTCAACATATTAACATACATTTCATCTGATTCTGAATTTGCAAAATAACCATGAGTTGTTCTTATAAACATACAAGTCTCACCAGCTGTATTTGTAAAACAATGGAATGTATCCTTATCAAACAGATCTTGCCTCTTAAACCTGGTGAACAAGTCACTGATGATTAGACTCAGCCAAATTGATTCACACTGCCTACTTGGACTTTTTCAAGGACTTAAACATGATCGCACATTCTGGCATTGTCAGTAAGCTAATCCAGCTAAATGTTACACTCACTGGAAAGCTGACTAGCTTACTGACAGGACCTAATCCGTTAATGTTGGAGGCATGCTGTCTTCAGAAAGAGTATTATGGGCAGTACCACAGAGAGATCTGCTTTATTGCTGTACCCCACAGTGATCAGTCCTGGGGAAGTACCCCACAGTGATCAGTCCTGGGGAAGTACTGCACAGGGATCAGTCCTGGGGTCACTCCTCTTTGATATTTACTTCTGTGATATTATTGCTTATATCAAGGACCTGTGGCTGACCAAGTTTGAGGATAATTGCAAACTCAGAGCTGGCAAAAACTTAACAACAGACCTCCAGATTCTCCAGGAGGGCTTGATATGCAACAACAAGTGGTACCTAAACCACAACCTTAAACTTAATGCCAAGAAATGCAGCACTGTGTCCTTTGATAACCCTGGTGCTCCTACCACATAGGTGATATCCCCTTTAGAATGACTCAGTCAGCAGAGATCCGAACACTTTCATTGCCAATGAGCTATCTTTTGATTACTATATGTCCACTGTTGTAATAAAATCCTTTTACATAGCAGGCTAATAAACAGAGCTATATCTTATGTATCCAAGGAAGTCAACATCCCTCTCTACATCTCACTCATCATGCCAATAATAGTATAATGCACTCTTTTTATATGTACTTCTCAAAGCATATGATTCAATTTGAGTGACCTTGTTTCATTACTATGACAATGTAGGCATAGCCATCATGAGCAATTCAGACCAACTCAAAGCACTCTTGCTCTGTTTTCAGTTTCCTGCAGATGTTTAGGAGGGCATAGGTTCATAGGTGTTTACTAGGCTAATGACCACAAGGGCGTTTTCAAAACTAGGCATACATCCCAAATCTCTGAAAAGTTCTGGTAACCTTTATAAGTGTAAGCAAAGGCTTGGGATATGAAATATTTACAAGTAGGGGTCTGGGAGGTGAACCATTTATAGGTTGCCTCTGTCCATTAGAGACATAGGTGCCAAGCCAGAAATGAATTTCCTTTGAAGTGAGTTAGGGAGGAACTCTGCTTCACTTGGATGGGGAGCCTGTTCTAGAGATTGGGTAATCTCTGGGATACAAACCTGTCTCTCCAGCAGGTTCTATTTATATCACAGGCAAGGTTTAAGTCTTTAGAGCAGGTAAGTTTGGTGCTGTTTATTTTGCTGATATGCAGGAGGTCCATCAAAGTGAGCTCTGATAATGCCCTGCATGGCAAGAATAAATATCCCCTCAACAGGCTGTAGGAGATAGAATACTGGGATATGGCCTTGAGGTGGTCTGCATGGGACATTTTACCTATGCCCTGTATTATTTTAGTGAAGAACGTTTGTGGGCATTCTATTACTTGGATATGCCTGGTTAGGTATATACTAAAGGGAGCATGCCATACCTTTGTTTATAAGTTGTGCAATGTAGAATGATTTTCTCACTGCTGCAGACACATGATAGTGAAAGACTAGATTACTGTCTATGTGTATCCCTAAATCCCTGACTGCTGGGTCAACTCTAAGGGGTGTGTTGTTAATATGATAGTTACCATGGGTGGATGACTTCCCAAAGGATGCATTTCTTGGCATTTAGTTTTAGGCCATGGCTCTGACATCAGTTGTTTGCCTGTATCAGTCCTTCCTGGAGAACATTTGTGTAAGTGTGGGATTCAATGACAACTCCTAATTTACAGTCATCTGCAGATTTAGTCAGCCAGAGACCACTGACATTGGCCTTGACTTCAGAGAAGGAAATACCAAAAAGGAGTTGCCCAAGGACTGATCCCTGAGGGACTGACGTCTTTGTAGAGGTGGGCTTCCTAATTCTAACTTCCTGGGTCCTGCCTGTTAGCCAGTAGGCTATCCACTGGGAGACACATGGGTTTGTACCTAACCTTTTGAGTTTGTTAACAATTCCTAAGTGGGATATTGTGTCAAATGCCTTGACCAGGTCAAGGTAGGTAATGTGAACTATTTTGCCCTCATCCATTGCTTTGGTGACCTTCTCAAAGAAGTCCACCAGGTTGAGTAGGCATGACCTGCCCTTGATGAAACCGAACTGGGTTGAATACAGTGTCTGGGGGGTTACTATGTCATTATTAATCATTTCCATGATAATTCTGCCTACAGTGCCATGGATGATCCAATCTTACACCACCTTCTTTATATTCACAAAACAAATATTACCTGAAACACCCAAAATGAGAGATCTAAACTTCTACTAAAGAATAAACAGGACCTGCTAGTAAGATAGATATCTATCAAAGAAAACTCCTCTTTTATGGAACATACTTCCCTTGGATTTAAAGCAAAGTAGATACCTGACTCTTCTGAAGCAAAACATAGATGAATGGAAGTGCAACTGTTAATACTCCTCAGGTATTGTCCCTCATGCCCTCAGTGAAAGGGGTTGAAACTAGGTATAAGTTATTCTAGCCCCTAAGCTCTTATTGTAAAGGGTCAAAACTATGTACTCCTTAAGGAAAAGTGCCAACTGCAAGTCTGGGATATTGTGGCTGGGTTAAAAATTGTCCTCCAGATCATTAGCTTAGTATTTACCTATAAGCTCATATTTCTGCCCTGTCTCTTTTAAAATTGTTGATTTTTTTCTGGTAAATCACTGAAGATTAAAGTCAATCAGTGATAACAGATATTAATGTTGCATACTTTTTGGGATGCATGACTAGGCTTAAAAAGGTCCTTTTGTTCGTTAACCTAGTAAACACCTATGAACCTCTTACTGTTATTGTACACAACTCCACACAGCTCTTTGTGGTGTCCTGCAGAGTGATACAGGCAACAGAGAGACCCAAGAGAGACTTCATAGGCTCATAGGTTCATAGATCAGTACTAAGCTAACTGCCCTTGCGAGCCATTTTTTAAGCCTAGCCAATTATCCCTTGTGAGATTCAAACCCTGCACCTTGTGTTTGTAAGGCAAACACCTTAACCATTAGGTCACCCTCCCAACCCTCTCCACTTTTCCAGATTTAAGTATTTTTTCTCTGTTTTTTTGCTCGGACTGCCTTTTCCCGCCTAAAAAGTGAATTTCTAACTGATCTGTGCTTTAAAAAGTTTAAATTGCATTTGCCGTCTGCTTTTTACAGTTTTTGCACTTGTTTTATATCAGTTTAAGTCATTTTTGTATTGTATAACTGTTTAGGCTACACACCAATGTGCGCTAGCCTGTTTATAGCATTTACAGTGTTTTCTGCTGTTTCCTGAAAAAAAAAAAAAATTCTCTTTTGCCACCTTTGCTGAACTAGATTAGTCCAGATTTCAGGTTTTGCTGAATTCCGGACTGTGGTATAGTTTCCTGTGTTGCCCATATTCTTACTTGGATAGGAGGAAGCTTCTCTGTTCACCAATGAGAGTGGGGAGCTTTGAGCAGCCTATCTGTCCCTGGAGGAGTGGTCTCAGCCCTGAAACTAGTAGCTTATTGGCCGCTCTGGGTAAATTCCTATCTCTTTCAGTTTCCCTGCTTTAGAACCTGCTTTTGTGCGGTTTTGCACAATTTTGCGCATAGTGCAGCATCGGGCAGCGCCGCTTAAGCGGGTTTAAACTATTCCCGGCTCCACAAAGTCTGCTCTTCACTTTTTCTCTTAGAACTGTTCTAAATCTCAAAGTAAGCACTCTATTTTCATTCTAAAGCCCTGCAGTTGCTCGTATAAGTAATCTTATAAGTAAGCACTGATAAACTAAAGCACTACACCCTCTTATAATCCCGTTAAGTGCTTGGCTCCCTATTGGTCCTTTTTGATCAGTCAAAAAGTAGTTACTTATACTATTCTGGCATGTCCAAAACTCATTTTCGGGTTTACTCTCCAGTCCAGCTGGTGAATCTGGGAATCTTGAGGCAATGTTACAACTGCCTTATGTACACAGACCACCCTCTCCTCCTCCCAACAAGCTCAAATATATGTGAGAGATGCAACTATATAGCCAAACTGGAGGCTGAGCTCTCTCAACCCAATACTGGCGCAGTCAGTCAGGAGGAGAAGGTAACCACACACACCACAAATCCAGTCTCACATAGACCTATCGTAACAGAAAACCAAACACATAAACACACAAAAACATACTTGGAGGCTCTAAATAAAAATCTGCACAAGCAGCAGAGACCTCCAAAGCAGACATCCAAGCAACTGCGACCCCACAACAATACCCACGTATCACATAGTTCACAAAGTCAGTGTGCCACACAGTCACAACCCTTAAGGCTAAACAACACACCTAATACACTTGTAATAGGTGACTCTATTATTAGACACACTGACGTCCCTCTCACCAGGCTGAACAAAGAGAAGGTCACTGTAAGCTGCCTGTCGGGTGCCAGGATCCACCACATAACACAAGCACTCAGGTCACTCCAAAGCAAGTACAAATATGATTCCGTCATTGTCCATGCTGGTGTGAATGACCTGAGACATACCTCCCTGGACTACATGAAAAGAGACATAGAGGAGCTCTCTGATCATGTAGCCCAGGCTGGTATGACGCTGACCTTGAGTAGCATCTTACCCTCACCAAGAATGATGCCACAGTATAAAGACAAAATGATCAATTTTAACAACTGGCTAAAGTATTGGTGTCATTCAAAGGGGATCCAGTGTCTGTCAGCCTGGGATGACATGCTCGACAAGCCACGTTACTTCGCTAGGGACTGCTTGCACCTGTCACCCCTGGGCTTTTGAATACTGGCTAAGGCTCTTGCCACCCCCATAGTGTCTTTTTTAGGCAAGGCTCAAAAGACAAACCCACCTCCATAGATAACACAAAGAAAAAGAAACTAAGGGTAATGCTGCTCAACGCCAGAAGTCTAAACCTCAAGATGCACGCCCTCGAGGCTCTCCTCAGTATGGAGAATATCGATATCTGTGCAGTAACAGAAACCTGGTTCAAGGCTCCCGAGAGCACCCCAGTACTACCAGGTTATACCTCATACCATGCTTTTCGGCCCCAAAACTCAGACCGAACCACAAAAGGAGTGGGAGTATCCATATTCATCAAAGATACCCACATCTCCAGGATAGTGGCACTGCATGAAGCATCAGAGACCATCCTTGTGCAACTAACAGTGGGCAAAACTGCCTTTCAGTTTGTAGCCTGCTACAGACCACCCCCTCAAACTCAGGAACCCCACTCGGCTTTCCTGAGAACACTGGAGAATATGAAGGTCTCTCCAAACACCATTATATTGGGTGACTTCAACTACCCAAACATAGACTGGGAGCACTACCCAAGCCCCAACACCCTTGCCCAATGGTTCCTAGAATTTATAAACTCAAATGCTATGGAACAACTGGTCACCACTCCCACAAGAGGGAAAAACATATTGGACCTGATCATCACCAACATGGGGACTCTATGTTCCATACCAGAGGTATACCCCTTATTGGTAAGATCTGACCATAAATTAATCTCACTGGACATCCATATCCCATACTCACCCCCAGCCAAGGAAACCACAGTGAAGAACTTCTCAAAAACAAGCTTCATACTTCTCAAAACCAATGTGGAATCCTTCAAAGCCCCCGGGCCAGTGGAAAATACGGCCCAAACTGCAGAATCCCTCACAAACGCTTTCTATGGACACCTACAGGAATGCATGGATTGTGCTATCCCAAATAAAACCAAGACTCATTCCTCCAAAGGCAGGAGACCTGTCTGGTGGACCCCAGCCATAAATAAGCTATACAACAGAAGGAGGAAGCTACTACATGATAGAGCAAAATCCCAAAAAGGGAAGGCATCTCTGATCAGTACTAGCAAGAAACTACGATCCCTCATAAAATCATCTAAGGCCAGCTTCGAAAGAAAAATTGCACAAGACACTAAAGACAATCACAAGGCCTTCTTTAGTTATGTCAGGAACCTGGATGGCAGCTCCCAGATATGCTCTGAGTTAGTTCAAAATGACAAAAAATACACTGAACCCACAGACATTGCCAACATCCTGGCAGACAGGTTCAGTGCAAACTTCTCCCCTCCTTCCCCCCCAAAAGAGCAAATATCTATCCCAACAGAGTGTAGCCTCCCTGACATCACAGATACACAGGTGAGAGCTGCCCTCTCCAAAGCAAAAAACACAGTATCAATGGGACCGGACGGTGTCCCGGGCTGTGTCTTACACGAACTCCAAGAAGAACTGAACCCTCGCATAAAGTCACTGTTCAATCTCAGCCTTACTACAGGATATGTACCCAAGGAATGGTGTACAGCAACAGTGGTCCCACTCCACAAAGGTGGTGCCACAACGGACCCCGGGAACTATCGCCCTATAAGCCTGACTAGCCTGGTCTGCAAAGCTATGGAGTGTATCATCATGAAACTCATAAACAAAGATATTGGGAACCTCCAAACACTGGATCCTACCCAATTCGGCTTTGTTAAGGGCAGATCTTGCCTCTTGAACCTGGTCGACTTCTTTGAAACAGTCACCAAGGTCATACATGAAGGGAAGGTAGTCCACACAGCCTACCTGGACCTTGCAAAAACCTTCGACACAATACCCCACTCGGGCATCATAAATAAGCTCAGCAGCTTAAATATTAACCCCTAAGTCACAAGATGGGTTGCAAACTGGCTCAGGGATAGAACCCACATGGTCAGAATTGCAGGTGCCATGTCAGACTCTAAACCAGTTACAAGTGGCATCCCACAAGGCTCAGTCCTGGGACCTCTCTTGTTCGGTATATATTTCTCTGAGGTACAGGCTAACATGGGAGGACTATGGCTGACCAAGTTCGCAGATGACTGCAAACTCGGTGCCATAATTAACTCACCGACTGACACAAGCATCCTCCAAAAGGGTCTCACAGAGATGGATAACTGGTGCCAGAGCTATGGCCTAAAGCTAAATGCCAAAAAGTGCATAGTCATCCCCTTTGGAAAAACAAAGTGCCCACATATTACCACATAGGTGGTAATCCATTAAGTACGGAAGAAGTAATTAGGGATTTTGGGACCCAAGTAGATAGCAATCTCTCCTTTGACAATCACGTTGCCAAAGTGGTTAGAAAGACCTTCTATATAGCCCACCTTATCATGAAAGGGTTCACATCTAGATCAAGAGAGTTCATTGTGCCCCTCTACTCATCACTCATCAGGCCCATAATTGAATACAATGCCCCATTTGGGATGTACCTTACCCGACACCTGCAGCAACTGGAAAGACCCCAAAAGTACCTCACCAAGAGGATCAAGGGACTCAAACAGATGCCCTACGCAGTTAGGCTAAAGAAACTCCAGCTCTACTCAGTTGCTTACTGCCTACTCAGAGGCGATCTGTGCCTGACATATAATGCCATGTCCAAACCAGAATTAATGGACATGCTCCACCTCAGGAAATCCAAATCCCTTAGAGCTACATGCTCTATGGACTTAAACCTCAGCACAGAAATAAATAGAACATGCTGAAGGGACAGATTCATATCCCAGAGGCTCCCCTCACTCTGGAACAAAATCCCAATCCATGTTAGGCAGAGTCCCTCAATGACCCTCTTCAAGAGAAATCTTGACGAGTGGATGGGAGATCGTAGGTTTACCCCTGGGATCTCTTCTGTGTTCCTACTAGACAGAGGCACAGTAAACTATCCTCAAAAGGGCTTTCTTCTGTGACCTACTATACAGAGGCACAGTCAACTAATCTAAAAGGGTGGTGAAAGCCAACACACACTCTGGCTAGGCTTATAAATGCCCTAGGGCAGATAGCCTAGTATCAACCTATGAACCTATGAACCTATGTTCAGAAGATGCATGTTGATGCAAAATCTGTTGATCTATTTAAATTTTAAGTCATTCAGAGCAATATTTTTAAAAAGATTCCCTGCATTTGCACCTTTGTTCTCCCACAATTTCTGATTTTTCCAGAATTCGTAAGTAAAGCTGTTGAAACGTATGCACATTAGTGGATATCAGCTGCATGTATATCCATGTATGACCATAGCCTGCTGTTCTTCAGCTATCCATGATATTTAAGACATGCTTGCAAAGCCCAGGCATTTCAGTATCTCTGCTCTTCTCTGACTCTGGTCATACATCCTAAATCATACACTTTTTATTCTAAATTTGTTGTTGTTCTGTGGGCTATGATGACTTCTGAGGAAGTACCTTGTCCCTAAGCCCTTTTCACTGTGATATCACAGTTATACAGCATCACCCAAGTTCTTGAACCCATCTCCAGGTCAGGATTATCACCTGGTATTGACTGGTGAAGTCAAGGTACAGAAAAAGACCAAGCCTAGGAGCCAATATTGCTGCATATAGAGGACAGTTTGACTCAGTGTTGGGATAACGTATCCATTATATGCTGATGTTATCAGAAGGCCATTGTGAGACACTACTCATGGCTCTCTCTTAAGGTGAGTTCCTACCCCCTCCTAAAGAGGTCATAACTCCCCTCATAATCTGCAAATTCCCCTACTTTAGCGTCTTATTATTTATCTGGTATTCACAAAGGCTTCAAGAATGACTTGGATGATACCATCACTTCATCTGGATGTTACTTCTGAAGAGGAAGGTGCAGGCATAGCCTCATTATTCATCTCTTTCCCCATCAAAATCAGCTCACATGGGTCCTAGTAAGGGATTCATTACTCTGCATGACAGAGTTGATTTGCACTGCAAGACTTGTGGAATTTGACACATACTTTTGGACTCAGACAAGGATTGGTAGACATTGGTGCTGTGTGCTACCAATCCACAAAAATCCAATGCATGCTAATCAGATCCATTAAGTGATGTATGGTCCTAAAGAGCAAATATGGCAGCCAGTTAGGTCGTGTAAGTCTGTAGTATTGTATGGGGCTTACATACATGGGATTATCTCTTCATAGGGAAATAGAGGAGTTGCCAGATTCCAGGTTATGTCCACTTAAACTATTCCACATCTGTTCAGCTGAATGATTATTTAGGTCTGTGTTCAGTGCATACATGACTATAGTGTTTCTGACTTGTGCTTTCTGAAGCTGAAGATTTGCATGGAAAATGCTAGCTATATGATATGATACTGACTACATTTGCAATGCTTCCTTTGGAAATCACAATATAATACTTCCATTACAATTATTGCTGTGAGCAACTTATGTTGAACTGATGCATTTTTTCTAATACATGTGTGTTGTCAGTTCTTAGGCTGAATTCTTAGCATGCAATGCAGTTTGTGTCCATAACTTCTTATAACTGTATATTGCATATCTCTACCACACACAGGGAGTTGCACATCTGTGTGGTTATGTAGAAAATGTAATCACTATATATTCAGATAGGGGATAGTTTACTTCTCTCTTTTTCAAGATATATATATATATATATATATATATATATATATATATATATATATGTATATATATATACATACACATTTTAAGTCTCGTGATATCTATCTATGTATCTATATTTGTATCTATGTCTGTGTTTGTGCATGTGTGTATCTAACATAAAACAAACTCAAATGCACGTGTGTGTGTGTGTGTGTGTGTGTGTGTGTGTGTGTGTGTGTATGTATATATATATATATATATATATATATATATATATATATATATATATATATATATATATATATATATATATATATATATATATATATATATATATACACGTGTATATATATATACATATATATATATATATATATATATATATATACACATGTGTATATATATATATATATATATATATATATATATATATATATATATATATATTGTGTGTGTTTGTGTGTGTGATATTGTAAGCAAAGAAGCATAGCCAACATATAATGGCTTACTGTATTATCTATAAATTAGATAGTTAGTGATACAACATATCACTAAAGACATGACATCTCACTTTTAATTTCTTCAAAAACTCACAGTAGAGTTGTGCAGAGTAAGTCTTTTTTTAATCCTACTTTATATTTTTCTTGCCACATCTTTTGCAAAAGTTGTTTCCACAGATCACTTTTTTCTGTTCTAAGTTTTAAGTAATTTAAATGCTCTCACCATTAAATATTTAACAGCCATTTATCTTTTTACCAGAAACTAGGTTGCTAAACAAATTATTTTTATATGTGACTGATCAGTAACACAAGTAGTCAGATTCCAAAACTCTTCAAAATGGAGTTACTCTATGCCTGACTCCAAAAGACAGGGATCTGCCATTTCCCATTCAGTATATAAAAAGGGGGGCTATCAAATCCCTGCATCTCTTCTAAAAGGGGAACTGGGCTCACCTTACTGAACAAATTCAGCACAGTACATTGATTAGATGTATAAGGACAAATCAGTAGTAAAGCCCATTGAAATGAATGGGCTTCTTGGCCTGCTTTATGTGGAAGTATGTACTGCAGGCAGAACACTGAGGGATGCCTGAATGCCTACAGTGCCTTGTTTCACATACAGGTGGAGATGTAGTGCAGGCATCAGCAGTCTGATGATTCCTGGATCATTCACATACACATTAGTGATTCAATCCCCTGATGCACTTGTCTCTCCATATTTATGTCCCTCTTACTGGATTTGGCGACTGCAGATATGACTCCTTTGCTGGCTGCTATGACAGTGTTTACCAGCATGTTCTGGAGTTGGAGCTGTGATGGCATATAGCTTCACGGATTTCAGCTCAGCCTGTATGATGAAGCTTGTGCTGTAGAAAGACTCCCTATCTACATCATACCTTTTGTCATAGATATGAAGCTCTACATTAAAGAACAACAGCCAGATGCAGGGGCTTTGCCAAGTACTTGCCAATTTTGTTACTAAAGCTGGGAAAATTATTGTTGTTTATTAGCTCAGAATGTTTCTGAACTGTATTGCATTCTCTGGGTAGGTCCCCATTGTTGAATCTTGCTCCTGAGATGATATCATCTGGGGAGGCAGGTGGGATTTTACTTTTTGAAACAACAATTGCAGAGAGAGAGATGCTTGTGGCATTACCATTGAATAAAAAAGAGTAACTAATCAACAGGGTAACTAAAGGCAACTGATAAATTTCATGTGTGTGAACTGTGAATGTTCTGCTAAATCTGTGGGCTTATGGCATGAATTGCATAATACAGATACTGAATCTGGAAATAAAAAGAAAAAGAAACCTAAAGACTACAAAAATGGGAAAAAATGAGAATATATATGTCATTAAAGCACAATGTTTAAAATGACATGTCATCATAAGTAATTATCAAAATACTGCACCCAAAGTATGCATTGTGACAGGGAGCAAGAAATGTGGCAATATAAAGTAAAATATTGAGTTTGGACAATTTGTGGTATAATGGGCCATCATGTAAATGTTTCAATAACAAAAAGTCAGAAAAATAATATCTGAAAAGCTGGCAGTTGTGTGAAATCTTAAATGTTTGCGAGAACTGAAGAAATTGCTTCTGTGAAAATGGTATTAAACAAAGTCAGATACAATGCTGAAAGGCAATACAATTTGAACAATCATCTTACAATAAGACTGAATATGAGGTCGGATGGAAAAAGTGTTTTATAAATGACAAATATATCTGTTAAGCTTAATGCTGGAGAAGAATGCAACATAATACCTGAGTATGAATTCATAATACTGAAGAGTTCTGAAAATGTGTGGGTAAACTATAATCCCCATAACATATTGCACATAAATAGACTCATGCAATTTCATTGCTGAGGTCTTAAGTTTGCAGTGTATCTGAGGTACTGACACATCTACCAGAAGCTGAGTCTGGAAAACTCAACAGCATGAAGAGAGTGAAAACTTTGCATTGCATTTTGTCTGCTTAGTATTGTAACTACCTATACAATGAAAAATTATCATCATCATCATCATCATCATTATTATTATTATTACCAAATAATTATAGCAAACTGGTGAATATAAAAACTAAAAAACACAAATTCACCAGAAGGACTAGTAGACACAAGTTTATTTTTCAGGTTGAGCGCTTTCATCAAAGTAAAATTGACTGCTTCAGAACAATATACACACAGTCATGTGGATTTAAATATATTACACTGTCACAGGATAGATGAGGAATCCCACCAGTCAAACAAAATATCTCTTGAATAAATTAATACCTTAAAGGCATACACTATAAACACTAAAAATACAATAAAATACATCTCCATAAAGAAGTTATATAAAATTAAATCCTTTACGCTTTTTTCTTTTAAAGCAGGCAAGATAGATATAAAATCATTTAATCCTGGACACAGATTAGCTACCAAACGAAGCTGCCACATCAGTTCCCTCTTGTTTAAAGTGTTTTTCCAGTTGTTACCCCTGGGGTTTATTTCAATGGTATCTAATATCCCAAACTTAAATCCCGAGAAATTAACACATATTTTACTATGCCTAAATAAGGCATTGGTTTCTTTTTAATTCTTAATGTCATATAAGTGTTCATATATCCTGGACCTGAGAGCCCTCTCAGTTTTCCCAACATAAAACCCCGGGCAGGAATTACACTTTGCTAGATAAACTATTTTGCTAGTCTGACAGTTACCTTTTTTGAAAAACACTGTGTCCTGGTTGATATTGTCAAGTTTCAAACTAGCAACCGATAGTATATATCTACACTGTGTACAACAACCACAGGCTTTGGTGAATTCATTCATTTTTTTACTACTATTGTTCATGTTACCCTTCAAGGTAAGTTTCAAGTTGCGGCCCACTTTAGTACAAAAAATAGGCTGTTCACCCACTGCTTGTAAAATATTAGGGTCACCCCTAAAAATGTTCCAATTCTTACAAAGTATATTTCTGATATCATTATAATGTGTACTATATTGCACCACACATACCTGGGAGAAGTTATGGGTAGAATTCTCTGTTGTTTCACAATTTTTGGTTTTAGAAAGACCTCTACCTAATAGAGGTTCATATTTAGAACCCCACTCTCTCAAAACCTCTTGTAAAATACCCTCTACAAATTCTAGTGGATAATCTCTCTCCAGAAACATGCTCCTCAGGTCACTGAATTCCTTAATGACGTCCTCAAGATGGGAAGTCATTCTAGAAATTCTGATTGCCTGTCCCTTGACAATACTTTTTTTCTGGTATAGTGGGTGATGACTTAGGAAATGGAGGTAGGAATTACAAAACGTTTTCTTTCTATACACCTTGGATCTAAAACAACGCACATCTTTAATGATGGTGGTATCAAGATAGTGAATTTCTTTCTCATTACACTCATAGGTAAATTTCAAATAATGGGTAGTGCCATTTAGATATTCAACAAAACCAGCAATGCTTTCCTTGGTACCCTTCCATAAAATAAAAATATCATCCAGGTACCTGCTGTAAACAAACTATCCAAATGAAACCTACTTTCAAAAATAAACTCTTTCTCCCACCCTAATAAAACAAGGTTTGCATAAACGGGGGCACAAGCTGCCCCCATAGCAACTCATTTGGTTTGTTGGAAATATTGCCCTTCAAAAAATATATAGTTGTTATCTAAATTCAAGGCCATAATTTCAAAAACAAGCTGTACACGCTCTGGAGATAAACTAGAATGATCAAACAGCATTTTTTTCAAAATAATCCAAACCTTCCTATCTTTTTAGGAATACAGGAGAATAAATCTTGTACATCTATTGTCAAAAAAATCAGATCAGGATTCCATAAATCTTGCTTAATCTGTCCCAGAAAGTCCCAAGAATCTTTCACAAGATGTGGCATACTCTCAACTACATGCTTAACCATCTGATCCACAAGGACTGCCAAATTGTGTGTTTTAGACCCCCTGCTGCCACAATAGGCCTAAATGGGGGTGAAAAAACATCTTTGTGGATCTTAGGGATGCCAAATATACTTGGTACCTTGGGAAATTTATTTAATAGAAAAGAGTAAACTTCCTGACTGATTCTTTGTTCTAGTAAATATTCTTCCAAAAACCCATCAATACGCCGGTAGGAAATATTAATCTGATTCTTGGATACCTGCAAATAGATTTCCTCCTGAAACAAAATACCTTGAATAAGGTTTTTATAGTCTTCACTGTTAAAAATTATGACCCCCCCCTCCCTTATCTGGGGTCATTATGTGGATACTTCTGTCATGTTTTAAAAAAAAAAAGTAGTTCTTTCTCTTTAGAACTCAAATTGAAGTAGAACTTCTTGTTATTAGCCCAAAGTTGGTACAACTCTTGTTTAACCACATTCTCAAAACTAGCTACCAAAGGGTGCAAGGGAGGGTTGAACACACTATTTTGTTCTCAAGGCCATAGATTTATGCTCAATATTACCAATATTGTTTTTAGGAAACAGCAATCGAAAATTAATTTTCCTAGTAAACAGGTGAATATCAAGTAATACTTCCGCTATATCTGGTGTCTTAGCAGGAACAAATTTAAACCCTTAGAAAAAAGTGAGAAATATTCTTCAGAAATAACTCGGTCTGTATAGTTGTAAATATTAAATCCTTTAGAGGTACAGATGATATCAGAATGGAAGGAATTCCCATCTAATACCTGTCCCTGCCTCTTCCCTTGTGGTATGAACCCCTGCGAGCAGGGTAATCGTAATTGTAATATTGTTGGACTCCTAGTTGTCTGTTCAGTATTCTTTCCGAGCATCTTAGGCATAGTAAAATATGTGTTCATTTCTCTGAGTTTAAGTTTGGGATATTAGATACCATTGAAATAAACCCCAGGGGTGGCAACTGGAAAAACACTTTAAACAAGAGGGAACTGATGTGGCAGCTTCGTTTGGCAGCTAATCCGTGTCCAGGATTAAATGATTTTATATCTATCTTTAAAAGAAAGAATGGAAAGGGTTTAATTTTATATAACTTCTTTATAGAAATGTATTTTATTGTATTTTTAGTGTTTATAGTGTATGCCTTTAAGGTATTAATTTATTCAAGAGATCTTTTGTTTGACTGGTGGGATTCCTCACCTATCCTGTGACAGTGTAATATATTTAAATCCACATGACTGTTTGTATATTGTTCTGATTATTATTATGGAGACCTGCGGTGGTGGTGCTGCGGTAGCGTTGTCGCCTCACAGTAAGACGCTGTCCAGTTCGATTCACAGCTAGAGTGTCCTCTGCGTGGAGACATGCGTGAATGGGCGTACCTTCGTTGAAGGTTGTGCATCAGGGCTGGTAACTTGGCACGTAAAAATCAGCTTCCAATCATTAGCGGACTGGAGTTCCGCTGTGGCGACCCCTAACTGGGAAAAGCCGAAAGACACAAATTATTATTATTATGGAAATGTGCATATTGATTGTGCAATGCCATCAGCATGCCCATTTTAAATTCCACCATTCTAACCCAACACTGTATTTTGTCATTAAAAAACAGCTGCAAATCCCATACTGTCTGCTTCGAAAAATGTAGAAAGCAAATTAAATATTGCACGGGTAGAAGTTTTCCCTTTCCAAATGCAAATAACTTCAAAAATAAACAAACCAAGTACCAAAATATTAAAAATACATTTTTCTCACCAACTGAGCATCAGAAGTCCACAAGCATCCTGAGTCCTTAAAAATGTAGCACAAAGTATGTTTAACCTAGTGTAATGTTTGATCATTCCTAAGAGCCAACCATAGTCATGCAAAGCCACAGAAAAGGGCTACTCAAGGAAGAAGTATGTACATACAAGCATATAATACTTTTCCTTTTTTTTAATTATGTCATTGTATAACAGGAACAATCCATTCTTATGTGTGGGTAATGTTGGATTTACCCATTGCTGACCTTCTTTGACCACTGGCACTTTGTTCTCATAAACAAACCATGCCGACAGTGTGTATATCCAGAATTACTCACACCCAGCCTTGAACTATTGCCTAATTATCTGTGAATTTATGTGAAGCATTATAAACTTAATGAATTTTGTGCCTGTGTATTTTAATCTCATTGTCTGTATTGCTGGTGAATATTTGAAGCCTTATTGAGTTTTTAACTGTACTTTCTCTACTAAGTATCACAGAACAGGCATGGAAACATACAGTCAGTTTGGTTTAGTAAACTGGTTAACAAAGACTAAATGCATATGTTAGAAAAAAGGAAATTATTTGTCATTCATTATATGTCTATAACTGCAATAACTCAGTTTTATTTTTTCCTTGAAACACTACAAGGAGCTGATTTTTGTACCAGCTTCTTTATAATCAGCAGTAAAACATTACAGCACATGCATGCTAGAGATCACTGTAAAGTGAATGTAAGAAGACAGCATTGTCCTCATGCAATGTAGACAGAATTTCCTATTAGCCATGAAAAAAAAAACAAAACCAAACCTAACACATTCATAGGCAAAGCTACACAAGCACACTTTGTGGCACATGTCCTGGATGTGAAACTGTGTCCCCTGTGTGCGCCCCGAGAATATACAATACTGTCCACTTCAGCTAACACATGTAATGTCTACAGCCAGCAGCAGAGCACCAGATGACTAAATGAAAGCCACATCTGTAATGCCAGCTAACTTGTGATCTCCCTCCCTCAGAGTGAAAATCTGATGTAACTCCATGCTGGCATTAGTTAACATGGTAACATCATAGAGCTATGAGAGGACTACTTTGGTTTAATTTCTCCAAATCTGTTGGGTTGCTAGTACCATGATGGGAATGGACCCCATTCCTAAATCAATGTGTGATTAAAGTTCATGAAATTAATATTATTTCAATATTTGAAGTTTAATCAAATGTGATTTTGCAGCACCTGCAATGTGCCAGAATTGACTCCTGCAATTCATATTGAGTTACATGTTTTGGTAGCATATCCAAATAAGACTGTAAATTCTTTTTTATGAGACCAGTGGCTCCTAGTACTACTGGAACTGTCTGATTATCTTTTTCCACACTGCTCTCATTTCTTCTTGCAAATCTTGATATTTTATGAGTTTGTGTCTCTCTGTACATCGCTCGATGTAGTAGTTTCAATTATCAGTGGTACTTGTGTCTCTTTTCGTGGACTACTATATCTGATTTTCTTGCATCTGTTTTTTAATTGTTGGTAACAGGTGAAGTCATGTCATGTACACTTCATCATTCTCATTAATGCTTTGTAGTTCATGTTTCCAGTGCTTCTCAGCTGCTTCTACATTGTAGTGTTTGCACAATCCCCAAACAACAATCTTTCCACATTATTGTGCCTTTCAGTGTACAGACCCTCTGTCATGAGAATTTCATACCAAGCAACAAAATGTGCAACGATTTCCAATTCTTTTTAGCAAAACCTACATCTGTCTGTTTTTCACATATATTTAATGGACTTTGTAAACCAAGTTGTATGTGGTCCACTATCCTGTGCTGCCATTATTAACCTTTCACATTTTGGTTTCAACATGTCTGTCCTTAAGCATTCCTGTGTAAAATTCTGATCAACACGAGGTTGCTCCAGTATATCTCTACACTTGCCACTATATTTATGGCTTTTCCACATTCCTTTCCTTCTTGTCTGATTATTCTCCTTATATTCTTTCTTTTGTTTTTGTCACACTCAGTTGCTGCCTGATTTTTGCCTACTTCTGCTTTGATGCCCATTCACTTTTGCTACCCAAATGCTTCTGCTAATCTCAGCAGAGAGGTCATCTTAGACTTCCTCTCCTCATGCTGTAAAATATTCACTGTTTGGATCTGACAAGGTCAGTGGATATGTATGCAGCCCCTTGATCGCAGATCTATACACTTCAATTTCAATTAGGTCCACACCTCCTTCAGAGAGTGGAATTTATAATGTTTGTGTACACTGATTTTTATATGGCATTTGATAAGGGTGAAGCACTTTTCTTGTTTTCCTGTCCAGCTCATCTAATACCATTTGGGGCCAGTTAAATCACACCAAAACTGCAAGTTAGAATAGGAAGAGCATACTGGTTTGTAACTTAGACTTTTTTCCTAGATGTCAAGGCCATTTTCAGTAATAGTTTTAGGCGGGTATTCATAGCCATTTGTGCAAATGTGGTAGGGGTATTCCTGATGATTATGAATCAGCATAGCAAAGGTGAGATTCATAGGGGCCATTTACACTAATGAAAATGATTTAAGTAAAATGAGATGCAAATAAGATAATTTTATAAAGTGGTGCATACTAATGAAGTCCTCTTGCTATTCGTAGTCCAGTAACAACACGGTAAGCACATCCACTGTTGAAAGCAATATTTCAGCTTTGATATCTGAGTTGCAATTTATGAGTTTCACCCCAGCCACCCCTTCAATAGTTTGTCCAAGTATGCACAAGCACTTCCCTGACACATAAACAAATTATTTCCCCCAGTAACCCCTTCAGTTGTTTAAGTATACACAAGCACTAATATGACACAAAATAAATTATTTTGCTTAATGATTACCTGAGCGGGCTGATCATGTATGCACAGGCATTTCATTGACACCAAAAGGAAACCTTTCCTCATTGATAACTTCAGTAGTTTCACCAAGTATTCGCGAGCACCAAAATGAAACATTTCCACCACGATCCCTTCAGTAGTATGTTGAAGTATGTGCAAGCACAAAATGAAACATTTCCCCCACAGATTCCTTCAGCAGTATGACCAGGTATGAACAAGAATGAAACTGAAACATTTCCACAAGAGATCTCTTCAGTAATTTCACCAAATATGCAAAAGCACCAAAATGAAACATTTCCCTCACCGAGCCCATCAGTAATACGTCCATGTATGCAGAAGCACTTTGGGAAATGAAATGTTTCCCAAACAACCCCTTCAGTACTATATCCATGTATGCATAAGCACTTCACTGACTCCAAAATGAAATGTTTCCCAAACAACCCCTTCAGTACTATATCCATGTATGCATAAGATTCAGCAGTTTGCCCATGTATTCACAAACACTAAAATACAATTAAAAATGTCTTTAAGTGAACTCAATAATTGTCCCTCCTTTTAAAATGTATGGCAGTATATATTCTTTATTTCCCTTTCCTTCCCAACCCCATATTCCCATGATAAAATGCTGCTTACCAGCATAGGTTCAGAGCCAGTATGCAAATGAGCTAATTATTAGATTCATCTCTATGCATTCTACTGATATGCAAACGTGTAATACCCCCTATCTGTGTATTATGTTTCCCCCTATTGCTTATACCTTAAGAATATTAGGCTTTTATGATAAGGAGACATGTTTATCAAAATGCCTCTGCATTTTTGTAGTCATTCTGAAAGACCGTGATTTGCATATCTGCATATCACTGCTCTTTGTGGATTTCCACTACAAAAATGCAAAGTATTGGACTATGAATACCGGCCTTAGTTTTCTGAAGGATTCCTTACTGAGTTTTATTAACATTTGTTCATGTTTTTTGCCGATCCCTCATCAATTCCCAAATATTTCTGTGTACCCTCATGCTCAAGTTGTATCACATTCCTGTCCCAGATTGATATTTTCTTGAAGCTGCAACTTTCCTGCTTTAAACATTGATTTTACAAATTTACCAGGACCAAATGGCATCCTTGTATCAGTTGAGAAAGTTTTAACTCCTTGCAGTTCTGCTTCCAACTCCTTATCTGACAAACTATGCAGTTTTCAATCATCCACAAAAAGTAGCTGAGAAGTCTGTAAGCAAGGTTGTTTTCTGGAAACCAAACTGCAACCAAGACCTCAGCTGCTAAGTAAACACCTTAATTAGTTAAGAGCAAGACAAACAACAGTGCTGCCAAAGAGTCATCCTAGATTATTCTCCTTTGAATTCTTATCCCTGGGATAATAATTTGCCCTTTTTCTTGGCTTAGCTGCAAAGTGGTTTGCCACCATTTAATGGTCACCGCAATGTAATTGATCAATGTAGGATGTATCTTATACATCTGTATTCACTCCTTTATACATGAATTTGGGATGCTGTCAAATGTTATTTTTGTAATCTGTCTATGCCACACTTAGATTCTTTCCCTTTTTACAATTCTTTGTTATTGCTTTATTTAGCAACAAATTATCCTTTGCTCCATATGAATTTCTTTTGTTACCCTTTTGTTCATTTACCATGATTGAGGTTTCTTCTAAATGACTATAAACTCTGCATAATTCCAGTATGTTTGTACATCATTGGAAAGCAAGTTATTGGTCAATAGCTTTTAGCATGGCTTACAGGTTCACTCTTAAAGAGGAGTATTGTTTTTCCTGTTGTTAACCAGGTTGGTGTCTGGGATGTGTATATGAATAATTCTTACTCAGGGTTAAAATCTTTTTGCAAAGATGTTAGTATTTTAGTCATCAGTTAGGTACTGAATCTGGCCCTAGGATTTTCCACTTAGGAACTTTTCTTAATATTGTTTCAATTTCTTTGGCTGTTTCTTTATCCCATTTCATACCCTCTCCATTTGAACTCTTTACACTTTCTTTTAATTTTTCTATCCATTCAGCACTTTTGCTATATTCCACAGGGTCTTTAGACATATTTCTCCAAGATGTAGCTATTTTTTTCTTTTTTGTGGTACTTCTGTTCATTTTGCTTTGTTTACTAGTTCTGTATAAAACTTTTGGGTTATCAATAAATTGCTTATTTTGTACTTTTCTTTTAAAATTTATCTACATATCTTCCACGTTTTTCTGCCTCTGCTGATATCTTTAGTTTATTATTTGTAATAGTGCATGGTAGATCCTGGCCTGTTCTGATACTGTGCATTGCTTTTGCCATGTCTGTCTTTCTAGGCATTTTTGCTGATTTTTTTCTCTCTTCTAGATTTTTCTAGTAGAGACATTTGTTATCTTAATTGCTTTATAGCTTCTCTATTCAGTGCTTCCATGATGACATTTTAATTCTTCCCTTCTGTTTCCTTATTATGCTATGTTTTGTGGTAATACTTTTATCTGTTATTAATTTAGGTACACAGTTGATGTTGTTGTTGTTGTTGTTGTTGTGTCTTTCGGCTTTTCCCAAATAGGGGTCACCACAGCGGAACTCTGGTCCACTAATGATTGGTAGTTGATTTTTACGTGCTGAGTTACCAGCCCTGACGCACAACCTTCAACGAAGGTATGCCCATTCACGCATATCTCCACGCAGTAATATATCCAATTTACTTCTGTTATATCACATGGATTTCTGTTAGTAGTCTTGATTGGTGTGTTCATCTGTTTTATCAGCCCTCTAATATTTTAGGTCTTATTTACTTTCTGTAATCTGATTCTTTTAATATGTGTATCCATCTCTACTAAATCAAGCAACTCTTTCCTTAGATCATTTTCTTTCTAAATTGGGAGCACATTCTTTGCTCTCTGTTTCCTGTGGGCACTCTACAGAGAGTTACAGAACATCTTCCTGTGACATATCCTCTTCTGCTGCATCCTACGACATCTGCTGCTCCTTCATATAGGAACTCATTGGCATTTGGCCCATTACTTCACAACATTGCCTCCATCAGATTTGCGACTGTTTCCTGCTCCTTCACTTTATATGCAACTCCAACTGAACTTTTGTACTAGTTTCCTATTGAAGGCTCCAGAACATCACCATGTAACAATTCATTAGATACTTCCTGTTCCATCTGTTTCTCCTTAGTTTGGGAACTCTTTGTTCCACCATGCTGTGACATTATCTGCGTTGGATTTTCTTTATTAAACATTTCAGTTTGCAAGTAATCCATAATTTTAGTTTCTACTTCTTTAACTTCTTTATTACTAATCCTCTTTTCTACTTTCCCCCTTTGCTTTCTACTTTTTTGTATTGTGAAATTTTCTTTATCCAGGTGTTTTTGCCTGTATTTCTCTTCAAACATATTTAGTGCAGCTTTCCTTGAATTGATTAGTTTTGATTTCTCCTTTGCATAAATATTGCATGATATCAAATCTTTTTTTTCTCTTCCCCATGTCCATATTTCTCCTTCAGATGTCTATCTCTCTCTCTACCTGTTTTTTTTTTTATAATTTTGGGACTCATTGTTCCATCGTGCCCTGACTTTATATGTGCTGGATTGTTTGCAATAAATCCTTCAATTCTCATCAGTTCTGTAACTTCAGTTTCTATTTGTTTAACATCTGACTTGCATCCACCCCTTGTTTACTTATTTCTGCATTGTGAAATGTTCCATATCCGAGTCCCTTTACCTGCATTGCTCTTCAGATATCCTTGGGGCTGCTTCTTGTTATTGATTAGTTTATCAGATATCCTTGGGGCTGCTTCTTGTTATTGATCAGTTTATCATGCTCCTTCTCATAAATATTAACCATATCAGATCTCTTTTTTTCCCATGTTCATGTTTCCTTTTTATAGGTTTCAAAATCTATGGGTTTTGTAGTTTATATTTTTGCACTTCCTCTTTTTCCAGGTGGCCCAACATTTCTTCATCTCTGTAATATTTTTCATGGATCTGCTGCATTATTCAACACAAATTTGCATTTGAAGCTTTTGACAGTTTTTCTTGTGCAATTATTTTTCTTTCTCTTAATTTCTCTCTTAATCTTTCTGAATATCTTGTCTTTGGAAATTCTGGACTTCTTGCATAAAAGTAACAATACATAATTTCTTTATTACTCTCAATAGACCAATAGGCTTATCAGTTTTTGTGGGGTTTTTTTTATGGACTACTACTTCCTTTCACAACAGGACCCCCCCCCCCCACACACACACACACACACTTGGCTTACTAACGCAGTTGTAGGAATGTTTCTGTGTGTTGACAATTCTATACTGCCATTTTTTTTCCATTCATGGCACAACTGTGCACATCAGGACAGACCTCTTTGTAGCTTGGGACTTGTGCACCCAGATATTTTTCTTTTATTTTTAACTTACCTCTCTCCGTATGTGTTATACAAGATGCAGTCTATATATCGATGTCATCTTGGTGAGATTTTGTAAAAACAGGGTCCACATGAGGATAAATCCATTTCCAGCAATACTACTCTCCTTTTCTTGCTGATTTCATCATCTCTCCATTTGGACCACTGCAGGGATTTCCAGCTTACTCAGGTTGACCAGGACGAAACTTGATGCAGTATTATCCTAAGACAATATTTGAAATTACATATCATGTCTCTGGTAATTTGCCTTAGACTTTCAATTTGGATTTCTTTTTTCCAATTATTCCAAAGTTCAGACAACTGAGAAACAAGATGGATGCATATGTATATGTATATGTATATGTATTTATGGGTCCACTTCTAAATCCTGAAGGTTCATAATCTCAAAATTCAAACTACTGAGTCCAAAAATCTTGTAAGCTCAAAATATTGAAAACTCAAAATACTGAATTTCATAATATTGAAAAACAACTACAGGATACCAACACTTACTATATTCCACCAGAAGTACATAGAGAAACAAATAAAAGACAAAGCATATTTGTTTACTCTAACTATTAGCAGGGTGGCAAGCTCCCATGCACCCCCCACACCCTCTGCTACTTAAATATATCAGCTCCGAGATCGCACTTTACTTCACTAAGATGAATTATATTGTAGTATAGCAAATTAAATGGGAACACGACTAAGGTTATAACGGGAAGTCATGAAGCATGTAATGGTATGTTTTCCATTTTCTTCTGTGGCGTGCAATTTCGGAGTTGATATATTTGCCTCCCCTGCTTATAGTTGAGAAGGGTAATATGTTTTGTTATGTAGTTGTGCTGGAATATTGTTAGGGTTGGTGTACTCGGTTTTTTCAATATTATGAAATTCAGTATTTTGAGTTTTTAGTATTTTGAGCTTTCGTGATTTTGGACTCAGTATTTTGAATTTCGAGATTATGAGTTTTCAAGATTTAGAAGTAGACCTGCGTATGTATAGTACATGTATATGTATATGCATATGCATATGTATATGTATCTATGTCTAACTATACACACATATATATATATATATATATATATATATATATATATATATATATATATATATGTGTGTGTGTGTGTGTGTGTGTGTGTGTGTGTGTGTGTGTGTGTGTGTGTAGGTAGGTATGTGTGTGTGTGTGTGTGTGTGTGTATGTTTGTATATATATATATATATATATATATATATATATATATATATATATATATATATATATATAAAGAGACTGAGAAAGAGGGGGTGCAAACAATATATGTTTACACATTTTTACCTTCCCTTCTCTATATCTATATCTGTATCTGTCAAAAAATTGTTTGCATACACATTGCTGTTAGTAAAACATGCACACACAAAAGTAACACACACCTTCATACTCATTTACCAAGTCCAAGATCACACAATAGCAGATTATGGGTACATTTGTCATCCTACTGTTACAGCAATCTTGATCCAGCAGCTTCAGTCATATGATCTGTTGACCAAATGTCGACAGGTAGAACCCATTTGTCATCCTACTGTTACAGCAATCTTGATCCACAGCTTCACACTGTTGACACACACACACACACACACACACACACACACACACACACACACACACACACACAGATACATGTGCATATGTATGAATGTGAAGACTGTATCATAATTCTATCACAATTCTATACCTTCTAACCCCCCCAATGCTTTGTATGCAGTAAAAGATGTTTTGGTTTAGCAGCCATTTTTTTTCTGTGTCTTCTCACCTTAGAAGATCCCCATATGAGTAGACCCACAACAAAATAGTATGAATTAATGGGAGGTCAGTCCAAGGAATTCCAACTAACTACAGAGAATCTAATTCACATACTTGCCCTTTTTGCCAATTCCACCAGAAATGCATCCATGTCTTGCAGTTAGTAAAAATGCATAACATATATAAGAAGTACTATTTTAAAAGATTGTTTAGCTTAATTGAAAGTGTTCTTGGAGTCAGTCAGGTTCATATGTGGCCTTATAATGATTTTGACCTAGTCAACAATTCACAGGCAATTATCTGGGACAGCAGAAACTTTTACATGAAGTATGTCTGAGGACAGCTCTTTTCACACAGATCTGCTATTGTGGTTATAGCTAGGAAGTCCTGGTGGTGTAAACCTTGGCGCAAGATGATTGTCACTGTTGAACTGACACCCAGACCCCATGTGTAAAAATGGGAACAAAGGGGTTGAGGATGAATGGATGAATTACAGATTGTTGCAGAGTTCTGGAACAAATGGTATGATAATAAAGGATTGAGACAAGTTATTTCTGGGATTCTTTTTATTATGTGGGGCAGGGGACAAGGCTATTCATATGAAGATACATGCATATCTCAAAATAGGTTTAATATCAAAATTCTGAAACACAGTTGTTCGAGTAATGGCTTATTCAAAAACAATGTTGGAAATGAACATAATGTTCACTCAAAACAATGAAAGCGGTAATGCTGATAATTAAAATTTGACATTATCGACATTACCTAACTTACTTTGATGTCCAGTGATTTCCTATAAATATTTCCCCCTGCACCCACCATGTGGGGGGCTGTGACCCCCACTCCCCCTGCTAATTATATATTCCAACTCCGAGATTGCACTACAGTGAGGAAAAGGGTACATTTCCTGATCCCTACTGTTGTGCATTCTCCATTCACAATGTCAATCTTACAATAGGGAATGCACATCAGCATTCGATGTTGTGGACTCGAACATTTTTCTGGATTGGCATTATGTGAACTTGAAAACAGACTTTCAACCATCCCAGTCATGTAACTGCCTTCCAACATTTTGATACTAAACCCCCAAAATATATAGTAGCAATGTTAGTGATGGGATAGTGAGAATCAGAAATATACTGCCATGAACACAGTTGTGTTTTGCAAATCACCAAAATTGAATTACAACAAACTGAGATGCAAAATGCCATACAGCATAGCAAGGTACAAGTGCTCATTCCATTATGTTGTACTTTTTCAGGAAACATTCAGTATTGGAGAGGCTGCATAAATGTGGGCCATTTGCATACCAAACAACGAAGGTATCTAACCAGACTTTGTGGATCCATCATCAAAGCAGCACCTTTTTAGGGTTTACTACATTCTGAGAATGACAGTAGACATCATAAATGTTTAGAGTCACTGAAGCAGTTCCCAAAATATAGGGACTGAATGGAAGAAAAAATGCACAGGCATATATCAAGTCCAGTATGACCATTTCTCATATTTTTTTTCTTTTCTCCAAGATATTGTGATTTTGGAGTTAGTATATATAAGTTCAGAGAGAATAGGGATCTTGACCCCCTTCCTCAGGGGTCCAGGGGGGCCTGATCCCTGCAAAAACAAGTTTAAAGGAGAAGAGTACTTTTCAATATTTACTCTTTTCTTGCATTTTCTGTTTTTTTTTATTGGTATTGCAGCACTTACCATTTTGAGTAATAACATTTCAACAGGAAGCCGAAAATTTTGTGAGAAACACAGTTACACAAATAGGTCCACTAGTGCCTCCAAGCTCACCCTTATTATTCAGTTCCTACTCCACATAAGTAGGCTAGGCAAAATACGATGTATATCATAGGTTGCTCCAGCTTTCACAAAGTATGTCACTATGTCAAGCCAACAGCTAGTGTTAATGGACATTTCATAAATTCCTAATAGCATGCAAAACTTTTATTAATGTGTCTTATCACTTCAGTCTGGGATACCATTCTGTCCATTATGGCTCAGCTCAAATTATTAAAGCTGGTATGCTCAGACAAGATAAATTTGAATTGTACAGTACGTAAATTATGAGGGCAGGGGCATAAGCACTGTTGGAGCTGTGTGTACATTTATTAGAGGAGTAGACTGCTGATTTATTCCATCATCATCATAATCCTGAATGCACTCTACAACATGCAGTGCTCTGAATTCCCTTTTTCTTTTCAATGTTGTGTCCTTCAAATGCCTTGTTAGTCGACTAGTATGCTCTTATCATACCCTGGCAAGAAAAATAATCTGGAGTCAACATTACCTGTACCAATAAAATCTACACATGCAACCAATAACTGCAATATGCTGATCTATTGCAACTCTCTGGATATGAAATTCATCCTTACTGGAATGAAAAAAAAAATATATAAGAACAAAAAGCTAAAAAAAACTCTAACCGCAGCTAGCCAGTCAGAAAACTACATTGACAACAAAACAGATTGCATCTATCTGAACTAAAAATAAACTAAGGAGCAGATTTAATAAAGCCTACATGGTCCACTAAAATCATGTGTATGGTGAGGTGCGATACGCACATGATGGAAAACTGTTTTGTATTCAGTGATCAGCTGTATACCCTGTGTAGAGCTGTGCAAACATAGTAAGCATCATGGCATGGGAATTACAGCATAAACATCTATATTGCATGCTAAGCAACCAATCCAAGATAGAGGAGCTATTCAACAAGCTATAAAGTAATTGTGTAATCTCAGTGCAGGTTTTATCACAATACAGCCATGAAAACCTCTCTACATAGGAAGCATGTTATGGGCTGATGTTGCTCTTATTCATGTGTTTGTGCAACAGGCCCAGGTCTGTGCTGCTGCTGCTGTGCTAATTGACCTCATCCAAGAAGGAGAAAGGTGTTTAAACCCCATTTAACTTCCCATGGTCTGTGTGAGATGGAATTTGTAGTGTGCTGCAGGGTGGATAGAGGCACACTATTGGAACTCTGCAACCTCTGTCCTCCTTAACTGTCAGCAAGAGCAAACTTAGGGGAACTGATACCTGTGGAGACTAACGTATGTGTAGCACTTAGTATATTTTCTACAGGACCCTTTCAAATATCAACAGGGGGGCTGTCACAAATATCATTATCCAGGAATTTCCACCATTTCTTGAATACTACATTACAACATGCCAGTGACTACATATATTTTTCTTACACACCTGAGGAAAAAGCCACAACTATGTAAGAGCTCTACCCTGTAGCATACTGTCCTGAGGCCATATGTGCCATACACCGTACACATGTATAAATCAAAGCAACCCTAGGAAACAGGGAGGGGTGTACTTAAATAGAAATAGCTTCCACTTCATTAACTGTCAGCTCATGTGTAAGGATGATTCCCTTAGTGTTGCACATGACATGGCAATTAATGGAGTGGAAACACTTTCTATTTATGTACATCCTTTTCTGTTCCCCAGGTGTGCTGGCAACCCAGGCAGTTACCATGATTCACATATCTGGCACAGCCCTCAAATGTATCAGATGTTTTTTAGGGAGGATATCCCACAGGGTCATTTACTGGGGGATGTAGGTTATGCACTTGAACAGTGGCTGCTGATGCCCATCAGAAATGCACACATACCAACTGAAGAATGCTATAATGAGGCACACTCTCCAACAAGAAATATGATAAAATGTGTGTTTGGACTGCGAAGTTAATGTTCCAGTGCCTAGATACATCTGGGGGAGATTTGCTGTACAATCCCTGTTCATATGCTGACATTTTCATCATCTGTGCCATGCTTCACAATATTATCATGAGAAAACAGCTTCAGCAGGAACACCAAGGGGAAGGAATATACATCCCACCACCACTAGCAAGGTCACCACAACCACATGCAGGTGAGAAGGCAGGGAGAAACCAGCTGTCACTGTGGGTGTAGGCAGCTGTGAACGTGCACAATATGGCCTTACACTGGCCAAGTGGCAATGGATAGCACATACACTCACCACCTAAGGGGCTAAAACCTTCATCCTATTCACATACTTACAGTAACATTGACACCAGGCAATGCTCACAACCTTTATTTACCCACGTAATGGTCATGTACTGCTAGCATCATGCAGAGTTAGCCCCTAATTAAAATTCTTGTAGCTGCCAGACTTACAAGGTAAGTGTTGAATCTGGAATAGAACGATAAATGTCTAAGAACACAAATGAATGGCATATCCATGTATACTATTTTCTAATGTAAGTAAGCAAAAAGCATGTGATGTAAGCTTATTGTATTTGTACCATATCACACTCACACTCAAACCAATGTTTAGGACAGAAGAAGGAATACCAATGGAGTACTGTATGGTTTCCCATAAAAATAACAGGATGACTACACAACTACAAGAGCAAAACTTCAGAAACATACTTTTTCCATGGAAGCACACACATGGTACTTGACTCTTCAACCCCCCAAAAATGACAGTTTGTGCAATCCAAGGAATACCACATATTTCACTTCTTACAAGTGCTTTCCATACAATTCTCACAAAATGTGCACACATTTAAAACAGAAAAGTCAATTGCATACAATTGCCAGTCACCTCTCACTGTGCTTAGCTTTCACCTGGAGATGCCTACAGGTGAGCTTAGAAGCATAACACCCCAGTGTCATTCATAATATGGTACTGTACATTTCCATAAAATAAGACAGAAGACTGTAAGATAACCTGTTTTAACAATAACACTTGTGATAACAGTTAATAAGGTTGTCTGTCTGTGAAAGTAATGCCTGCCAAAATAATTTTGCCTATGCCAAGAGTGAACTATAATAAGTGCATAAAGATAAAAGTTTTCATTTTCTAATGCATGTATATGCATGTATCGTCACAGTAGTCAGGAAGTCCTTCTTTGTGGCACACCTTATAATAAAAGGGTTCTCATCCAGAAAAAAAGAGGTCATTGTTCCCCTCTACTCGACACTCATTAGACCCATTATAGAGTGCAACGCCCCTTTTGGAATATACCTTACAAGACATCTGCAGCAGCTGGAAAGGTCACAGAAGAACCTCACAAAGAGGATTACTGGCCTCAAACAGATGCCCTACACTGACCGTCTCAAAAAACACCAGCTTTACTCCGTAGCATATTGCCTACTCTGAGGTGGTCTCTGCCTAACATATAAAGCTATGTCAAACCCAGAGCTGTTGGACATGCTACACCTAAAGAAATCCCAATCCCTCTGAGCTACACTGTCTAGGGACCTAAACCTTGTCACCACAATAAACAGGAAATGCTGGAGGGATAGATTTCTGTTCCACTGACTTCCCGTACTCTGGAACAGGCCACCCATCTATGTCAAGCAAAGTTCTTCATTAGCACTCTTCAAGAAAAATCTTGATGAGTGGATGGGAAATAGTCAATACACCCTGTGGATCATTTCTGTGTCTCTGCTCAACAGTGGCACATGAAAATAACTTTCTTGAGTGGCGTAAGCCAGGGAACATTTTTTGGCTAGGCTAACATAGGCTCTTGGGCAGATAGCCTAGTACCTACCTATGAACCTATGAACTTATATGAAATATTTTCTTTGTAACATGATAACATATCTAGCATGTACTTGAAAAATACAAAATAATATATCAGCAACATCAGAAGCATTTTTTGCAGATAAATCAAAAGGAATTTCAATCCTCTGTGTTCTCCATATACACAAATCCCTCACCTTCAAGATCCCTAGCTACACATTTACATTCTTATGGTTTAGATGCAGGTGTCTTAGCATGGTGAAGATGCAAATGGGGTGGGAACTTATTAGAATTACTGAATCCCAAACTTTTGACTTTGTGTAGCAAATGTTAACATAGTGTAGGCACTACCTCAGGGTTGCAAATGGATTGCAGCTGTGAATGATTAGTTCCCTAGCTACACGGTTACATTCTTATGGAGTAGATGCAGGTGTCTGAGTATGATGAATATACAAGTGAGGTGTGAACTTATTAGAATTACTGAATCCTAAACTTTTAACTTTGTGTAGCAAATGTAAACATAGTGTAGGCACTACCTCAGTGTTGCTAATGGATTGCAACTGTGAATGATTCTGGGTTGGGAGAAGGAAAACACATCAACAAGTCATACTGCCTTAACTGCAGTGGGTGTGTCACCCAGGATATACTTTCAAAGTGCAGAAGTGATTATATCAAGCTTTAAAATGGAAGTGAGCAGCACGCATTTCTCAGTTTTTGTTCACTAATAGCCACACCCCTGCCTTTGCTGAAAACTGTATATTATTGTCATGTAATGTTCTCATGCATTTTAAGGACTATACAAAATGCCCTACAGACTGCATGTCTGAGACTATGGCACAGATAAAAGAAGAATGAACACAATACAAAGAGAAGACAGAGCTACATTGGTGCAAATACTACTGATAAATAGTCGTGGATTCATTCATTGCACTAAATATGTAATTAACACATATACAATTCAATCAACTTCATTCAAAAGCATGGTCTCCAAACTAAAAACCTCATCAACAGCAGCCGACCTACTCCCCAGCTATTTCTTGAAATTCACAGCAGAAGCTACTGGTATCCCAGTCTCCACTCTTATAAACAGATCAGTTGCTGAAAACTATCTGCCCAAACTCTGGAAAATATCCTATGTTACACCCATACATAAAGGCGGGACCTCCACTGAACTTAATAACTACAGACCCATTGCTTTACTCTCCCCCTGGCCAAAATCTTAGAAAAATGCATCCATACCCAGATGCTAAACTATCTCCTAGACAGCAACATCCTGTCACCTACTCAGCATGATTTCAGACCTGCCCATAGTACCACTACAGCCCTCCTCTGCTTCACAGACACAGTAAACCGTCTCAAAAATGAAGGCCTACAGGTATCAACTCTTTGTTGGATATGTCCAAAGCATTTGACACAGTCTCACACCAAATCCTGCTAAACAAACTAAACCAATATCACCTATCAAATTCCACTCTTACCTGGTTCCAAAGCTACTTAACTGACAGGTACCAAGCTCTGAAATGGGAAAATTCTCCCACTCTCCTCAGCTGCCCATAACTATAGGAGTCCCACAGGATTCTATCTTAGGACCACTACTATTCACAGTCTTTACAAATGACCCCATACCTCCACACATCATGCATCTATCATTCAGTATGCAGATGGCACTACCTTAATCTGTGTTGCACAAAACATTCCCACCCTCCTGCAAACAACTCAACTAGCATTCTCTGACGTTGAAAACTATCTTACCAAAGCCCAATTTATCCTCAATCCAAAGAAAACTCAGCATATGATTATAACCAGTTCTAACAAAAACACTGATAAAAGTAAATTCACTATCTACTCCACAAATGCTACTCCAATCACTCCAGTGGTACAGGCTAAACTACTGGGAATAACCATAGATTCCCACCTAAAATTTGATAGTTATCTCAACTTAACTATTAAAAAAGTACATGCCAAACTGGGATTACTCTACCGTATCAAACCATTTCTTACCAAAAACACAAGATCAGCCATTGCTCGCTCCCAACTTCTATCCACCCTACTCTATGCATCTCCCATTCTGACTAATCTCAACAAAACTGAACTAAGCAAAATGGAAGCCTGCTATAACAGAATTTCTTGCTTTGCTACAAATTGCTCATATAGAACTCATCACTGTACTGCTTTGAGACAGCTCCACTGGCTTGAACTGCCCAACCTCCTAACTTACAATCAGCTCTGCCTCTGTCATTCTATCTATTACCTCCCCAATAAATGTCCTGCCCTCAAAAACCTATAACAACATCACTCAGCCAAAAGGCCTCTTAGATCATCAAGCAAACTACTACTAGAAGTCACCAACAGCTACAATAGCTTTGGAGATGTGCTATATAGTAGTTCAGTGGCTAAAAAATTGAACTCTGTCCCCACTAGCATTCAAAAAGCCTCCTTTAAAGACCTCATCAGGCAACATCCCAAGCAACGATGGCAGTGCCATAATTGCTCCCCAGGCTAGTGAAAGTGGATAAGGTATACATACTAAATCTAGAGTACTTGATAATAGTTTTCAGTCTTACTCACAAACACTGGCTAATCTACAATGTATGTACTGTACCTGTGTACTATGTATGTATTCTACCTATGTTCCAAATTTTAGCTGTACACCACACATCTATTAATTACATTTATTTTTAAATTAATATTTTCTGTTTGTTCTCTCCACTGTAACTGTTGATGTGCCGCATTCCACTGTAAAAACATGTCTTTTGCAATTTGTGTGTATACTGATCATGTCAAACTAAATGTATCTGTAATTTTTCTTTGTGGAGCTTTCCTCCCTGGGCCTCTGTTGAAAAAGGACCTTTTCGGCTCAGTCAGACACCCCCGGTTAACAAATGTAAAATAAATAAATAAAAAATAAAAAACAAACAACTGAGAATATACAAGCATTGTATGTTTTGTTAATCCTGTGGATGAAATGGGACTTGCTGGTTTGTGCAATGTTTTCATTTTTGCTGCAGAGCTGTTTCTATGGCAAAGAGGAATAAAACACCCTTACTGTGTTTAGTAGGTTCATGAGTCTAACAGGTCATATCCAGAGCTGTGCAAAAATCTGTAATGTGTGCTAAAATTTGTTCTGTATTTTTTTAATATTAATATTAGCATGGCACACAGCTTAGAACAAACTTGGTCAAACAGATAAATACATTAAATACCCTGCACATTCCTATATTGCTTTCCCTTTGTTCTTTCCCCTGCTTGCTCTCTCATTTTACCACTTTCATATCTACTCCATTTTAACATCTTTAATCTGGTCAAAAAATCACACACAACACAAATAAGAAAAAACAACCCATTGGAGTCCTTCACTTTTTGTCCTCAATGCTTACTCAGAGTTTGACATCATGCACCCATGTCAAGCGACGGTGAATGGCCTTTCAATGGTGTGGTTACCTCCATGCAATGCTGCTTAAATATGCTGCACTAAGAAAAAACAGTGAAAGTAGAATAAAGAATTATTTATTACATTTTGCATACATATTTAAAAGTACTAAATATTGCTGGATTCAAACCCTGGATCATTTGAGCTCAAATTAAATATCACAAGGCACATATACCTGCTGCCACAGAATCAGCTAAGCAGTAACTGTGTTTCTTACACTCAGTATTATCCAAAGTGCTAACTGCTGTGCCTCTCCACTTATCATGTTTGTGAGTAGGTAAGCAACTAATAGAACTCTCATCCATTTATCAATGAATCAGAGGCCGTGTTTGCTCATTGATTACTTGCACAGAAGTGGGGCAAGCAGTATAAATACTTTTATAAGGTTAGACAATTTATGACTCAGAATTTCTAATATTAACCAGTTATGAACACCATAGTATCTGTTAGATGTGTCTACTAAAGCCAATATGGATAAGAGCTTCTCAAGTTCGAGTAGGAGACCTAAAATGTGTATCTTACATGCACAAACACTTTGCCATCGATTGAACAAACCAGCTGCTCAGAGGTGCACTATGAATAGTGTTTATAAATGCACATTAGAGTGTTGTACTTATGTCAACTGCCCACTTAGAATTCACCCATTAAAGTATATGTACAAACACAACCAAAGGGAAGGCACTTTTTAAGGACAGACCACATATTTACACTGTAGCCATGTGATACCTGCACCCATGCACTTGACACTTGGCCTCTCACTACTTGTTATAAAATATATCAACTACACTACAGAAATAAAAAAATATATATATTTTGTTACAAACCATTTACATCTTTATACTGACAATACACATTCACATTATCTAATACTTCTAGTAATGTGGACAACTGTATGCATATGGAACTTGCAAAAAAAGACGGTGGCACACAGCAGAAATATTTATTAATAAGAAACACAGAAAGTAAGCGCTTTCACAGACAACCCCCTCTTCTTCAGACTAACAATAAATTAAATTCACATAACATTTAAAAAGATTCACTAATCATAGAACAACCAATAAAAAAAACAAGACATCAACCACTGAAATGAAACATTAATGTGCTAGTACAATATAAAAGCATTCAAGGTTCTAATGCCTGATGAAACATAAACGATCATTACATTTTTTTTTCATTATTACATCAAATTTATCTAGTTAAAATTACATGTTATATACACACTCATACTTATATATATATATATATATATATATATATATATATATATATATATATATATATATATATATATATATATATATATATATATATATATATACATTAACTCCCCCCCCCCCCACACACACACACACACCTACAGGTGAGGTTTCGCAACGATGGTACACCCAGACCTCCCATTACCCATCTGTCAACATGCATAACATATGGTACTCAGCGGCATGCAGTGCAGCTATAGTCATTCCATGCTAGCAACAGTATACATGTATGTGATGCATTGGCTATGTTAGTAGGTGATGCCCCTTCCCCTGGAAAATACTGCACCCATGTACACAGTATTGCTGTGCACCTGTTCAGCACCCTGCCATTTACTGTGCACCATACCTCACAGGTGTACACACCATTGCTGAATGTGTATTACTGTGTCAGTTATGTCTGCTCTAATGCTCACAGCCCCTATGTGTTTGTCCGACACATACCTGGGATGATATGTGGACAGATGTCATATGTGAATGCCTGATGTCTGATTTACAGATGTCATTAGCAGTGCATGTATGACCAATGCAATACTATTATACTGACAACCGTCAACCCTTACAATGGCTATGGGGAGTGTACACACCCTTATTGATATGACGCCCTCTTCCTTGATATGCCATGGGACCACATTATTGCATATGTTAACATTACATGAGCCTGATATGTGACATATGTCCTGCACAATCAAATGCAGTGTCTAACAAATGTGTTAGTTGTGCTGATGCTGATTGGGATGCATACACTTCATGGGTGCATATATGTGCACAACCTTATCATGACAGTTTGTTGCACCTACTGTTATGTGTACTACAGCAGTCACTATTCCTGGCAGGGGCATACTAGCATGGGCCATCTGCATTTGCCAGTATATGGTCAGTCTGCTCTACACATGTCCCCCAACTCTGCATGATTGCAAGGTCAACTCATGTGCACATTCCTTGGAGTACACACACTGTCATCACTATAGCTGTGGAGTCAGAGTTATGTCTGCCACAGTTCCTGACCCTGACTGTGTGCAGATACAGCCATTTGTAGCATCCTTTGGATCCTTGCTGCAGTGCACTGGTGTGTTATGATGACACCCCCTTTCCACCTTCAGCCTTTTGGCAGATGCTTGACAACTATGGCCTACACATGCGTGTCCATTTGCAGTGTCCCAGACACTGAACACCATGTGTAACAGCCTAGTCCCAGCTAATGAATATCAAAACTTACAGGTTTACAATGGCAGTGGCATTGTACAGATGGAGATGTTGGGCCTGAGGTGGGGTGAGGCATTGGTTGTGCAGCACATGTATCTTACATGATACTATCTGTAGGCTTCCAATGTGGTCATGGTACACATTGGAAAACTACAGACAGTATCACGTAAGATACATGTAGGTAGGTTTCCAACATGGTCATGGTACACCAGTACTCATTGTAACACGTGACTTTTGTGGACTTCTTCTGTTATGCATATGCTACCTGTAGAGAGGCCTGGCTGATGTTTTGTGTGGCACAACTGTCACATCAGATTACCCTAACCCATAGGTTATCCCCATATGCTAGACATTCCTG
>NC_056729.1:227622480-227685560 GCF_019279795.1 Protopterus annectens | reverse complement strand
TCCATTTATCAATGAATCAGAGGCCGTGTTTGCTCATTGATTACTTGCACAGAAGTGGGGCAAGCAGTATAAATACTTTTATAAGGTTAGACAATTTATGACTCAGAATTTCTAATATTAACCAGTTATGAACACCATAGTATCTGTTAGATGTGTCTACTAAAGCCAATATGGATAAGAGCTTCTCAAGTTCGAGTAGGAGACCTAAAATGTGTATCTTACATGCACAAACACTTTGCCATCGATTGAACAAACCAGCTGCTCAGAGGTGCACTATGAAAAGTGTTTATAAATGCACATTAGAATGTTGTACTTATGTCAACTGCCCACTTAGAATTCACCCATTAAAGTATATGTACAAACACAACCAAAGGGAAGGCACTTTTTAAGGACAGACCACATATTTACACTGTAGCCATGTGATACCTGCACCCATGCACTTGACACTTGGCCTCTCACTACTTGTTATAAAATATATCAACTACACTACAGAAATAAAAAAATATATATATTTTGTTACAAACCATTTACATCTTTATACTGACAATACATTCACATTATCTAATACTTCTAGTAATGTGGACAACTGTATGCATATGGAACTTGCAAAAAAAGACGGTGGCACACAGCAGAAATATTTATTAATAAGAAACACAGAAAGTAAGCGCTTTCACAGACAACCCCCTCTTCTTCAGACTAACAATAAATTAAATTCACATAACATTTAAAAAGATTCACTAATCATAGAACAACCAATAAAAAAAACAAGACATCAACCACTGAAATGAAACATTAATGTGCTAGTACAATATAAAAGCATTCAAGGTTCTAATGCCTGATGAAACATAAACGATCATTACATTTTTTCATTATTACATCAAATTTATCTAGTTAAAATTACATGTTATATACACACTCATACTTATATATATATATATATATATATATATATATATATATATATATATATATATATATATATATATACATTAACTCCCCCACACACACACACACACCTACAGGTGAGGTTTCGCAACGATGGTACACCCAGACCTCCCATTACCCATCTGTCAACATGCATAACATATGGTACTCAGCGGCATGCAGTGCAGCTATAGTCATTCCATGCTAGCAACAGTATACATGTATGTGATGCATTGGCTATGTTAGTAGGTGATGCCCCTTCCCCTGGAAAATACTGCACCCATGTACACAGTATTGCTGTGCACCTGTTCAGCACCCTGCCATTTACTGTGCACCATACCTCACAGGTGTACACACCATTGCTGAATGTGTATTACTGTATCAGTTATGTCTGCTCTAATGCTCACAGCCCCTATGTGTTTGTCCGACACATACCTGGGATGATATGTGGACAGATGTCATATGTGAATGCCTGATGTCTGATTTACAGATGTCATTAGCAGTGCATGCATGACCAATGCAATACTATTATACTGACAACCGTCAACCTTACAATGGCTATGGGGAGTGTACACACCCTTATTGATATGACGCCCTCTTCCTTGATATGCCATGGGACCACATTATTGCATATGTTAACATTACATGAGCCTGATATGTGACATATGTCCTGCACAATCAAATGCAGTGTCTAACAAATGTGTTAGTTGTGCTGATGCTGATTGGGATGCATACACTTCATGGGTGCATATATGCACAACCTTATCATGACAGTTTGTTGCACCTACTGTTATGTGTACTACAGCAGTCACTATTCCTGGCAGGGCATACTAGCATGGGCCATCTGCATTTGCCAGTATATGGTCAGTCTGCTCTACATGTCCCCAACTCTGCATGATTGCAAGGTCAACTCATGTGCACATTCCTTGGAGTACACACACTGTCATCACTATAGCTGTGGAGTCAGAGTTATGTCTGCCACAGTTCCTGACCCTGACTGTGTGCAGATACAGCCATTTGTAGCATCCTTTGGATCCTTGCTGCAGTGCACTGGTGTGTTATGATGACACCCCCTTTCCACCTTCAGCCTTTGGCAGATGCTTGACAACTATGGCCTACATGCGTGTCCATTTGCAGTGTCCCAGACACTGAACACCATGTGTAACAGCCTAGTCCCAGCTAATGAATATCAAAACTTACAGGTTTACAATGGCAGTGGCATTGTACAGATGGAGATGTTGGGCCTGAGGTGGGGTGAGGCATTGGTTGTGCAGCACATGTATCTTACATGATACTATCTGTAGGCTTCCAATGTGGTCATGGTACACATTGGAAAACTACAGACAGTATCACGTAAGATACATGTAGGTAGGTTTCCAACATGGTCATGGTACACCAGTACTCATTGTAACACGTGACTTTTGTGGACTTCTTCTGTTATGCATATGCTACCTGTAGAGAGGCCTGGCTGATGTTTTGTGTGGCACAACTGTCACATCAGATTACCCTAACCCATAGGCCACACATTTGCAGAGTCCAGGCAATTGCTGACACAGGTACTGCACATCCATTACTTTCTAGACATTCCTGCAACCCCCTCAGTGTTGTGGCATGTTACAAGGCAGCCTGCATGACCAGTTTGCTATATGTGACATCATCTGTCTTGGATGGCTACCTGTTTATTTCCTACATCATTCCTGTCCCATACATCCTTGCCACATAAATGATTGTCTGCACTGTTTGCCATGAAATATGCAATGGTGAGGTATGGCTACATGTCCAGCTCATGGGTGCTACCTGTTGGGTAATGGACCCATGCCATGTCATGTAAGATGTGTGCAAGCCACGACTGCCTCTGTTGCAGGTAAGTGTGCACATTTGATGGCCAAATGTCTTGGACAGCAGACCAATACTTGGTGTGACACTGTGGATGTGTACTTGCTGGAAGGTGCATTTCCATGACAAATGCATGCAGTCAGTACTGCAACAGCTGGTTCCACTCCATTTTATCTGGAGTGAGTGCACACATATGCTTCCAGTTTTTGTGTAGGTATGTATTCCCCATATTTTCTGCCCTAATCTACGATTCCATATTACACACTCATTGCTCATGTTGGGACCACATTGCAGGTTTTAAGGGTTGGGGGCTGCAGTATTATAATATGCTGTAGTGTAGATCTGTAACAGTTGCCATTGTAATAGTGGTATATACACTGTTGCAGCACTGTATAAAGGTGATGTTTCACACATGTCACTACTGTAGGCCATTTGTCCCACCATTATGTTCATCTCTGTGGACACATTTTGCAATGACAGGATGTTAGTTATATTTCAGTAGTCTGACATACCCTTCAGATACACCATCATGGTCATCAGTGTGATGCAGTGCAGTTAACAGCAACAATACGTGAACATGTACGGCATGTATTATGGGTAGGTGTGTTAAATGTGTGCATGGAATATACCATAGCCATAACATGACTGGTGTATTGGCAAACCTGAACAAAAACTATACTCACCAGCTACAGGCTGCTGCCTTGGAGGTATACCAGAGGGACCTACATAAGTGTGTGAGAGATGTGATGTCAGTAGCCACAGCTGTGGCATTGGTACAGGGTGGGTGCGGCATTACAGTACATCAACAGTACAAGTCCACAAAACTACATCTTATGTACATCTGTTTATTACCTCTGCGCTGCAACAGACTATATATATGTCATCTCACATATTTATTTATTTATTTATTTATTTTACATTTGTTAACCGGGCTAGTCTGGCTGGATACATGTCCATTTTCAGCAGAGGCCCGAGGAGAAAAGCTCCACTATCAGAATAAGACAATACAGTTTACGAAAACATTACTAAATTAACACTAACATAATGTAATGAGGCAAAATACAAATGAATATACAGTTATCCTGGACTAGTCTGAGTAGATGACAAACAAAGTTCAGTTAAGGGGCTAAGGAGATAAGCTCCAGTATCTAAAATACAAAGTAAAGTTGAAAAAATATCATTAGTCAAGTTGAAAAATATCATTAGTCAGTAGTCATGATAACAAATTAGGTATTAGGAAAAAGCAAGAAATCTGTTAATATAAAGTGTTAAAAGAGCAGGTTGGAATTTTAACAGGTAATTATGTAGTTAAAGATAAGGAAAAGGCAGAAAATAAGGTAGACAGAAAGTGGGAAAAGTATATTATCTGTTTGGTACAAGTATTATGGACTTAGTAAAGGTTAGGAGTGTACAGTTGGAAAAGGAGGTGGGAAACAGGATAGTGATGAAATGCAAAGGTAGCAGGATTATAGGAGGTCAGCTAAAGGTAGCAAGAGACAGAAAAAAGATGGTTAGAAGGGAGGCAGACAGAAATTTGAGAGAAAAAAAAGTGATGGTCCAATAAAGGGGCTGATGAAGTCAGTCTAAGTTAGAACAGGGCGGAAACATTACACAGTAGCAGACTGGAGAGAGTAATAAAAATGCTGAGCTCAGTCGGGATTGGAGCAGGGACATAGCCAGTGAATTAGTAGGTGATTTTTCATCTGTTTTTTGAAAAGGTGACATGAGCTTAGGGAGGTCAGTTCTGTGGGAAGCTTATTCCAGTAAGAACCGATAGTGTTTGCAAAAGGAATCACCTAATTTGTTATGAGATTTCAAAGTAGTAACTAGTAGCTTGTTGGCTGATCTAAGTGTCGAGATTTTATAAGGTGTGATGAGTTTATTTAGTATGGGTATATTGGAGGGTAATGTAGAATTTTAAAAGTGATGATCAGTTGTTGTAGGAGTATTAGGTTTGGGAGTTCAAGCCAGTTTAGTTTCTTTAAGTTAAGACAGTGGTGAGTTTGGAATGGAGAGCCAGTGGCAAATCTGGCTATACTGTGGTAGGCAGTATTCAGTTTCTGAAGATTAGCTTTAGATATGTTGATAAAGGAAGGAGAGGCGTACATTAATGTAGAAATAAGGTGAGTTTGTGGGAGGGCCACTCGGGAAGTAGCAGTAAGATAGGGCTTTAGTCTGTATAGGGCACCAATCTTTTTATTGACTGTCTTGATAGTTAAATCAATGTGATAGTCAAAATTTAGCTGATTGTCTATGGTGATGCCTAGCAGTTTAGTGCAATAGTCAGGTTTGATGACAGTGCCATTACAGGATGCTATGGAAAAAGAGATTGGGGTGGATTTACAGGTTGGGGTAAAGAGTAGTAGTTTGGTTTTGGGATTTAGGAGGAGACAGATATGTTGAAACCATTTTCTGCTGCAGTGAAGACTAATTGGGTAGCAGAGTGGAGTTCTGCTGGGAAGAAGCAGAGCAGATGAGAGTGGAATCATCTGCATATTGTATACAGGTGGATGTTGGGAGAGAAGTGGGCAGGTTATTAATGAAAATAGAAAAGTAGGGGACCTAGGATGGATCCTTGTGGGACCAATAGTAATTGGGAGTTGAGAGGATAGATGGCTGTCCCAAAGGGCTGCTTGTTTTCTATTAGTCAAGTATGAGTTGAACCACTGTAATGCTTGTGAATCCAGTGAGAGGGATTTTAAGGTATCGAGGAGAAGTTGATGGTTGACCATATCGAATGCTTTTGAGAGGTCCAAGAATAGTGCAGAGGAGAACAGGTTGTTATTTCGGTTTTTATTGATAGTGTCAGTGAAAGAGAGAACGGCAGTAGAAGTACTGTGGTGCGGTCTAAAACCATGTTGAGAGTCTACAAGCAAGTTGTTATTCAAGAGATAATGTAGAAGTTGATGGTGAATGCAGCGTTCCATTATTTTGGATAGAGGAGATAGAAGGGCAATAGGTGGAAAATTGGACAGTTCGTTGGAGTTCCCTCCTTTATGGAGGGGAATAATATGGGAGATTTTCCAGCAGGATGGGATTTTGGATTCTGTTATAGTTCTGTTTATTAAGATGGAGACTGGGTAGGCTATTTCGGTTGCAGCTAGTTGTAGATATTCAGCTGGAAGTTTGTCAGCAGAAGGGGTGCAGGGTTTTAGTTTAGAAAGTAGTTTTCATATTTAGGTTGTAGAGACGTTCACAAACTTTAGGGTGTGGGTATTGTTTAGAGGGGGGGTAATGTGGAGGGGGGGGAAGTCATGGTGCTTGCAAGTGAGGTGACTGTTTGAGAGAAGAAGTTGTTAAAGGTGTTGGCTATTATGTTAGGTTGGGTTTGTGCTAAACTAGCTGGGGTAGGTGTTTTGGTGTTGCCTGGATGGAGTAGTTTATTTATTCCTGACCAGAATTTTTGGGTTTTGGTTTTGGTTTTGTTGATATTGAAAGTGGTAGTTTTTTTTATCCAGAATGATAAGTTTCTTTGTTTTGTTTCTCAGATGTTTGAAATTTTGATGGTCAATTGGGTTTTTTGTGGACCTCCATTTAGACCATAATTTATTTCTAGCTCGCATAGTTTGTTTAGTTGTATCAGAGAGCCATGGAGCTGCTTTGGAGCTGACGCTGACTAAACGGGATGGGGCATGCTGGTTTAGAATTTGTAGGAAGGTATTGTTGAAATGGGTAACTGCTTCATCTATTGGGAGGTATTTTAGAGTTGACCAGTTATATTCTTTCAGTTCATTTTGAAAGGATGCTAGATTTAATTCTGTTTTATTGTATTTGACGATAGGTAGTTAGCTTGGGATTGTTGCATTTTGTTTAGTGATAAAGGTAAGGAGGTGGTCGCTGATATTGTCAGGAGTATTCCTGTTTTATAGGAGGGATTGTTGTTGGTCAGTATCCAGTCTAGAATGGTTTGTTTGTGGGTGGATTTATGTATTCTAGTAGGAGAGTTGATGGTTTGGTGAAAGTTAAAGAGATTAAGGTGAATGGTGGGTTTGGGGGATATGCAGGAGCTCCAGTCAATATTAAAATCACCTAAGATTATGGTTTCCTGGGGAAAGGTGCAGGAAATCCAGCTTAGGATATTTTCTAGGGTATTGATGTTCTTGCCTGGGGGGATGTAGGAACATATTATGTTTATAGCCTTGGATTTATTAACTTGGAGTTTGGTGCAAAGTATTTCAGCATTTGCTGGGGTGGGAGGCAAGGACTCAATTAAGGCTACCTGAAGTTGGGATTTGTATAGGAGGGCTACTCCTCCACCCTTTTTATTAGGACGATCTTGCCTTAAGGTGCTGTAGCCTGGGGGAGTGAATTCATTGTCTTTGGTACTGGGTTTAAGCCAGGTTTCAGTGAGACAGAGGATATCAAAGGCATAGAAATCAATTAAGGCATGGAGTTGTGTGACTTTGTTGTTAATGCTACGAATATTTAGGTGAGCAATAGAGAGGGAGTCAGAGGAAAAGGGTGGGTTAGAATAGTTAGCAGTTTGGTTTGAAGGGATATGATTGTGGAGGGTATTGGGACCTGGGTTGGGGTGGATGTCCCCATGTATAAGTAAAAGTGTTTGTGGGGGTTGAAGGACCTTTGTGTATTTGAATGGTATTAGATAGAGCCGTTTGGAGGTTGTGAATTTGTAATGGTGTGCTTTATGGTAGAGAGGGGAGGTAGGGACAGGTAGATAATATATTAATATGTGTTTGGTTGGGTAGAGGAAGTGTGGTTGTAGTATGTTTGGCTGATGCAGGAGTTTGGTTAAGCTTGTGATTTTCATAGGAGGTAAGGGTGTAGTAGTAAAGCAGGATGTTAAGGAGAAGAAGAGGAAAGAGTGATTTAAGGGTTAAAGGCATGTTTTTATAGAGTGTGAGGCTAGTAATTATAGGACTGCACGGTTTGTAAAGATAGGGTGAGTTAGTTTTGAGAAAGGGTGTGGTTGTAGGAGTGAGGAGTTGATTGGTAGATGTATAGGAAAATAGTTATAGGTAGTTGGCTAATTGGGGTGTGCCTAAGTATGTATAAAGGAAGGACCCTGGGGTGGGTGGGAGTTGGGGGTAGGGTAGGGGAGCGGGGCAGACCAAAGTAAGAGGAGCAGTGAGAGGAAACAATCAGTAAGGAGGAAGGTAAGCACTAGAGACAGTAACAGAGTAGCCAAGGTGAGAGTCAGAAGAGGAGGACATAGAGAGAGAGGAAACACCTGGGAGAGTAGAGGAGCGAGTTAGGTAGCGAGCTGTATAAGAACTAGGAAGGAGAATGGGTAGCAGGGTTAAGAGGGCTTTGTCATCAGAAAGAGAAGAGTGCCACAAGCTTATAAGCCTCACGGAGGGTGGTGGGGTAGCAAAAGAAATGAGATTACAGGTGTATGATGAGTGCCATCTAGTGGCCAAATCTAAAACAGCTATAAAGAGAAGGAAGCAGTGCAATATTAAGGTGAAGTAGGGTAGTGGAAAGAATGGTGTAACAAGGCAGAAGGGTAGCTGTGGTAGTAGGGGCAGGTAGAAACAAAAGATAGTTAAACCAGGGGGGTATGGCTGCTGGCAGATATGGCAGGAGAAGTTGTGCACCTTGGAGGTGCTGGGGTCAGATATTTAGTAATAATTAAGCTAACAAATAATCTGTTTGTAACATACAATAAAAGTAGCTGTGGCCTTTAGTCCAAGGGCTGTTGGGTTACCCAGGTCTCAGAAACACTCAATCAGGCTTAGGTAGTTGGGTTGAGCTGGTCTTGGAGTCCAGAAGGGCACAACAAATGTAGAAAGGTGAGAATAGAAGCTATGCAATGCTGGAGAAGGAAATAAAAAATAAGTCAAAAAGGAAGAAAGTGACAACAGGTGAAAACAGATGAGGCTTATTAATGGTAATACAGTCTTAACAGAGTGAATAACTAGGACAAAAGTGGTTCTCAAACACCAGGAGTACACAACATCAAGTTATACAACAAAGTAGCAGGAAAACTATAATAATCATCAACAACCATGTAAAAGGACAATACAGTGAAAGGTTACAATCCCAGAGCAGTCTCTTAATTACATAAGTCAGCTTAACTAACACAGGAAAGTGCAGAGCATTCTCATGAAAGAACACATCAGTAGACTAGTTATAACACATCAGCAGGTCTTAAAACATACTTTAAGATATGGGCAATTAACTATTAGGAGTTAGCTACAGAGATATGTAGAATATGCATGATCTACCTGTACAGACGCAGATGGATACGCAACAGTGGTCTACTGATGTGTCATATGGCCTTACCTGCATGCACCTCTACCGGTGTGTGGGTAGCACGCACCTCCAATATATTCTCCGCTAGTTGTTGTGCGTGTGGGTGGGCAGGTGCCACGAGGTTGGCAAGGAGATCCTCAACATGTGTCAGGTGGGATGGATGGCATGATCCCCCCCCTTGCGAGGTGATCCCCCAGGACTGTAGCTGCACCCCAACAGGCATTGCGAAGTAGGTCAGTGCAATTATGCCAGACCTGCTCATAACTGTGGTTATGCAGGCCGACATCATTTACCCTGTGGACAAGATTGATCAACAGGGTGATCTGCTCCTGCTATTCATGGGTTGTTCTGCCGAACAACACCTGGCAGTGCTGTACCAGGTGTGTGATGATGACCTCATTTTCATCTGCTGCATAGACAGGAAGTCTGGCATGCGACATCTTGTCTGAAAGACGTAAACATGGAAACAGGTCTGAGTAACTCATACAGCAAGGTTACCATAGTTCTTAATGCACATCTCTGTCTCCCCCCACCATATCTGCAACAATAATCTGATCACAGAACTCAATAGGTATGGACATATATTGTATTGTACCACACTTTGTGCTATGTGTTTGTAGCCATGTTCCCTGTAGGGACACTATCATTGCTTGCCTGTTACGGACAATGTCACCTGCATGCCATTGTAATAGCCACTATGGTTCCATATATGCACATGGTCTGTTTGCTATGTGATTGCTGACCATCTGTTGTTATGTGTTATTGGGGATATATATGCATGCTGTTGGACATGATCCGGGAATGTGTGGAATATTACTACCCACATGTGTTCTATAACAGTGACACAATTGCATGTTTAGGGAACAGTTGCCAGGAAAAACAACTCTCCCACCTCATCTGGCCATGTTACCAGGCCACATCACATGTGGGATCCACCCTGGGGCCTCCTCATCTACTGGCCCTGCACTACCTTCAGGTGGAACAACCTCAAGGGATGGTGTCCCCCCCAGGAGCACACACAGACATGATCCTGTCACCCGAGGTCAGGTCCAGGGTCTGGTGCATAGGGAACTCCACAGAGACTTGAGGGATGTGCTACAGCACCTTGAGGCCCTTTGCACACACTCACAGGGTCCACATGTTCCTCCTGCTCAGGCTCCAGCTCAGGCATCTTCAGGGCCGTGATGTTGATGTTGTGAGTGCCAATGGGTAGGGGCCTTGTTCACATTGTTTCTATATGGGGAATCATGGGGCTTCCACGTTGCAGATGACACTCACCAACCAGGGTGTTTACCCACCACATTTATCATATACCACCCCTTTAGACTGTCTTCTGTATTTGCTAACCCAAACCACCTCTAAAAATATACCTGCTATCCTTCCCCAAATTCCCAATCACACCGTCACAGACAAGGGCAATGTGGTCGAACAAGGGGTTCACACATGACATAACCGTCTGTGTTGCACACACTTACTGCTGCACACACACACATACACACACACACACACACATATATATATATATATATATGTGTGTGTGTGTGTGTGTGTATTGATATGTGTGATGTTCCCTCACACATAGCATACAGCACTTTGATGTAAAACTAGGGGACATGCATTTATATACATGCGTGTGTGTTTTTGTATACATGTAGACATACACACATGTTTTATATATATATATGTGTGCAGATATATATTATGAGTTGTGTGTGTGTGTATATATATATATATATATATATATATATATATATATATATATATATGCACAGAGATGTCTGTATATCTGTAGACATACATGTGTATATATATATATATATATATATATATATATATATATATATATATATGGGTTGCATGCAGACATCAGATCCACACTCTCTAATTCTCCTTCCTACACAGCTGCACTGTTCTGCGACAGGTAATACATGTGGACACAGCCTAACATTGGGAGGGGGTATACACAGGGACAGATTGCAGGTAAGCCTATTACACACATACGGCATTTCTGCATGCTACATTACATGTTAACTTGAGTGTCCTGCAAGTGGTGGGTTCTGGAACCCACTTGTCCATCATAATGGCATTACTTCCACCACCAGCTATTGGTCACAGTAATATACATGTTTTACATTACACAACACACACTGTGATGGCTAACATCTTGTCAGTCAGTGCTGCTCTGCACAGTTGATGGGTATGGCCCACTATCCACAGGGTCAGACACTATTGTCCATTTCAGTTGTTCAACTGGACATCTTTACAACAACACCTGATGGCACATATAAATCATTCCACATCATCTATCCCATTATTATAGACCAAGTACTACAGTCAATTACATGCATATACACTTCACATATCTGTTGTGGAAATTATGTCTTTTCAGGATAGTTTGCTGGATGATTTCTTTGTTGTTGTTATTTTTTTTTTCTTTGACTTTGGCTTTGTCTTTAAATTTCACTCTCTCTCTCTCTCTCTCTATCTCGGACTCTCTCCAGTAAATGGATTGAGCTGCTTTGTATAGATTGCAGCATGCATTTTCTAGGTGATGAATATGATCAGGTGATGCCCTCTGCAAATATCTGTGTCCTTCACTTGCTCCCTGTATGCAGCATGCTGTGTAGTACTTCTAATTACCTCTGTCATGGCAACCCACTACTATAAATCCCTACATCATGTGGGCATGGTCCCTTTACCTTTCCTGTCTGGTGGACATCCTTCCTGTGTGTGGGCAGCAGTGTTACAGAGATCATGTAGCAATACCTCTTACAAGAGGACTTGCAGACTCAGGCTAACTACATATTTGTAAAAAGTTCCAGTACTACAGACAGAGTGTGAGTAGTGTTGTTATATGCATTGTATTGCACCAGTGTTACAGGGTTTGCGTGTACATATTAGTTTAACATGGAATGCAGTCTGTCTGCATAGCTCTCAACTGTGGACCTATCCACATGATGGCCAGAGGTGTGCCTGTTATGTTTTGCCTGTCCACCACACAGGTCTTGTGTCAGATATATCACTGGCAATATGTGTGTTGAGTGCTATCAGTACATGGTTATATCCATTTGTATTTCTGACTTCATATTCCTGACTAAGGATAAGTTGCAGACTATCCTGTAACACCAGCAACTTACTCAGTGTATGACAACACTATTTCACATATTGGCCTGTGTTCCGGCCTATGTCCTCCACCTACATACCAGGCTTTGTCCATATGACATCCAGTAAGGGGCTATGTAGTGGCCTGTGATTATGTCATGCTGCCATTCCTGCCATAATTCTAGTGCTATTGTGGCCCCAACACATATTGCGGGGTAGGGTCCATATATATTTGGGCTTCAGCTGCACCAAACATGCGTGTCTTCTAAAGTCCAGAGGTCAGTGTATGTAGCATTGTTATATGCCACTGTATGTCAACCTATGGGGGGAGTATGCACCATAAATAACCTAAGCTGTTACAACATGTAAGGGATATCAGTAGTAAGCCATCTTAAGGTATATGGCTGTACATTACCATACATTTCACCTTGGGAACATTGCTGGCCTTCTGCTTACTGCCATGCAGACTGTTCTGTTTGTCAGTGTGATTGTGATGTTTTTTGTTATGCATTGTTATGTAGCAGATACATCCCATTGTGTCAACTTAAGTCATTTTCCCCCTAGGGATTGAGTACAGAGTGTAGTTAGAGGCTGCTGGACTATACGTCTGCATTACTTACTGTTGATTCATTGTTATCCTGTGGCCCAGTCTGTCTTTACTGTTGTACCACTTGAATGCCTTGGCCTGGACAGCGACATATGTTATACTTTTGGATTACTGTATAAAATGATCTGCTTGAGAGTTGCATTAATCAGTTAGTATGTATTTCAAAGTCTAAACAGCTATATGACATGGCATACATAACTGTAATAGTACACAAATAAAACTTTCTTATGTATGCAAACCTGTGTGTGGTGTAATATCCTTTAACTTCTCTGTGAGGAATATGTTTCAGTCAACAATTGTCTTTTGTATGGGTGACTCATACACTGTCTATTTGATAAGGTGCAACTGTAGAAATACTGGCTGTTCAGTATGTTGTGCCCCCTCTAAATATGTATCTTCCTATACATATCTCTGTGTATGTATATGTAGTTACATATATATCTGTATATGTATATATATATATATATATATATATATATATATATATACATATCTGTGTGTGTGTGTGTGTGTGTGTGTGTGTGTGTGTGTGTGTGTGTGTGTATGTGCGTGTATCTGCATATATATGTGTGTGTGTGTGTGTGTGTGTGTGTGTGTGTGTGTATGTATCTTTGGAATGTTTATTGCTTCCACATTGTACATTTTCTTATGGTAGCCTGACTGTATGGCATGATATGTTATTGATACCATCCTGACATCATACAGGTGGGATGGATTACTGTTAACGTCTTGTGCCCATGTTGTGTAGTGTCCTGGTATGGGGCTTGCAACAGTTGGTATTGTATTGCAGGACAGATCTGTTTCACTGTGGGGGTGATATCAATACTTACAAAACTTATTTAACTTGGGCCCCCTCACCCCCATTAACGGTGCCTTTGGTCATATATGTATTTATGTTCTCTTTTATATCTATAGGTATAGAACTGTATATAAATATATATATATATATATATATATATATATATGTGTGTGTGTGCGTGGGTGTGTCTGTATATATATATATATATATATATATATATATATATATACACACACACACACACACACACACACACACACACACACACACACACACACACACACACACACACATACATCTACATGTATAAATACATTTCCTGTACTGTTGAATGACTGTGCTGGATGATATGTTTTTCAAAACATCAGGGTTATGTATACCTGACATGGCTTAGTAGCAAATCACTTTGGGTATGGTGTGCAGGGTCCTGTGTTTGAGCCTTGCAGAGGCTGTTTTTTTTTTGTTGTTGTTGCTGGGCAGAACAAGGGCCATTGGATACAAAGTGATTAAGGCCCTTTTAAGCAGTTGTAAGCGGGTTTGCGTGGGATTCCATGAAGGTTAGCACGGCTAACTTCCAGTTACAGTTTCTTATACTGATTTAGCTTCTCAGTTGCTTAACGTGTGTGCATTGCTTACCCCACGCAAACAAGCTTAAACCCCTTACTGCTGCTTACAAATGCTTACTCCCACTTATCCCGCGCTAATTTCTTTAAAAGAAATGAAAAAGGGTTTATAGGAAAGTGCTTAAAAAGGGGCACAAAGAGGGAAAGACAGTAGGGAAAATAGCTAGGGATGTGCAGGATGGGTGTAGGGAAGGTCCATAGCTGCCCATTTCTTCTACAGCAACATCTGTGCATATACATTGATTTGGAGGTATATTTGGACACTCATACCCCTGAGAGAGGGGTGAGAACAACAATAAATATGTTGTGAAGCCAATTAGACCAGATTGCATTTGTCCAGTGGACATGTGTGAAATGGACAGCTATGTATGGGGCGAGATTTTTTGGCGGGAACAGATTGCCTTTTATTTTTCAGGTGAGAGTGGGATGTTGGGGAGGGATAGTAAGTATATTTGGGGGGGGGTGGGTTGGGTAGGATAACAGACAAGACAGACCAGGTGTGGTATATGACATATGTGGGGGGTAAACACCTTGGGTGGGGAGGGGTGTTTGGAATTCGGAAGCCCATGAGCCCCCTAGTGGAAACAGTGAGATTGAGGTCCCCACCCATGGGCAGTCACCACTGCACTTTCATGGCCCGAAGATGGCTGTGCTGCGGGCTGAGTAGGAGTGTCAGTCTGACCCTCTAGTTGTTCCACACGGCCCTCAAGCTGGTGTAGAAGATCTCAAAACTCCCTGCGGAGCTTGCTACGCACCAAGCCCCGGACCTGGTGATGGGTGACAGTGTCCTTTCCATGCCCGCTCCCATGGGGGGCGAGCCCCATCACCTGAGACAGTTCCACCCAAAGGTGATGCAGGACTAGTGGACGAGGTGGTCCCAGGGTGGGCCCCAGATCTGCCATGGCCAGATAAGGTGGGAGAGGTGGGTATGCTGGGACGGGCCTTCCCAAACATGCAATGGTATTTCAATTTTACAACATATGTGGGTTTGTAATAGTCAACACATTCCAGGATTAGGTATAACAGCATGCGTGGATTAACTTGAAACACCAGATATGGAACAGTTGCATAGCAAACAGAACACATGTATATATGGATCTACAGTGGCCATTACAACAGCATGCAGGTACATTGATGGCAGCATGCCACCAATGTGGGAGTATTTCAACGTGGCACATGCATATAAACAAATTTAAATATTTATCAAACAATAGGACATATGTCCCAACAGTATATTTAATTGACCACATAGCGATTAAGCTGTGTATTTAGTTTATTGTTGCAGATATGGTGGGGGGGATGTTAATTAACAACTAGTATATTCCTGTAGATCTCATTACTTTCATAGTCAGTGCTGTGATCTGTACCTTACAGGTATTAGTACACTACCCTATGGCCTTAGTTTGGACAGTGGTATGGATGTAGACAACTATATATATGAACAGAGTTTTACCTGCAGTATATACCTCTTACCTGATATACCTGTGGAGGTATTGTTTGTTAATACTACCTGAATGTTTCTACACATATTCTTAGATTCCAGGTTGATGTTATGCACATACCTGTTCATCTCTTATTGCACACACTCTGGGCATGTCTTGACCACATGCAGTTGAAAACGGGACATATTTTCACTATTGCCCTCATAAACCTTTGGTAAGTTGTACAATGACAGGTTTGTTTTCATTGACATTTTTCAAATATGTACAGGCCTGACAGTCAGTCATATGACATTAAATGCTGCCTACATGTCAGAGATTAGCACACTGATATGCCAGGTGGACAGGGTAATAGCCAGCAGATATGGGCTGATTAACTGGACATTCTGGACAATTCTGTACACTTGTGGTGTATGATTCTGCATACAGCTTACTACCACTCCCAGGATTCAAACCATGGCTGTGTCTGCTAAAAATAAAATAGTGTCCATCAGAGTTGAGTGTGCTATACAGATATTGCTGTGCATCTCTTCTCTGATTTCTGTCTATAAGTCTCCCATGGTTTTACAATCTGACCTTGTAATTACAACACTCTTATACTGGGTTTCCTAGACAGTTTTATTATGTAGCACAGTGTGGATGACAGTGATGAGTAATACCGTATTTTTCAGAGCAACTGCAACACTAACCATGACATACAATACCAGAGTAAACAGTACCAGTCCAGGATTTCAATCTTTTATTTCTAGACACAGTTTCCGTATCTGACAGACATGTGGGGCAATGTTTGTTAGCACTACCTGAATGTTGCCACACATATTACCACATTCCACATTAGTATTATGCACATACGTCGCACTCTGTTACTGCACACACTCTGGTCACAGCTCCACAACATGGGGGTTGAGATGGGACATACTTGGCTTATTACTCTCATAACATTTTGGGGAGTTGCTAGAGTGACAGTTTTTTTTCTTATAGATGTCTGACAATCAGTTTTATGTCATTATTTGCTGCCTAAACATCTGGTATCATCCCACTGATTTGCCAGGGGGACAGGGGGACAGGCAGTGGATATGGGCCAATTTACTGGACATTCTGGACATATCTGTACAGTTGTAGGGTATAATTCTGCATATAGCTTACTACCACTCCCAGGATTCGAACCATGGCTGTGTGTGCTAAAAATACAACAGTTCACATCTCAGTTGAGAGTGCTATTTGGATTATGTTGCCTAGCTTTTCACTGTTTTCGGTCTCTCTCAGTTGTACAGTATGATCTCTTGTGATTACAACAGTCAGATGCAGACATTCGTACACATTTTATTTATGTAGCACAGTGTGGGTAACAGTGCTTAATGCAACAGTACTATTAAGAGACTGCTACACTACATTACCATATGATACCAGAGTAAACACATGCAGTCCAGCAGTTAGACCTTTATTGTCAGGCTGTTAACCTTTTATTTGCATGCAACCTATATGAGACTCTTCCTGCCATATTCTCTAGTGTATTTAGTATATGCATTAAACAATACAGGTTTTATACTGGCAATTAACTTACTACTACTTTTAGATTTATTTCTTATGACAGTACATGTAAGAGTATTACTAACCTGCCTTGCAATGCAACTGCTGCAATCTACAGGCATGGGCTTCCCGGTTCGCAGCCCACTCATCTGCCACTGTCAAAGACATAAGAGGAATATTTAGCCATACCTATCCATACTATACATGAGCTGGTAATTATTAAACAGGTAGTGGACTGATACTTACACATGGCTGGGACATCCCCTGTCCTCCTAGCCTCTTGGATCCACTGATCCAAGAAATCCCTCCTTCTCCTCTTCAGGTCAGCATAGTGATGCCTGAGTTGCTCACCAGTTCGAGGTATACCATTGGCACTGGTGAAGTCATGGGTGAGATGGCCCCAGGCTTCAGCTTTATATTGGGAACGCTGGTACTGGCACAGCAGCAGTCTCTGGTCATGGTCTTTAACAAGGAGTCCTCCCATGACTTTGGACTCCTGGATGCCCCAGCGCTGCACCTGAAAGCGCACTCCCTCTCCCATACCAATCATAGTGCCTACAGGAGGAAGCTGCAACCAGTTATGAGATGTATTTCCACCTGTTGGGTTTAAATAGGGCCAATTTCCCATACTTTTCTGTGATTGGACGGTTTTGAAAATGCTAAGCTATGGCAAACCTGCTTAACTAAAGTTGGCATGGCTTAAAGGGGTATACCAATGAGCAAACTGAATTAGCTGGCCTACACATTGCTTACACCTAGTAAGCAGGGCTGTGCAAAGCTTAGCGTTGCTTAAATTTTAATTTGCATGCTATTTGCTGCTTGGCATTGATTTAGTATTCATTACATGTTATATATGTGTTTGGTATCCCTGATTCATGTGTATGTACACTGTATGGGGTCCTTGTGTTTATTAGGGGATTTCAACACTTTATCACAATGACACCTCAGATCTGGACTTAATGCAGTTCTCCAGTTCACATATTTATGTTATGTAGTAGGTTATACAACATAAAACTGTATATACATTCCTTTCACATGTTAAGTTTAATATTCCTATAGTGAGGATCTGTTTGGTGATAGCTCAATCTTATGCACTGCTTTGATGCCTTAGTGGTTAACTACGGTGACTATAGTGTACAAGGTTCTGGGTTCATGACTTCCAAGGGCTGTTTATTTTGTTTCTGGCCAGAACAGCGGCTGTTGCATACAGAGTAATTTAGGCACTTTTAAGCAGTTGTAAGTGGGTTTGCGCAGGTTTGCACGAAGGTAAGAATGCTAACTTCTGGTTAAATATGCTTATAGAGTTAGCTTCAATATTGCTTAACCTGTGTGCGCATTGCTTACCTCTGTGCAGATGGGCTTAAATCCACTTACTACTGCTTAAATCTGCTTACTCCCACTTACTACTGCTTAATACTGCTTACTCCTACTTAACCCCGCACTAATTTAGACAGTAAAGTAAAATGGTTCTTGGGAAGGTGGTGGATTTGGACACTCTATGGATTTATCATTCATTACACATCATACCTTCGATTTGTATCCCTGATTCATGTGTACATATCCTGTATGGGGCACTTGTGTTTATCTGTGGATTTTACAACATTATGACAATGACAACTCACATCTGCATTTAATGCAGTACTCCAGTTCACAAATATATGTTATTTAGTAGGTTATGCAACAAAAAATATTTTTCATACAATGTTTTGACATGGAAGATGAAATGTACTGGATTAAGACTCGAAGCGGGAATGACTGCTTATAAGGTGAATACTCTGCCCACTATGCTATTGCAGTACTGCTTCCTTTGCATATATCTTGATATTTATCCTCTTGTGCCATTTAAGCTGCAATATATGCAGCTAAGGAATGGGCAAACTCGCGCACCTACGGTTACATTTTACCTGTTTGATAAAAAAAATGAACTTGTTTATATTTTATATTTTAACTATTGCTCTTATACACTTGGGGGATGTTGCTGGGTGTATGCAACCACCTATAAGTGGTCTTGTTCATTCTTATTGCTAAACTGCTGTTCTTGATTGCAGGGGCATGTATATTCTGAGAGCTTTTTTCTCAGACACTCCCCCTGCACTCCTACATGCTCCATGTCCATTCAGGAGCTCAGGCAGTGCACCTTCATTAATATGCATGGCGCACTGCCATGCTGCTCCTAAATGGCCACTTCCATGCAGGACTAAGCTAGCCCTGCATGGAAGACAGTGAATCTGGGGGATTGACTTTCTTGATGTTACAATATGCAAGGAGGGTAACAGTACACTGTGGGCACTACATACTATCTGAAACATGTAAGATGTAATTCTTATTTACATAGAAATAGTATGCACTTGCAGTTTATTTATAACAATATTGTTAATACCCAGATGACGAGGGCATCTTGACTGAGTATATCTGATGATATGCTGGCAGACCAGCTAATAAAGGTAGCTAATGACTTTATTAAAAAAGGGTATGATGTCCATATGGATGAAAATACTGTTAATGAAGTTATAAAACAACATTCTACTGATGCTAGATCTATTTTTTGATAAGCCTAGTAATGATAGGAACTGAACTGGTACTAGACAGAAGAATACAATAAGATGCATGTAAAACTATAACAAAAATGCAAATATATTTGTATGCATTATAAACAAATATTGGCACATGTTGCAAGATGATTCAGAGCTGGGAATGACCATCTCTAATAGACCACAATTCAAGTATAACAGAAATGACTAATGCCCTGTATAAACATAAAGTTGATAGTGGTATTGAACATATCTTCAAATTCTGTATTTTACAAGTAATCCATGAAAACTTGCATGCCTGTAATATTGTACATAATACTGACCTAGATGAGTTTTACTGGATACTTTATCTGCGAGCACATATGCATCCATGCCTGAATGGACATATCTCTTTAAAACCACTTCTGAATGAGAAGCATATGAAAGTATGATGTGCTTATATAGAAAAATGTTAATAATTTTGATGTATCTTTTTATTTGCATTTCTACATCCATATTTTATTATTTATTGTATAAACTGTGTTTTAAACAATTTTAAACTAATTTGACATACTTATGTTGATTTTAAAATGTATTATGTGACAATACTAGATCATGTGTCTAGGTTAGGACATATATATATATAAGAAAGTGCTTGTTAGTGCTGATTTTAGATATGCCTGAGGAAACCACTTTGTGGCAAAAGTTTTAGAACTTGTTTTAGAACTTGCAACTTGTCGAATAAATGGAATTTTGATACTGTAAGTGTTTGGCATGTTTACTTAGTGTTTTTTGTTTCTATAGGAGTTTGGGCTTTGAAACCACTAGTTTTAACTGTTTACATGACTGCTTTCTGGTGTTGGATCTTGCTTATCAAACCTGGTGGACTTCACCAAAGCCCTGGATGAGGACAAAACAATCCATACTACCTATCTTGATTTATCCAAAGATTCTGACACGATCTCCCACTCAGGGATCATTAAGAAACTCTCCCAGCTGGGGATTAACCCATACAACACTAGATGGGTAGCCAAATGCCTCACTGACAGCATGCACACTGTCAAAGTTGGGGAGTCATCCTCCACCAGTAGACCAGTTACCAGTTGGGTAACACAAGGAATTGTATTGGGCCCTCTACTGTTTAGAATTTCTCTAAGGTCCAGGCGAATGTAGATGGTGGCTTACCAAGTTTGTGGATGACTGCAAACTGGGAGCAATCACTGAGTCTCCAAAGATGTAAATGTATTACAGAAGGAGCTGATGCAGACAAATGATCGGTGCCAAAGTCACAGACTAAAACTAAATGCAAAAAAATGCCTCATTATCCCCTTTGGCAAAGAAGTAGCACCTGCTAATTATCATATAGATAGCAACCCTCTAAGCTCAAACACAGTGGTGTAAGACTTGAGAACACAGGTTGATAGCAATCTAAACTTTGATCACCATGTGTCCATAGTGGTAAGGAAAGCCTTCTACATTGAGCTTCTCATAAATAACGGCATCACATCCAAGACTAAAGAGGTTATAACTCTGCTGTAATTGACCCTTATCAGACCAGTAATTGAGTACAATGCTCCTTTATGTATGTATCTCACCAGACACCTGCAGCAACTGGAGAGACAACATAGGTTTCTAACCAAGAGAATCCAGAGCCTCCAAAACGTGACTTACATGAAAAGACTGAAAGCCCTGTCACTGTATCTATATGATATAGGCTGCTTAGATCTGACCCGTGCCTGGCCTAAAGAGCAGTCTCTTACTCTGCCCTAATGGAAATGCTGCACATCTGCAAATCAAATATGACTATGTCAACCTAGCCTGTGACATTAGCAAAAGATGTTGAAGAGACAGATATTTCTCCCAGAGATTGCCACTCCTCTGGAATAAGCTCCTACTTCCTGTGAAGCAGCACTCCTCAATGACCCTATTTAAATGAAACCTTGACAACTGGATGGGTGACCATAAATTCACCCCAGTGGTTTTACCTAGGTCCCTCATAATGGCCAGGTGTAGTTGGTGCTGATCATAGAATTGCTCTGCTAACAATGACCATCTAACTATGGTCATTTAGGTGCATGGATTTTTTACATGGCTAGGCTTGTAAGTGCCCTAAAGCCATTAGCCTAGTAACCTCCTGTGAACCTATCACATATCTCCTATTGTAAAATCATATAACCTTTCCTGCAAATATGCAATAAGTACTCCTGAGTAATTGGGTAATATGGTAATCATAAATGCTCGGTTTATTATACATACAAGTAATTTTTTTTAGCATGACCAAGCCTTTTAAATTGATATGTGATAATGGTCATAATTACTGATAATACTGTTTAGTAGCGGTATATTGCCATACCGTTACAGCAACTTGTATGCACAGTAATTTCATCATTGACATGCATGATCTATCACCAACTGTTAGATACTGTATTACACTGCTCAACACTATATAAATACATATGATCATACAACTCAGACTACCACATATCAGCAAAGATCAGTTTTTTTGTTTATCTAGGTATGACCATGCTGTATTCTAATCTAATTGTCTGCGATATCAAGACATACCTGAAATGCCCAGAGATTTCTGTAACTCTGATCATCTCTCATTCTGGTAATATGCCCTTCATCATATACATCACAAGGACTTCTTTTGTTTTCTTTTTCTTAAATGTGGTGGCTCTGCAGAATATGATGACCTCTGAGGAAGTGCAGCTCTCCTAAACCCACAACACCATAATATTAGAGTTATATAGCCTCTTCCAAATACTCACCCTCCCCAGGCCACAGTCATCAGCTAGTGTGCACAAGACAAGGTGCAGGTGGTGAAACCTGGAGCTAATGCTGCTGGCCACAGAGACATTTTGATGTAGTATTAGGAAGCAGAAACCCCTTTATGCTGCCATTATTAAGAAGACTGTTGTGGGCTGTTAGTCATGAATATCTCATCAAGTGTCCATACATCCCTTGTAAAGTCATGGCACCCACTCATAGCCTGCATATTCTCCTACTCTGTCCACTGCTCATGGTGCTGGTCATCTCTGTGACTACAAGAATGGCCTATCTCACACAAGCATGCCAAGGGACTCTGGCTAACAAAGTTCACAGATGACTGCAAACTGGGAGTCATTACTGAATCCCCAAATGATGTGAGTATTCTACAAAAGGCCTTACAGAAACAGATGCTTGGTACCAGAGCCATGGGTTCAAGGTCAGGTCAATGCCAAGAAATGTATAGTTATCCCCTTTGGGAAAAAACATGTACCCATAAACTACCACATAAGTGGCAGTACACTAAACGCTGAAAGAGTGATAAGGGACTTAGGGACACAGGTGGACATTGGTCTCACCTTCGATAACCACATCGCCACAACAGTCAGGAAATCCTTTTATATGGCACACCTTATCGCTAAGGGCTTTTCATCCAGAAAAAAGGAGGTCGTTGTCCCACTGTACTCATCTTTCATTAGAGCCATTATTGAGTACAATGCCCCATTTGGTATGTACCTCACAAGACATCTGTATCAACTGGAAAGGCCACAGAAATGACTCACTAAAAGAATCACAAGCCTAAAGCAGATGCCCTATGCTGACCATCTAAAAAAACTCCAGCTATAGTCTGTCGCATATCGCCTACTCAGAGGCAATCTATGCTTAACATACAAGGTCATGTCAAACCCAGGGCTGGTGGACATGCTACACTTAAGGAAATCCCAATCCCTCAGAGCCACAAGCAACAGAGATCTAAACCTGGTCATCACAATGAACAAAACATGCTGGAGGGATAGGTTCCTGACCCAGAGACTCCCCAGACTCTAGAATAGTCTGCTCATACATGTCAAGCTGAGTGCCTCTTTGGCCCTCTTCAAAAGGAACCTTGTCGATTGGATGGGAGATAGGAAATTCACCGGGGGATCATGTCAGTTGCCCTGCTAGACAGGGGAACAGGGAAGTAAATATTCTGGGAAGAAATATCCAGGGAACTGTTATGGCTACACTTGTATAGGCACTAGGGCCGATAGCTTAGTACCAACCTATGAACCTATACCTATGCCTCCTCTGAGGAGAGGTGGTCAGACATGTCCTCATCATTCTTCCCTTCTACACCAGCTGTCTGATATCTTTGTATGTCTGCTTATTTTATGTCCCATCATTTTTGCTGTTTTACTTTTTAGGTCAGTATTTAATATGTGCATGACCATAGTGCCCCTGAAATATGTGTATTGAAACTGAAGATTTCTGTTGAAGAAACTACTACCTGTATATTATGTCTATATCTGTGAGGCTTCCATTAGAAACGACTGTATGTAATGGAAATTACTTCCACTCTAATGCTTATTGTGGCCACATTTTGTGGACACTCTTGCATATTTTTTTGCACCCGAATGTTGTCTACTGGCATGTTATGTTCTTGGTACAAAAAGCTGTTTACTGTCCACAGCTGGCTTTAGTATGCTTCACACCACCCATTCACTAGTACCTGCATTTCTCTGTGGCTGTGTAAAAATAAATTAGTTTAAGATCACCTAGTGTAGCATATTTCCTTTTATGTAAACATATTGTAATTCTCTGTCTCTGATAAGTGTGTGTGTGTGTGTGTGTGTGTGTGTGTGTGTGTGTGTGTGTGTCTGTGTGTATATCACACATACACAAGTGCTCGAATACACACATACACACACACATACACATACACTTACAAATACATGCATGTGTATTAGTAACCATAAGGTATGCAAAGCCAACATGCACTGCATTACAGCCTTACCTATAAAACTGCTGCCTATTAAACATCACCTTTGTTTCTTTCTTTGCCCATTAACTACCATAAAAATGTTTTTCTACCTTATTGATTACACCAAATACTCAGGGTAACAATCAGAAAGATGTTTTGGAATCCCATCCCTTTTCTCTAGTTTATTCAAAACAAAGTCAGAATATGGTGGCTGTATGTGGAATCCATATTAAAAGTAACACAATAAGAAAAGAGAAAAAAATGCAAAGTTGCTTCACTAAATGTATTATAAGATTAGCTGGATTAAGTTTTGAGCAAAAGCGTCATAAACAAGGCCTTTCTTCACTAGGTTTTCCTAGCATGAGAAGAAACTATATATTGGTTTCCATAACATTTACTGATAAATATCTGAGTGCTCAGCTTTCCTGTCATTACCTATAAATAAATTGAGAGACATTAGGACTCTGAATAATGTTTTCTTAGTGAGTAATTTCCTATTAGAATGACTTATCTACAGAGATGAAATTCAACAAACATGTGTGAGTATAAGACTTGTCTAGAATGAATTTATGGTTGTAGATGTTATTCAGCAACCCTGTAAAGTACATCATGAGACATAGGCATTAATATATCTTTATATATATATCTATGCATGTGTGTATATAAACATGGCATAGTAAGGAATATATTCAAGGGAAAATAATATTATATGTTAAATAAGTAGATAAACGATGCTAGTAACTGTTTAACTTGAGCCTAATAAGACCATATTTTATAAACTAACCTCTGTACATGTCTGGGTTCATAGGTTCATAGGTGTTTACTAGGCTAATGGCCACAAGGTCCTTTTTAAGTTTAACCATGCATATCAAATCTCTGATAAGTTCTAATACCATTGATAAGTGTAAACCTGGGCCTGGGAGATGAACCATTTACAGGTTACCTGTGTCCATTCGAGAAATAGGTGCCAAACCAGGAATGAATTTCCGGTTTCCCATCCAGTTGTCCAAATTGCACTTGAACTGGGTTAGGGAGGAACTCTGCTTCACATGGATGGAGACCCTGTTCCATAGGGTATATATTACGTGATCGAATGATTAGATGATTGAACACCTAAACATCGACCATGTAATATCGAACTGCAAAATAGCAAATGCCGTGGGAAATGTTACAGTCGGCCACAAAAAAAAAAAAAAATAACTTTATAGCCAAACTAAGTGAGGGGCTTCACTCCCACACCCCCTGACATGGGGGGCTGTACCCCCCATACCCCCCTAGATAAATATACCAACTCTGAGATCACTCCACGGTGGAGAAAATGGCAAAATCCAGCAAATGGCCAAGGGAAATCTTTCCCCTGCGTTAAATTGGCCATTTGCTGTTTTTTGCTTTCAATATTATGTTGTCGATGTTTAGGTGTTCGATAACCCAATTATTCGGTCACGTAATATAGACCCATTCCATAGACAGGGTCATCTCTGGGATGCATACCTATCTCTCCAGCAGGTCCTGTTTATATCATAGGCAAGGTTTATATCTTTATAATGGGTAATTCTGGTGCTGTTTGTTTTGTGGATATGCAGGAGGTCCATCAGAGTGGAGTCTGACAATGCCCATTATTCCAGGCATAGATCTCCCCTCAAAAGCCTGTAGGAGACATAATACAGGGATGGGGCATTGAGGAAGTTTGCATAGGACATTTTACTTATGCCCTGTATTCTTTTAGAGAGGAACATCTGTGGACATTCCAACTGTTGGATATGCCTGCTTAGGTACATACCAATGGAGGCATTTTACTAAATGATAGATCTGATGAATGCTAAATACAGTGGAACAATGACTTCTTTGGACTCAGATGCCGTACCTTTGTTTATGAGTTGCACAACATAGAATGATTTCATCACCACTGTAGACACATGATGGTCAAAGGCTAGATTACTATCTATGTGTGTCCCTAAGTCCCTGACTACTGGGTCAACTCTAAGGGGTGTGTTCTCAATATGATAGTTACCAGTGACGGATGACTTCCCAAAGGATATATTATGTATTTCTTGGCATTTAGTTGCAGTCCATGGCTCTGACACCAGTCGATTGTCTGTGTCAACCCCTCCTGGAAAACATTTGTGTCAGTGTGAGCTTCAATGACAGATCTTAATTTGCAATCATCTGCAAATTTTGTCAGCCAGAGACCACTGACAGTGGCCTTGACTTCTGTGAAGTAAATGTCAAAAAGGAATGGTCCAAGGACTTATCCTGAGAGACTTCACTTCTGACTGGCCTCTTTGTAGAGGTGGACTCCCCAGTCCTAACTTCCTGGGTCCTGCCTTTGAGCCAGTTTGCTATCCACCAGGTGACATACCAGTTTGTACCTAACCTCTTGAGTTTGTCAACAATGCCCAAGTAGGGTATTGTGTCAAATGCTTTGGCCAGGTCAAGGCAGGCAGTGTGAATGATTTTGCCCTCACCCATTGTTTTGGTGACCTTCTCAAAGAAGTCCACTAGGTTGAATAGGCATGATCTGCCTTTGACAAAACCAAACTGGGTTGCGTTCAATGTCTGGTGGTTTACTATATCTCTGTTGATCACCTCCATGATAATTCATTCCAGTGCTTTACATATAAGACTCATTAGACTTATGAGTCTGTAGTTTTCAGAGCCTATAGATGGTCCACCATTGTGCAGAGGGATGACTGTTGCCTTTCTCCATTCATGAGGTATGAAGTCAGTTTGGAGGCTAGAGTTAAATAGCAATTCCACAGGCCATGATAGGTCATGTTTCATGTCATTTAGAAGCATCCTGGGATATTGTCTGTGCACATTGATGCAGTGTTCTTGGTCATAGGGAGAGCATTAAGGACCTGTTTAATAGTGATAGTAGGGAGAGTTATATTTGATGATATTTCCTGAAGGAAGGTTGAGGGGGAGAGAGCGATAAAGTTGGAGCTGAATTTATCAGCCAGGAGATTTGCTATATCTTCTGGTTCAGTATAGGTGGCTCTATTTACAATGAGCTCTGCACACAGCTGTGCATTGCCTTTGAGGTTGTGGACATAGCTAAAGAATGCTTTTTGGTTGTCCTTGGCCTGGGAGGTCAAACTTATCTCAAATTTGGATTTGGAAGACTTTATTTGTCCTCTGAGTTGTTTTAGTTTGATGAGAGTGCCTTCAGCCTGAATGTTACACCTCCTAATCTTTGCCATGATTTTCTTCCTCCTGTTATACAGCCTATTGATTTTGTGATTCCACTAGGGTGGCTTGTTTTTTGAGTTAGTGCTGTACTTCTTCCTGGTTGGTACAGCTCCCTCTATGCAGCTATTAACATTTGCTTGTAGAGAGTTTCTGTGAATAGTTCTGCATAGGCAACAGTCTTCTCAGGGTTTATGGGGGCTTGAAATTTTGCCAGGTTCTAACTTAATAGCAGGTGGTTAGCCTTATAATAGTTCCTGAATATTCCATGTTTAGCTGAGGGTCCAGGTTTTATTTTTACTTCAAAGGAGACCATTTTGTGGTCTGACCTTACCAGGGGAAGGCATTACAGTACGGGGTGTGTGGCATGCTCCCATATTAGTGACGACCAGATCCAGTATGGCTGCACCCCTGGTTGGTGTACTGACTATCTGGTCCAGGGAGTTTGTGTTTACAAAATCAAAAAATCTCTGTGCATGTACATTTGGTGTTGTATAGGATTCCCAGTTAATAGTGGGGTAATTAAATGCACCCATGAATATGGTATTGGGTTGGATGGTTAGTGCTTCGAATAAGTTTAAATACATGGTATGGGTTTCCTGGGTCATAGAGGGGGACCTATAGCTTGCAAGGAAGTGGTACTGGATTTTACCTATGGTGATTTGAACATGGAGCAGCTCAAGTGCATTGTGCTGTTTGACCAGCCTTGAAGTATATTTATTTTTGATGTAAATAGAGACACCTCCACCTTTACCCCCTGCTTTTGAAGTAACTGGCCTACTGGCATAGGTAGTGTAATAAATTGATTATAGATATGTAATTAATACAGATTTTAAAATATTTATTTTAACCGTGTATCCATAATGCAAACAAGGTTAAAATAATAGTGCAAAAATACTGCAGTGGTGGTGCTGCGGTAGCGCTGTCGCCTCACAGTAAGACGTTGTCCCGTTTGATTCTTAGCAAAAGCGTCTTCTGTCTGGAGACATGCGTGAATGGGCGTACCTTCGTTGAAGGTTGTGAGTCAGGGCTGGCAACTCGGCACGTAAAAATCTACTGCCAATCATTAGCGGACTGGAGTTCCGCTGTGGCGACCCCTATCCGGGAAAAGCCGAAAGACACAGCATCCATAGTGCAAACAGACATGATGGAAAATAAATACACACACACACACACACACACACACACACACACACACACACGTCCTTGTTTCCTCTTTCCATTTTTATGTCTCTTTCAAGTCTTCATCAGCAAATCATCTTTTCCTTTTCTGCAAGTGTTCCCATACCACATTAATCTGTTACCTTTGACCTTCTCTGCAATTGTAGCTTTCTCTTCTGTTCTGATGTCATTTCTTCATCTATTTCCTAATATCCACCCCTTCACTGCCCATGCTTCTGTACCATGCAGTAGTGCTGATTGCACCACTGTTTTGTACAACTTACTTGTCAGCTTCTTTGGTATTTTCCTGTTATATACTACCCCTGACACTCTGTGCCAGTTGGCTGCAGCCCCTCTGTATAGTATGCTATGTTAGCTGTATGTTACATTTCAACTTCCATTCTTTATTTGCATAAGTTCACACCTACTAGCAATATTTGTATACATTACCTGATGATTATACATGTCTCTGCACATAGTCTGATCCCAACTGAAACACCATTGTACCTTTGGCATGCTCATATTCACTGACCTATTTTTGATAGTCTTTAATGATGCTCACAGGAGTGTCCTCTGCTCACTAATGACTATATGCATATGTGATTGAAATAAGCTTGCTGACCTATGCCTGTTGATGTTACATGATTGCACATTACTATGTATGTGTGATTTATCCATGCTCATTTTGGTGGACGTCAGCAATGCAGTCCGTCCATGTGACATGCATTTGCCATTTGCTTAAATGTATTTTGGGTTGACTTCAGTAGCACCCTTTGTAGTGTACCCATGCATTTGCAATGTGTAACCTTACCTTGTTGTCCTGCTTTATTATTGTGTTCCTTAAAGTGGGCCCAGGTTGTCCATCATCTTTCCACCTTTCTAGTTCCGTGATATATTTTGCAGATATGTTTGCCTTTGTTGCAGTTGTACATTTTCATGTATTACATTGTTGAAATTGTCAACATGTGCCAACTCTATGCCCATTTTACAATTACAGGACATCTGCACACAAGTCACTGGCTACTGCTTGTCATTGCATGCTTATAGTCATTATACTTGTGTGTTAACCATTGTACATTGTTGAACTTCTTGTGCGCATCCTGATATTTCTTTAGGAGCTTTAGTGTTCAATTTGTGAACATATTCTTACATTTCATTGATGTATGAATGTGTACTGACATTGCTTTCATGCGCTTTCCATTTAAGCCACTGACATTCATACATACACATCTACACATGTGTTGTCTTTGGCATGGTATATGTGGTCATATATATGCATTCTATTACACTTTTTTTGAGGTTGTGTACACCTAGTTGTGTATGTGGCATCCAGTTTACTGATTTGCTGCAGTACTGTAGTTTGACACTGTGCTTGGTTGTTTGCCTGTCACATGCATGGCTGGTAGTTCTTTTCTGTCTTCTGGAATTATCTAGCATTCCTAGATCTGCATTTGTTCATTTATGATGTTGCATGGCTTATACTTACACCGATGACACACTACTTGGATATGTGTTTATTTATCCAATGTGTACTGTGTCCTTATTTATTATCCTACAACACAAATCTACAATGACTGTATTGTACTATTGCCTGCATGGTATTCTGTTGTAAAAATATGTTTTCTGTAATGCAGTGGAGCTTTTCTCTCCTTGTCTTCTCTGAAAACGGGCCCCCAACCCAGTCAGCCACTACCCGGTAAACAAATGTAATAAATAAATAAATAAATAAATAAATAAATAAATAAATAAATAAATAAATAAATAAATATGCAGGTATTTTTGATTATTTATTTATGAACATATTAATGATGTCAGTAAGAAATAACAACAATGCCTTATTCAGGCATACATTATTATGTTCGAATGCCAGTTTTTCCTTCTTTATGATTGAAACAGTTCCCAAGGATTTGAGAGGTGGATCTTGGGAATCTAAGTTAGAATATAGAGAAACCTTTTGGCAGATTGTACTTGAGGCTAATAAACCTCCAGGCTTAAATAACAGTATTTCCTTGGTACCCCTATTAAAACTCAGGTCTGCCAAACTTTGATTAAATAACTTTGTGTTATATTAAATGTCTTTCTACATATGGCTTCTTACAGTTTTTTTATTTCATTACATCATATATGTATTTTAAAAAATATTTATATTTGTATACTTTTTATACTTTTTAACTAGTATGAATCCATTTTTAACTGTGGGTGTATTCATTTTATCTGTTCCACACCTATTTAATTTTAAATTCTAATTTTCAAGTGTTTCTATGATATACTTACCATGTTAGATACACTATAGCTTTAAATATCTATGATTGTTTTAATTGATTAATTATTCAATTAAAGTATATATAGTGATGTAACAATATTCATTTATTTACTACATCTGAGGAAGTCTGAGGGATACTTGTACGAAAAAGCTTGTTTGTTTCTGTTGTGACATTAATCTAATAAAGGAATCTGCTTTGTGTTTCTACATTAACCAGGAGTTTCCTGTTCATAGGTTCATAGGTTCATAGGTGTGTACTAGGCTAATGGCCCTGGGGCCTTTACAAGCCTAGCCATAGGATTACCCTGGCATCGTGACACCCGACCTTAGTTCCCAGTGCCTCTGTCGAGTAGAGCCACTGGTGTTATACCCAGGGTGAATTTTCTGTTTCCCATCCACTCATCAAGATTTCTCTTGAAGAGGGCCAGTGAGGTGCTCTGTTTGACATGTATGGGAAGTCTATTCCATAGCATGGGCAGTCTCTGGGTTATGAACCTGTTCCTCCAGCACATTCTGTTGATTGTGGTAATGAGGCTGAGGTGTCTGGAGTGTGTGGTGTGGAGGGATTGGGATTTCTTTAGATGTAGCATTTCTAATAGAGATGGGTCAGACATGGCTTTGTAAGTCAAGTAGGCGATGTGAGACAGAAAATAGTTGGAGTTTTTTGAGTCTGTCCATATAGGACAAGTGTTTAAGGCCTATGATCCTCTTTGCGTGGTACTTTTGCGGCATCTCCAGTTACCCATATGGTGTCTTTCATGGTTAGTCCAGATGTTTTTGTTTTTTGGTGGCTTTTTCTGGACTTTGCTCCATTTCTTTTTGTTTTTGAAATATGCAGGTATGACTGACACACAGTTTGCAACATGTCACAATGTGATGGTGCATACGTAGATATGTTTTTCTGCATTTCCACATGGCTGGTATGCACCTCCACCCTTTTTGACAGCTTTCCATTTCCCATGTGGTGCATTGTGCTGTCTGTGTGGCCTACGTGTCCTTACTGTTTTTCCAATCTTTGTCTGTCATGTGCTGCGATATTTGTTATTTGGGTAGATTCGCTATGCTGGCTTTCTCTTCCCTTTCCCTATTTTCCCTTTCCTTCTGTACTTCTGTTATGATTTTCCTGTTCCAGCATTCTTCTTGTGTGTCCCTCTTCTTTACCCATATCCACCTCTGCTTTTCTATTTCACACTTTCCTAGGGCGTGTGCATTACCTGTGTTCTTCACTCAAGTCCCGCACCCATTGTCATCTAATGTTAGCTGTGATAATATGGCTGTGATTGCCCTTCCATTTTTTTTTTTTTAGAAGATTTACAGATTCTGTTGGAATCTGTAAGTGATAGCTAACATATTTTAATAATAACAGACTTATGGTGATATTCCATAGTCTGTCTGCAAGCTTACTGGAGAAATTCTGCTATAGATATGTATTTATGACTGTCAGGCCACTTAGGCTGTGAGATTCTTTCCATAACTGTTAATTCACATCATGTTTTGACAGTAAGATTTCATTACTTATGGATTATCTGCGAGTGATATACTGTGCGCCATTACTACTGAGATACTCCATTGTGTGCCAAGATATTCAGATTTCAATGTGGCATATTTACTATCACATAGTTATCTGCACCTTTTCTGCTGATAGCAACATAGTACACCAGATTCCATGAACTTTATGGAATATGGCCCGTAGCCTGTTCTTATAAGTGTACAGGTATCGCTGTTTCATCTTTTCCTGTTCCGTCCTCTATGAGAGACAACTCATGTTAGTAGATTTTTACTTTTTTGAAGATTTCCTCAGTAACATCTGCGTATTTCAGTATCTACTGCTGGGAGTCGTTTCAGACTAACACTCTATTTTGACATTACAAGGAAATCCTAGGATTCTGTTTATACTCCCCTTATCTTTCTGAATTTTTCACTATGGGTATCTCACTCTCGGCCTCCACACAGGCATTCTTCATCACTTTAGTGGCTTCAGCCTTTTGAAAATGTTCTGCTTTATGTGCTGAAAGCTTTTCACTTTCAATTTCTACAGTCTTCTTTCACTCTATTAACAAAATGGGGTATATCGGTAAGGCTCAGTAACAGGATAGTGATACCATAAAAGTTCATTTATCATTTCTAGCAAAATCAAATACTAGCTCCTTTTGAAGTTTCTACACCTTAATACTTCTCCTTACCAAGACAGTATTTTAAGCAATATTACAGGTTGCTGCCCCCCCCCCCCCCAATGTATATTCTGTGTTATTCTGGGCCCAGACTGTTTAATTGTGTTACCCACAAATTCTCCTTCAATAAAGGCTTTAAAGATACATAGCCATTCAGACCAAGTGAAATATGCCCCCCTTAAATGTAAAATCCAATTAAATTCTTCCTTTTCACTGTGATCATTAATATTACCCCACATATATTATTATCATCTACTCTTAAAATTGAAAATTTAAAACCATGTCCAGAACCATTGTCTCTAATGGGTTTATATAGTGCATTTGTAACTATTTCTCTTTTAATTTCATATAAGTGGTTACAGATATGATCTTTTAACCTCTGGTTCATTTTAACCTCCTAATATGCTTAACATGCAACACATCTAGACAGACAACATTTCTAGTTTCACAATTACCATATGCATTAAGTCGGAAGGTATTGTTAGAAACTGGATGAGTAAAATATCAGAACAAATTAAATAGTTCATAGTTTAGTACTAGGCTAACTGCCCCTGTGAGCCATTTTAAGCCTAGCCAGTTATCTCTTGCGAGACTCAAACGCTGCATCTTGTGCGGCAAACACCTTAGCCATTAAGCCACCCTCCCAACTACTGAAAGTACATCTGTCACATTCAGAGATGTCATTCTTAGCTGGTTGTGTCTTCCTTGATATATGTGTCTGCTCTTTATAACATAACAACTGCTTCAGACTTTGATTATTCTTATAACAGAAGCATGGCTCTTCACCGGCTGTCATCTGTAATTCTGGTATATCATGTAGAATATACCAGTATTTTTCAATGATTTTCTTAACATTGGCAGTATTTCAATTATATGTTAACATGCATCTAACTTTAGCCTTTGAACATTTATTCATTAGTACCTCTTAGCTAGCTACTGAGAACAGTGGCTTAGCTGTGGTAGATCTACAAATCTTAACATCCTCAAAAATCACCAGCACTTTCCACTTATTATAAGCTCTATTAATAAACTCTGCAGCAGTGTTATGTGGTTGCAATTGCATGTTGTCCCGGTCCCCTCAATAAACACAACACACCGAATGACATTTGAGACCTTTATTAAAACTTCTATAACATAACCTTGATTACTAAAATTTGTTAAATACAACTGGACATAGTATAGTCTATTCTAAACACAGCATAAACATCTTTGCAATGTTAATCAGAACAGCGTACCTGCTCATCTGCCTCAGTAAGCAGCGTCCATACCTTTGCTCACTTACTTTACTTATAAACATCCTTATAATGTTAACCAGGACAGCATACCTGCTCATCCTGTCCAGTAAGCAGCGTCCATACCAAATATTAATCAGGACAGCGTACCTGCTCATCTGACCCAGTAAGCAGCATCCATACCTTTGCTCACTTACTAAACCATTCACTGAATTACATTCAAACCAAATAAGCAGCATCCTTACCTTCGCTTGCTTATCTACTCAACAAAAACTCCTTGAAATGAACCACCAGACACCAGAGGGGGAACAGAAGAGGGCATGCCTGTCCCTCTTCTCCGCCTACCGAAATAAAATAATCACAATCCCACCAATCCGCCAACAAAAAAGGGAGGGTGAGAGGGTAGCAAGTTCATGCCAAAATGTGATTACTTACCCAACTAAACTCAACTAAATCCCTTAAGCACCTCCCACCCGTATCTCATTTCCTTCAAATCAACCCTTCCACTGTTTAACCCTTTCACCTCCCCAACCCATTGAACTTCCATTAATATCAACCTAACACCCCCTTGAAGATGTCCCAGGACAACATGGCTTGTGCCAAGCCTCATTAGTCCCGGTCCCCTTCAATAAACACAACACACCAAATGACAGTTGACGACCTTGATTAAAACTTCCATAACATAACTTTGATTACCAAAATTTGTTAAATACAACTGGACATAGTGTAGTCAATTCTAAACAGAGCATAAACATCTTTGCAATGTTAATCAGGACAGTGTACCTGCTCATCCTGCCCCAGTAAGCAGCACCCATACCTTTGCTCACTTACTTTACTTATAAACATCCTTATAATGTTAACCAGGACAGCATACCTGCTCATCCTGTCCAGTAAGCAGCGTCCATACCTTTGCTCACTTACTAAACCATTCACTAAATTACCTTCAAACCAAATAAGCAGCATCCTTACATTCGCTTGCTTATCTACTCAACAAAAACTCCTTGAAATGCACCACCAGACCCCAGTGGGTGAACAGAAGAGGGCAAGCCTGTCCCTCTTCTCCACCACCAGCCTGCCCAGGCTGTTCCCCCTCACCATCATCTTCCATCAGCTAGCCACCCTTAGGGAATAAGGCCAAACATAATTTGGTGTACAATAACTACCAGGATATTACCAGCCCCTGGCAATTACCTAATGCTTACCAAAGCATCACCTTCCACTGGAGCAAAAATACATAACCCCCACCACCAAATTAAAGCAATTGCCTATCAATCTTCCCAAACAATTCCTTTACTTGCCCAATGACATGCAGAAGCTGAATAACTTCAAAATGCCATTTAACAACCACCTTGCCAACACAAGCTACCCATATCAAAAGTAAAGCACCTAAACCCCGTGATCGCTTTAGCAGTCTGACCCCTTTTTACTCTATCAATACCCTTGAATGCCAACAATATACCAAACTGAAAATGCCCTATGCCACAGGTCAAAACCAAATTATACCAGAATGAAAATATCCTATGCCACCTATTCAACACAAGATTAGTGACATGCCAACCCCATCCCGCTTATAGAAATTAAACTACATCAACTATTAAGCCTACCAAAGTAACCCATTCAAACTGGCCAAATAAACATGTCGTACATCTGCAAGAAATCACCACTGCCCCAACTTTAATGTGCTTTAATGATCATTGAATAACATTACCTAATAACCTATAGCCTCTCCAGCACTCAGAACATCCACAAAACAAAACCATCACCTTTCAAGTCCATTTCCATCAGGGCATTGATTGTTACTCACTCAACACTCCATCTGTAACCTCAATGTGCCCATCCAAGTGATCAGGACTTCCAGTGAAACCTGCATTCAGATGTAAAACCTGCAGAAAAAGCATTCTCACTATGACAACCATCTAACATATGTGATCTGTATGTCTTTCTGTACAAATATATCCAATATTCAGTAACTAGCAACTTAGCAGCATGGAAGAAAACCACAAGAGTACCCAGCAAAACCCACACAGACATAAGGATTGCACACAAGCCCCACAAAACTGGCCAATAATGAAATTGTAGTACCTCTAGCTATGAAATGACACAAACTGCTGTACCACTGCATCCCATGATATTTAAATATTAAAACTCTTAATTCCACCATGGATTGTACATTATCCTGTAACCCAAATCAAACGAGGTCATAAAACATAATACTTATTCTAGAATTAAACAAAAAGTTGGTTGTGCTTCTTTCTTCCTTTTCCAAATCACTGTGCTTGCTTTTTAACCTTTCCATTTTTGATTACTCTCCCAATGACCCCACCCCTTATCCAACACCAAAGCATGATCATCTGTGAACTCACTGTATGTCACCACTGGAACTTGGCACACCATCATCTACAAAGAAAAGGACAAAAGTAAATCCTCTAATATGTAAGGAGAAGGCTCCATCTTATTCCCACCTATTGCACGCTACAGCCACAGAATTCCAAGACCCCATCTGCAAGAAAGAAAAAACATGTAAATCATCCAAAATACATGACTCACATTCCAGCACATCTTTAAGGACAACCTATCCTGCCAAACCAGGAAGGGATGTACCACCGCCACCCACATCTATGACAAAGCAGCCAGAACTGAAGCTATGCCTCCAATGCCCTAACAAATAGCCTCATCCTTCTCATCTGTCCTATTTCACTCCCTCATTCTGCAAGATCCTAAGGCTCTCCTAACTCCTTTTCTGTTTCTATACCATGTGGTTACACTACTGCTCTACTCTTAACTCTTCCACTATTTTTCTTCATCACAAATGGCAGTAAAGTCAGAGCCAATTTGTTATAGACCCTCATGTTACAGGTGGTACTAGATCTGATAGGAAATTCACCCCAGGGATCACGTCAGTCGCCCTGCTAGACAGGGGTCCAGGGAAGCAAGTACTATGAAAAGCATGCACTAAAATGCATTACCTTTCAAAGCCATTTCATCATGGCACTGACCACCACTCACCCATCTCTGACCGCCTTGTGCACTGCCCAAGCAACTGACATCCATTAAAACAGGCTCCAAATCAGAAGCTGAACTACATGCTGTGTACCCAACTGACTCCACTGTCAGCCTGAACACCTGCTCCCACCAGCAGATACGTGAGGCAGAAATATATCTGGGTCAAGCTGATGGACTGGCCCACCAGCCTGACGTACAAGAGGAATTATAAGTTATGTGTAGTTACCCAAATGGTGCTAAGATTATGCATGCTATAATGGAGATTTAACCCCCACCTGTAGCTGCAGCTATAAAATGTATAAAGACATCTCATCGGCCCCCCATACGAAATCTGGAACAAATGACAATGAAGAGCTGGACCAGGGACCAAACACCAAAACAACCCCCCACCATACCTCTCAAACTCCTAGTGCAAGAAATCTGGAGAAAGATTTACACAAAGGGGGAAAGAGAGGGCCAAAATAGGGACCATCTTTAAATATTGCTCTTATAAAACTTAGAAAGTTGCCAGAGTAATAAGGTCTGTGTTACCATACCTTTGAAGTCTGAAACTTAAATGTATGTCATTAATCAGTGACCACTCCTCAACTCATCCCAATGATTTGCCAGAAAACCACAACTCTTATGAAGACTAGTCTAAAATTGTTAGACAAAATCCTTGACCCTAACCTGAATCTGCTCACCTACACAACACTCATGTATGTGTATACCCTCACCGACATCTCACACTTACAGGCATTCACTTCAACACTTAAGATCTGCTGAATACCCTCACATTTGCCCAGATATCAATCGTACCTCAAACGTGCTCCAAGAAACAAATGCCTGCCACAAACATTCACCGTCTTACTGACACATATATCCCTGTTGCATACCTTTCTCAACATCTGCCCCACTTATTTCATCAAATTCCTAGATGCGCATCAGTACTGCATTTTTTTTTTTTTTTTTATTAAGTACTCCCTTCCTCCCCTGTTGACAAGTTCATCAGAAGCCTTGTCAAATAGGGGTTACGTAAGCTGCATTTGGATGTGATAGTGGTAATGACTTAAGAGCCCATCGTGAAGTCAACTGTAGCATCGTTAGGCTTGAACTAGACTAACCGCCTTTGTGGGTCATTCTGAGTCTAGCCAATTTTCTCTTGTGAGGGGAGGAGAAAAAAAAACCTGCACATTGTGTTCAAAGTAAACACTTTAACCGACTCTGGTATCTCTTTTCTGACTTCCACCCTTAACCCTTGCCAATAACTGGTCATTTATCCCATCAACAAAGCAACAACATATGCTGTAAGCACCTGGGGATATTTCCTTTTCTAAACTCCCACCCTCCACCACAATGGAATATAATATAATGCAGGCACCTGGGATGAGCATTTTATCTTTCAAATGCTTCTATACTTACACATAACTACATCTGCCTATAGTAAAGCAACAATTAAGGGTCTTGTAGCTCCCCTTTCATGAGGGTTTGTGACGTTGCATAATCAAGAGTCCACAGAAACACCTTCCACTTATTAATGTTCTCTGCATTAAAACAGTCTATACATCAATCCAAAGATAACAAAACAAAATAAATTCCAAAACCAGTAGAGACCCAGCAAATGTAGATAAAAAATCCCAAGAAGAAGGTAGCAACAACAGGAACAAAATAACACCTATAGTCGTCGAAATAATCACAAAATCAATTTAATACACACCAAAAACATAAGCGCTTTCATGGAACAGAGTCTGCTTCCTCACACATTAACATTACTGAACAAACATATCACATATATATAGCACTAAGTCATTGGGCTCATCAATCAATTAAAATCACCATAGTAACTAAACACATTAAAACAGGGTGTGCCTATAAACTCCTAAAACACAACACTAAGAGCTGTTTAAAACCAAGCCTTAAAATGAAATACTACATTATCAAAAGTGTAAAATAATAAAATACATAGTTGTAGAAAATAACAAAACAACACATGATACATCCACCTACCTCAACTTTCTAGCCTTAAGTACAGGTTTAAGGGGCACACTCTCATTAAGCCCACTCCCTCTGTGTGCTCCGAACCTGAGTATCCATCTGACTTCCACATTTTCAGTGTTGTTCTTGAGATCTCCCAACCTCATACTCTCCTTTTGGACCTGCAATATTTGGAAACAAAAACTGTGTGTTGTTCCTGCACTTATTACATGCTTTGCTAGAGCACTACGATCCCTGTGGGTGTTTATACAATATATATGATCCCTTATTCATTCTTTAAGGGTTCTATTAGATTTTCCTACATAAAAGGAAAAACAATGTGTACAGTAAGCTACATATACTAAGTTTTTAGTATCACAGGATCCAGTACATCTCAATTCCCATAAGTACCCTGTGTCTGGTTGTCTAAAAAATCTTTATTCATCAACATATTCACACTGGGCACAACGGCCACAGCACTTAGTGCCCAAGTGCGGTAAGGTAGTCTCTTGTTTGTTTCAGTTGGGGTAACTTAGGTGTTGTTTTAAGGACGTCTGGTTCTGGTATACAGACTTTGGACTGTTACCTACAACTTGTCTAGTAAGATCATCTACTAATAGAATATGCCAATTCTGTATGATCAAATTCTCTACTACTTGTGTATTAGTACTATATGGAAGTAATATGGACAAATATGAAGAGTTCATCTTGTTCATTTCTCTTCTAGTGGTCTTAAATGAATAATATGGCTTGGCTCGATCCGTTCTCTCTCTACGAACTTTATCAAAGTTTCTGTTTATCTCAGATAATTCATACCCTCTATTCATCAGGTCATCTTTTAACCTATCTAGCCCGTCACTCAGTAGTGACTCATTACAGCATAATCTGGAGACCCTCATGGCCTGTCCCCTCACAATGTTCCTAAAAACTGATGGATTATGCATGCTATTTCTATGCAAAAATGATGGTTTATAGCATAGTTTCCTGTATATTTGATATATTATCAATCCAAAGATAACAAGTCAACAATTATTATTCTGTAATCCTCACATCCCTAAATCAAAACCGCTCCAAGAAGACCGAGTAAAAATTTACTACAAGGACAAATTAAATACTCAGCTCAGAAAATGTAACCACAATACATAGTTAATAAAACAAGCATATGCAAAATAAAGGGCGACACTGTATGTATGACTCAAAGCATTAGATACAGGACTGATTCCCCTCGACAGCTATTTATGCAATGAGCATGTGCAACTCTTCAACTGCACCGCAATGCCCACGGGAAAGAAAAGGAAAAGAAAACCCCATCTTTTTCCCAACCTTAAAATATTGCTAGGACATCGGGACAGGAGTTCGCATTTATATTACCAGCGAAGATGAATTCTGGACCTCAAATGCTGCCATTGCTTCAGATTCTAGTACACCAGGAAAAAAAAAAGGGGGAAAAGGGGCATTGTCAGAGCTGCTTCCCCATGCCCAATAATGACTCTAACACATATAAAATAGCATCTTATAAACTTAGAAAGCTGCTAAACTAACAAGAGTTCCCTTAGCATACAAAGTCTGTACATGAATGTATATCATTATTTAGTGACATAAAACCTCCGATTAACTCGCTTACTTGTCAGCAAATTGCATATTTTACAGGGAACCAATCACTATGTGTATGGAGCACCTGATGGGTACGAAGTCGAAACTAAATGTCTGTCATTTAAGTTCTAACAATACTGTGCCGCTAACCTCCTAGGAAACCACTGTGTTTTAAGAACAGCAAAGCATGAGGCAAGATGCAGTCCTCGTGGGAAATTCTGTACAGTGTAGAGATACAATGCCCTATCTGTTACGTTAACCAATACTTGCGACCACTTCTCAGCCTCACAACAATCCCACCAACCAATGAAACATCACCGCGCATGACCAAAACTGCCTTATTTTCTTTATGTGGGTGATATATTGTACATGGTTGCCTCAAAGCCCACGAAATTAGACCACTGAATTGGCTGTAACCACACAGCCACGAGGTCTCACTATGTCACCACCACAAGCCTTTCCAGCCCCTCAACAGAGTGAAGCATTGAACCATTGGCACGCAGCTGAATAAACCAATGAAAGTGAAGTACATCTTAATCCAAATTTAGATTAAATGTATAAGCGTACTGGACCCGCCTTGCATCACAACCATGAACATCTGTAGAAAACAGGCCCAGAGCAAGTACATACTGCATTGTTTTTTTTTTTGTTTAGGTTACAGAGAGGGGAGAAGCATGTTGAAACCAAATGGAACCAACTAGCTACATTAACAAAATTACGACGACCATCCAAAAAAAAAATTACCTTTAACCATCAGACATCTGATCATACCCTATCCCTAGGTACTTACCTCCTAATGCCCACCACCAAACCAAGGCCTACCTGACCAAGCAACACACCGGTCATCAGGACATGAACCTGCAGTATAGCAAGTTCATGCCAAAATGTGATTACTTACCCAGCTACACTCAACTAAATCCCTTAAGCACCTCGCACCCTTATCTCATTTCCTTCCAATCAACCCTTCCACTGTTTAACCCTTTCACCTATCCAACCCATTGAACTTCCATTAATATCAACCTAACACCCCCTTGAAGATGTACCAGGACAACTTGGCTTGTATCAAACCTCATTTCTCATCAGTCGTGTTCAGCCTTGCAACTCTATAAAGCTGATTCCTAACTATGTTGTCAAACATAAACTCTGGGTGCATACCATCATGATGTAAGTATGCATTTCTCTTAGCAGGTTTTCTATATAAATAAGTTTTTAAAATATTGTTCATGCCTCTAAACACTGTTATGTCCAAAAAGTCAGTACTCTCAGTTGATATTGTTTTTTAAAACTTAAAATGGAACATGTGGAGGATAAATATTCATAAAAAATATTAAAGCTATCGAAACTACCTCTCCATATTAAAAACAAATGATCCACAAATCTACAATAAAAAATGACATTACTTGCTAGACCATTATCTGTGGATAAAATAAAATTTTGTTCCCATATAAACATAATAATATTTGCATAACTGTTAGCAACTGATTGCTACTCCTCTCTTTTGGACATAAAATTGATTTTGAAATAAAACCACATTGTTTGACAGAACTATATGTAATAAGTCACATAACAAATTAATATACGGTTGAGAATAGTCAGTCATATCTACGAAATATTTTTTCATGTGAGAAACTCCAGTGTCATTAGGTATTTCAGTGAATAATGAATTGAATACACATCTAAAGTTACAAAAATACAATCAGTAAAATTTACATTCTTATACCAATCATATAGTTGCTTCAAAAAATCATATGTGTCCTTAGTGATTGTCCCAGTCTTTTCAATGCCCACTGTTATTTGGGTTTCTAAAAACTTGGATGTGGGTTAAGTTATCCACGCTCTAACAGATACTGCAGGTCTAAGTGGAGGCGACCTGTGCAGCTTAAGAAGCCCATAAGTAAATGGAATAATTGATTTGTTCACCATTAAATAATCAAATGTATCCTTATCTAATCTGTTTTGCTCAAAAATTCTCTTTATACTGTTTAACACATTAGTTATAATGACATCACATTCATGCTTTGTAATTTCAGTATAGTCAGCACTATTTAACAGCATATTCATAGATTCAATGTAAAAACTAGTGTCTAAAACAACTACCCCTTCACCTTTATCAGCATTTTTATAATAATTTCTTTATTACTAATTAATTTACTAATGGCACTTTGCTCACTTCTAGTTAAAAAAAACGTATCAATATTTTGATTATTGTAAAACTTATAAATCTCTTTTTCCACAGCCCTTTCAAACACTTGAATTAAATTATTACTTTGTAGAATAAACATGCTAGACCTTTTACATTTGTTAATGCAGTTCATTACACTACTACTATACAAGACTTTCAAATTTAATGTCCTTGTAAAAACTTTACCTCTGCTAATTTCCTAACAATATCTGCCACTAGTGAAGGCATAAAGTTAAGCTACAGGATATAGTACATTACCCAAAATGGTTTACATTTCCGCATGTGTTGCAGGATACTCTTTCCTGCCTCCATGAATGTTTATTACTTCCATTTCCCCAGTGCCATTTGTTTTATATCTACAAACAACATTCTATAAAGTGTGGGACCATTCTTCCAGAATTAAGTAGTCACTTCAGTTCCTTCCCATCGACCAGTGACATGCATTTTGCTTACTTAGTAGTGATACAAAGACAATTTTCTTATTCTGCTAATCTAGCCTTAACATTATTGCATTCCTTTTATACAACTTCACTGTCAGCTTGTTGATAATAAATCTTATTTGTTCATAGGCACAAACATTAATTTTCTTTATTAGCTTGATGGTTAAAAATCATATCAGTGTTATAAATAGGGTCTATATTATATCAACGAACGCTTAAAAAAGCGAACGCTGATTGATCGACCTAATTTAAGGGAAAGCTTACAATCTCGAACTGTCAGATCAGTGATTTTTTTTCCCAGGGAAAAAAATCGCTGATCCAAAACACATACACACAACACAAGCACACCAAATAAACAGAAATCCACACACATACACCTAAAATCTGATACCTAACCCTACACTAAACTATGCACACACCACTAACGACCCACTTACCTTAACCCAAACCCTAACCCTAAGGTCCGTCACTATCGCACACTCACTTCACCCGCTCCCTAACCCTAACTCACTTAAATCTGCCCTAACCCTCATGTCCACTCAATCGCACACACACCTAACCCGAGCCCTAACCCTAACTCACCTAAATCATCCTAACTCTCACATCCACACAATCGCACACTTACCTGAATCCAACTGGTAACTTTCCACCATAACACTGAAAATACTGAAGCAACAGAAATGAACAACCAAATTTTTTCACTAGGAAAAAAGTTTCTGCTGCTTTGATATTTTGCAGTTTCGCGAAAATAAGTTCGATCAACCGGCGTTTGCTTTTTTAAGCATTCGAGGATATAATATAGACCCTATAAATAGCATTTTTGCTGCCAGTTAAAGAGTGTTTAGAGTTGTGTTCCCTCTGGCAACAAAAAATACACAATGCTTCAGTTATTGACATTTCTTTTTATGTTCACATTCACTCATTCCACCACCAAGTATACTCATCACCATAAACCTTATAAAAATGCCAACTCCACACATCTACCGGCTTAACACTATCTACTTTTCTACTTTTCTCTTAGCTTTGCATGTTACTCTTTATTTGAGCATCTTACTGTTTGAACCTAATTAACTGTCTTCATAGATTCATAGGTGTTTACTAGACTGACAACCACAAGGACCCTTTTAAGCCTAGTCATGCATCCCAAATTTCTGACACATTTTGGTACCCTTGATACGTTTAAGCAGGGGCCTTGGAGATTAACCATTTACAGGCTGCCTGTGTTCCTTATAGACATAGGTGCCAAACCAGGGATGAGTTTCTTGTTCCCCATCCAATTGCCCAAGATACACTTGAATTGGATTAGGGAAGAACCATGCTTCACATGGCTGGGGATCTTGTTCCAGAGAAGGGAGTAGTCTCTGGGATGCATATCTGTCTCTCCAGAAGGTCCTATTAATATCACAGGAAAGTTTAAGTGTTTAGAATGGGTAACTCTTGTGCTGTTTGTTTTGCAGATATGCAGGAGGTCCATCAAGGTGGGGTCTGACAATGCCTTGTATGCCAGGCATAGATCTCCCCTCAATATCCTGTAGGAGTCAGAATACAGGTATAGGGCCTCGAGGAGGTCTGTATAGGACATGTTAGTTATTGCCTGTATTCTCTTAGTGAGGAACCATTGTGAATGTACAATAGTTGGATATGCCTGGTTAGGTACATACCTCTGAGGGCATGGTACTCAATGATAGACCTGATGAATGCCGAATACAGTGGAACAAGAATTTCCTTGTACCATGATGCCGTACCTTTGTTTATAAATTGAACAACATAGAATGATTTCCTCACTATTGTAGACATGTGATGGTCAAAGGCTAGATTACTATGTGTGTCCTCAAGGTCTTGACTACTGGGTCAGTTCTTAGGGGTGTGCTGTTTATATGATAGTTACCAGTGGTAGATGACTTTCCAAAGAATACTATCATGCATTTGTTGGCATTTCATTTTAGTCCATGGTTCTGACACCAGTTATTTGCCTGTGTCAGTACTCCCTGGAGAACATGTGTGTTAGTAGGCAATTGTATGACTGCTCCTAATTTGCAATCATCTGCAAATGTATAGGTTCATAGGTTCATAGGTTCATAGGTTCATACTAGGCTATCTGCCCTAGGGCATTTATAAGCCTAGCCAGAGTGTGTATGGCTTTCGCCACCCATTTTAAATTAATTTTGCTATGCCCTTTTTCGAGGTTAGTATACTGTGCCTCTATCTAACAGTGACACAGAAGTGATACCCGGGGTAAACCTACAATCTCCCATCCACTCATCAAGATTCCTCTTGAAGAGAGTCAATGAGGGACTCTGCCTAACCTGGACTGGGATTTTATTCCAGAGTGAAGGGAGCCTCTGGGTTATGAAACTGTCCCTCCAGCATGTCCTATTTATTTCAGTGCTGAGGTTTAAGTCCCTCCGAGCGCGTAGCTCGATGGGATTTGGATTTTCTGAGGTGCAGCATGCCCATTAATTCCTGGTTGGACATGGCTTTATACGTCAGGCACAGATCGCCTCTGAGCAGGTGGCATGCCACTGAGTAGAGCTGGAGTTTCTTTAACCGGGCAGCATACGGCATCTGTTTGAGCCCCTTGATCATCTTGGTGAGGTACTTTTGGGGTCTTTCCAGTTGCTGCAGGTGTCTGGTAAGGTACATCCCAAAAGGGGCATTGTACTCAATTATGGGCCTGATGAGGGATGAGTAAAGAGGCACAATAACCTCCCCTGATCTAGATGTAAATCCCTTCATGATTAGGTGGGCTATATAAAATGTTTTTCTAGCCACTTTGGCCACGTGGTTGTCAAATGAGAGATTGCTATCAACTTGGGTCCCCAGGTCCCTAATTACTTCTTCTGTACTTAATGGATTACCACCTATGTGGTAATTTGTGGGCACTTTGTTTTTGCCAAAGGGGATGACTATACACTTTTTGGCGTTTAGCTTGAGGCCATGGCTCTGGCACCAGTTGTCTGTTTCTATGAGGCCCTTTTGGAGGATGCTTGTGTCGGCTGGGGAGTCTATTATGGTGCCCAGTTTGCAGTCATCTGCGAACTTGGTCAGCCACAGTCCTTCCATGTTGACCTGTACCTCTGAGAAATATATACCGAACAAGAGAGGTCCCAAGACTGAGCCTTGTGGGATGCCACTTGTAACTGGTTTGGAGTCTGACATGGCTCCAGCTATTCTAACCATGTGGGTTCTGTCCTTGAGCCAGTTTGCAACCCATCTAGTGACATAGGGGTTTATATTTAAGCTGATGAGCTTATCTATAATGCCCGAGTGGGGTATTGTATCGAAGGCTTTTGTGAGGTCCAGGTAGGCTGTGTGGACCACCTTCCCCTTGTCAATGGCCTTGGTGACTGTTTCAAAGAAATCGACCAGGTTTAAGAGGCAGGATCTGCCCTTAACAAAGCCGATCTGGGTAGGATCCAGTGTCTGTAGGTCCCCAATATCTTTATTTATAAGGTCCATGATGATCCTTTCAATAGCTTTGCAGACCAAGCTAGTGAGACTTATGGGACGATAGTTTCCAGGATCCGTTGAGGTACCACCTTTGTGGAGAGGGACCACTATTGCTGTACGCCACTCTTTGGGTACATATCCTGTAGTAAGGCTGAGATTGAACAGTAGTTTTAGGTTTGGGTTTAGCTCTTCTTGGAGTTCATGTAGGACACAGCCCGGGACACCGTCTGGTCCCATTGATGCTGTGTTTCTTGCTTTGGAGAGGGCAGCTCTTACATGAGCATCTGAGATGTCAGGGGGGCAGCACTCTGCTAGGATAGATATTAGCCCTTTTGGTGGGGGGGGGGGGGATTGCGCTGAACCTGTCAGCTAGGATGTTGGCAATGTCTGTGGGTTCGGTGTATTTTTTGTCATTTTGGACTAATTCTGAGCATATCTGGGAATTCTCACCCAGGTTCCTAACATAACTAAAGAAAGCCTTGTGATTATCCTTAGTGTCCTGTGCAATTTTTCTCTTGAAGCTGGCCTTAGATGATTTTATGAGTGCCCGTAGTTTTTTGCTAATACTGATCAGAGATGCCTTCCCTTTTTGGGATGTTGCTCTGTCATGTAGTAGCTTCCTCCTTCTATTGTATAGTTTGTTTATGGCTGGGGTCCACCAGAGAGGACGTCTGCCTTTGGAGGATTGGGTCTTGGTTTTATTTGGGATTGCATGATCCATGCATTCCTGAAGGTGTTCATAGAATGCGTTTATAAAAAATGTTGTGGTCTGGGCCGTATTATCCACAGGCCTGGGGGCTTTGAAGGATTCCACCTCGGTTTTGAGGAGTGAGAAATTTGCTTTAGAGAAGTTTTTCACTGTGGTTTTCTGGGCATGGGGTGGGGTCGGGATGTGAATATCCAGTGAGATTAGTTTATGGTCTGATCTTACCAGTGAGGGATACACTTCTGGTCTGGAGCATAGAGTCCCCATGTTGATGATGATCAGGTCCAGTATGTTTTCCCCTCTTGTGGGAGTGGTAACAAGTTGTTCCATAGCATTTGAGTTTATAAATTCTAGGAACCTTTGGGCTAGGGTGTTGGAGCTAGAGTAATGCTCCCAGTCTATGGTTGGGTAGTTGAATTCGCCCAATATAATGGTGTTTGGAGAGACCTTCATATTTTCCAGTGTTCTCAGGAAGGCCGAGTGGGGTTCCTGGGTTTGGGAGGGTGGTCTGTAGCAGGCTATAAACTGGAAGGCAGTTTTACCCACTGTTAGTTGCACATGGATAGTCTCTGATGCTTCGTGCTGTGCCACCAACCTGGAGGTGTGGGTATCTTTGACGAATATTGATACTCCCCCTCCTTTTGTGGTTCGGTCCAAGTTTTGGGGCCGAAAAGCATGTTATGAGGTATAACCTGGTAGTGCTGGGGTGCTCTCGAGAGCCTTGAATCAGGTTTCTGTTACTGCACAGATATCGATGTTCTCCATGCTAAGGAGAGTTTCGAGTGCATGCATCTTGAGGTTTAGACTTCTGGCATTGAGTAGCATTACTCTTAGTTTCTTATCCCTTGTGATACCTATGGAGGTGGGTTTGTCTTTTGAGCCTTGCCTAAAAAAGGCACTATGGGGATAGCAAGAGCCTTTGCCAATATCCGAAAGCCCAGGGGTGACTGGTGCAAGCCGTCCCTAGCGAAGCATTGTGGCTTGTCGAGCATGTCATCCCAGGCTGACAGACATTGGATCCCCTTTGAATGACACCAATACTTAAGCCAATTGTTGAAATTGATAATCTTGTCTTCATACTGTGGCATCATTCTTAGTGAGGGTAAGATGCTACTCAAGGTCAGGGTCATACCGGCCTGAGCTACATGCTCAGAGAGCTCCTCTATGTCTCTTTTCATGTAGTCCAGGGAGGTACATCTCAGGTCATTCACACCAGCATGGACAATGACTGAGTCATATTTGTACTTGCCTTGGAGTGACCTGAGTGCTTGTGTTATGTGGCGGATCCTAGCCCCCGATAGGCAGCACACCGTGACCTTCTCCTTGTTCAGCCTGGTGAGCGGGACGTCAGTGTGCCTGACGATAGAGTCACCTATTACAAGTGTATCAGGTGTGTTGTTTAGCTTTAAGGGCTGTGACTGTTCGGCACACTGGCTTTGTGAGCTATGTGTTGCAGGTGTTTTGTTTTGGGGTAGCAGTTGCTTGGGTGTCTGCTTTGGAGGTCTCTGCTGCTTAGGCAGATTTTTATTTAGAGCCTCCAAGTATGTTTTTGTGTGTTTATGTGTTTGGTTTGCTGTCATGGTAGGTCTATGTGAGACTGGAATTGTAGTGAGTGTGGTTTCCTTCTCCTCCTGACTGGTTACGCCAGTACTGAGTTGAGAGAGCTTAGCCTCCAGTTTGGCTATATGGTTGCATCTCTCACATGTGTTGGAATTTGTTGGGAGGAGGAGAGGGTTGTCTGTGTACATTAGGCAGTTGTAACATTGCCTCAAGATTCCCAGGTTCACCAGCTGGACCGGAGAGGAGATTGGCAACTGACCTTTGGACATGCTAGAATAGTATTGCGAATTCCTTTATAACTGAAAAAAAGGGCCAATGGGGAAGAAGTTACTCAAGGGGAGTTTGTGAGGGTGTAGTGCTTTTAATTTTTTAGTGCTGACTTATATAATTGCTTTAGTGAGCAAGTGCTGGGCTTTAGCGTAGGAATAGGGTGTTTATTATGAGAACTAGATCAGTTCCAAGGCTCAAACCCAAATAAGCGGCGCTGCTCGATGCCGCGCTATGCACAAAATCACGCAAAGCCGCGCTACAGCGGGTTTTATACAGGCGGACTTGAAAGAGCTAGAAATTGGCCCAAAACAGCCAACAGACTACCAGATTCCTGTGCTGGGAACACTCCTCCAGGGACAGATAGGCTGCTCCAAGCTCCCCACTGCCACTGGTGAACAAAGAAGCCTCCCTCTATCCAAGAAAGGAAATGGCAACACAGGAACTTTCCAAAAGTCCAGAATACAGCAAAGCCTGTATTTGGACTACTCTAGGTCAGGAAAGATGGGAAACAAGGATAACTTTTTTTTTTTCTTTTTTGCATCAAACAGCAGGAAATTGCAATAAATATGTAACACAGGCTAGCGCACTTGAGTGTGTAGCCTCAACAAGTAAATGCAACAAACAAGACAAACTTTAAAACTGCAGGTGCAAAAACAACTTTAGACAGTTTAAAACAGTTCAAGAAGCAGAAATATTTGCAGTTTAGCTAGATCAGACAGTCCCCCAGGTAGTAGTAGGAAAAAACACTTTTATCAGGTTAGCAGTCGCTCTTTTAGCCTCTCTGTTGCTAGCACCACTCTGCAGGACCACGAGGAGCTTGGCTGAGTAGTAACAAGCGCAAAATCCTCGCCAAAGCGGGTTTTATACAGGGGGATTTGAAAGAGCTAGAAATTGGTCCAAACCGGCCAATAGACTACCAGATTCTTGTGCTGGGAACACTCCTCCAGGGGTAGATAGGCTGCTCTAAGTTCCCCACTGCCACTGGTGAACAGTCAGAAGCCATTGAACCTCCCACATAGCTCTGTATGCCTAATTTTCTGAGTCCATATCATTTGAACCTCTGGCATTATTTTATATAATTTTGTAATTACTTTGCTTTGATATTTCTGTTATCACATACTGCTTAAAGCTTGATTAATTTGTGTTTTGTCTGTATTTGGGGCTTTCACTGCAGGCCTCTCCTGAAAAGGGGTTTGGTCCTATTCAGACTTTTCAAATAAATACATACATACATGCATACTTGCATTAATATATACATACACACACACACACACACACACACACACACACACACACACACACACACACACACACACACACACACACACACACATATATATATATATATATATATATATATATATATATATATATATACACACACACACACACACACACACACACACACACACACACTCACTAGGGTTGCCACCTTTTCAAATGCCCAAAGTGAGACATTTTTGGTACAAATGTCTGTTTTTGCAGGGGAAAACATACCCATGGCCAGTACAAAGGACAGGAATTCACTTTCCTGCCTAAACAAAAGTTTATTCTTGTAGCATTTTAGTTGATTATTATATTTCTTATACCATTTAGGTGTTTCAGATACAGAATAACTGTTTTTTGCAACTATTACATAAAATATAGGAAATAATTCTGTCCTAACATTTCAGGACATTTGCCATTTTTTCCATTTTTATGCAGGACACAACTGCCTAAAGAGGGACTGTCCCTCACAAAGTGGGACAGGTGGTAACCCTAACACTCACACATATATTATATTTTCTTAGTTATAAGCATTACTTATTCAATTCTAAACAATGCTTCTTTTAATAGTAACCATTCAGTTAGCACAATCAATTTACCAGTACTCGTTGGGTCACTTTGAAAAGCTCATTTGCATGAACTACTTGAAATTGACCCTTTGCGTTTATCCACTGCTAAAATACATTTGTTTTTCATGTCTGTTTCTTACCATGAGTTCAAAACTGTGCTTTAAATCAGGCATTTGTGCTTTATCATTTTCATGTGAATTAAATACCTCATTATGACATATTGTGAATTGTGTTATAGAAGACCCACCAGCTCTACCAAGCAGCAGTAATTCATTCTAGAATCTGATCCTTTATATGAAAGCAGCAAACAGGTTGTAGTTAAATTTGAGCACTTCTCAGAACCACTCCCACCACAAACATGTAGAAATTCTTATAGTGCAAATGAACATAAACTGAGTACCAGTTCCAGAAAATGCCCTTAGCAGGACACCCATTATCTGCTTTTGCTCACAAGTAATCTCTTCAGTGTAACTGCTTTTATTGTTAATAAATATTGAATCATTACTGTGTAAGTTAACTAAAATAAATAAAAATCAAAAAAGTACGAAGATCTCACAAACCACCTTAGGATGGTGCTAAAGAGAAGAACATGGGTATCATATCTGTCAATCACTTAGTGTAAGAATTCTGGACAAAGCCAAACATAATGGGGGAAGAAAGGCCTCAACGTAGTAACAGATTTTAAAATTGTCTCTTATAAACTTAGAAAGTTCAGCTTGCGTTTTCTGGAGGGTTGGAAGTCTCAGACTCAAATGTATGTCATTATGTAGTGACTTCAGTCACCTGATTTGCCAGAAAACCACACATTTTATGAGTCAAAAATCTTGATGTTCTGCGAAAATCTGAACAATTGAGAGGTATGATGGGGGCAGAGGTAAAAATTTCTATTTTGCCTCCAGCGTCACTGTTGTTCTCATCACCTATCAAACATTTTGAACATGTATACTTCTCTCCGATATGCTACACATACACAAATAAGAAATATACTGATAATTTTAGCTGTTGCCTCCTCACAAACACAAAAAGCTTGTTTTTTTACACATGTTTTCAGCATCTAAGCATGTTGGTTAGACATCTGTACTTGGTACATTAGTGAAGACAGTTCTCATTATTCTAAGCTGTATGAGACATTAAATGGACCAAACACAGAAAGGTTGCCACAAGGTACACACAGTCTCCTTTTTCCCAAAGGCATGCATCAAGCAGTGGGCTGTCTGCAGCCATTCTGGATGCAATATGAGGCACTGCAGGGAAAAAGCATATGCAAATTTACAATGTGCTCTCCCCCAGAACTACCTGTAATAAGGCATTTACACAGCTTTATGAAGTTGCATGGCTGATCCTGCCTGCTAGCAGTAATGACCTCAGCCTTTTGACCAGGAGAAAATTTTATATATTTTATGCAAGCCAAACACCAAGGCTCAAGAACTGATAAACAGAGTAGTATATGAAAAGACAAGCAGAGAGAAAAGGAGGACTAGAGAGGGGTGTCCACTATCCTCAGGTCTCTTCACACTTGTGATTGAGGAGTTGGTAGTGGAAGTCAGCCACACTTTAGCAATGCTTGAAGAAAAGGAGCCAATAAAATCTGAAGATGATAGTTAGCTCTGTGGCACACAGATATGAAGTGCTATCTGTGACCAAGATAACAGGAGTTAGATTAGCCACCCAGGTACTACAGGAGCTGAAAGAGAAGTGGAGAGAAATGATGAGGCATATACCTGCCTAGCTATCTAAAGGGCAAAGGCCATGCTGGGGAGTATGTAACTTTGTATATCCCAGTAGAGAAGACAAGCCACTAATGGATAAAGCAATAGTTGTTAGATGTGGTGGGCAGGCAAAACAGAGCTTTCTCACTCGGTAGACATGGCTGGCTCTCTTTAAATGCTTATGAGTATGCTGAAGCCCACTCAGACGACATACCCAGCATACATGCATGTATTTATAGAGTTAGGGACCTAACTGAAAAATACTTGTGGGCATAATTAGTGATTCTGTGCCAGAGGTTGTCATTAGCTCTTTGTTTCCCAGAATCCACTCATGGGAAATATCTCACATGGTGGCACAGGTGATCTGAAACTCACAGGGGATTAAACTGCATATTGACCTGGAGTAGGAGGAGGAGCACCTGATGACCTAACTGCAGCACAACAAGAATGTAATTGAAGCCTGACTGCATAGGAGCACCTGATGGTCTAACTGCAGCACAACAAAAATGTAATTGAAGCTTGACTCTATAGGAGCACGTGATGGTCTAACTGCAGCGTGAATTGAAGCCTGACTCCATAGGAGAACTTGATGGTCTAACTGCAGCATGACAAAAATGTAATTGAAGCCTGACTCCATAGAAGCACCTGATGGTCTAAATGCAGCATGACAAAACATGTAATTGAAATCTGACTCTATGGCATAGTGGGATATGCCTTGACCCTGACTCAAACACCTCAAGAACAATTAATACCGTAGAAGAAGCTAGGCAGGGGATAGTGGGAGTGAGCATCTCATCATCCAATGTTGGTTTGCACATTCAGAGAAAACAGAATGTATTTCTGCTAATATCCTGACACCTACTGGAAGCAGCAAAGCATGGCAGCCAACTCTTTGGGACAGACACATGAGCTTGGGACTTTCAAGCAGAGTTTGAGTGGCAGCCTTCAAAAGGTATAGATGAGGATATGTATGAATACAGAGTAAGGCATACCAGACCCTCACATCAGCTGCTGAAGGAGACAGTTAGGCAGAAACTGAAAAAAAATATATCCCTCATTGCTGTCTGGATGACAGCTATGCTATGAACAGCTCTCACCTTGCTGATGAAGAATGAATGGATCAATGGCAGGCAGGAATGTGAGATCCAGAAAAAAGAAATGTGATAGTAAAACTAATGTAAATTAAACAAAAGGTTGAAACTAATGTGTTATAAAAATTAAGGATTTCATGGGATCAGGGTCACACATTGACAACTTGCTGATATTTAAAGTCAAATTAATATTAGTGATATTTAATCATGCAATATAATATTCTTTCATAAAACTGCTCTTCCTGCATCAGCCTCAGGTTTATTTTATTTGTAGGACTTAGTAAATTTGCCACCACATAGGGTGATGACCAGTTAATATACCGTAGTCGACTATTACAGATCACTGGCCTTTATAGGTAGACTACAGATGTAAAAAATAAATAAATATATATATATATATATATATTTATACACACAGCCCTTGTCACTATGGAATCTATTATTCATTTTCTGATTATATTCTTCAAACTTTTAATCATTAAATATGTAAGCAAGCATAAGAAGACAAAAATAACCCTACATGGTACAGGAAGCCATTGTGAGGTACCACCACCCTGTATATGGATACTTTAAAAGACAGAGCAGTTAAGGCTTCCATTCAAACTAAGGGGGAGTCATAAAAAGGGCAAACGACTAACTGAGAAACTGTCCTGATTGACTGATTGCATGCAGATATAGATACAAGACTCCTTGCAAAGACTCAGCTCCAGTAATGGGCAATCAGTGGCGGGATCACTGCTCACTGCAGTATTCCTAGACTTGTCATTTGGGAAGGAAGGCCTGTCTTAGAAAGGCTCCCTGGGGTTCTTAGCCCGTGATCCTATCTTATCTGGCTGTTGTCATATTTGATATGCTTATGCACAGTATTATATTAGGGGCTATGAGTTTTTTATTATAATTAATACATCATTTTAATCAAAATATTTTTTAAAACATTGTCCAACTGAAATGAATACAGAATGCAGGACTAAAAATAAAACCTGCTTACTTATTTTTTTTTAACAAAATTTCACAACACAAGACAGACATAAAAGTAAATTTAATCGCTGCTGTACCATCACCGTTATGCCAAAACTGTAAGATTTTAGACAGAATAACAAAACAGATATCCACTCAAATATTACTGGTAAAAAATTGTTGCAGGAGCTCAACAAGCCTAGACAGCGGCAAAAAATGAACTGTTACAAAAACACATTACAGGAATGCGAAATGCAAATATTTGCTGTAATAAATAACCATTGTTTACCCATAAGAATAAGTTGAGATTCCTTCTTCACACATATCAAAGCTAATTGCATGCAGATCTGAAAACATTGCTAAACTTCAAAATTTAAATATTCATTAAGTAGTTAGGGATAGTCACACCTCTTTATCTCCCTACAGTCAACATCTATTTCTGGGACTGAATATTCATTATGCACCATGTCACACATACAGTACACATTTCCCTGTAGCCCCAATTAACTTCAACAACTTTTTAATGCTGCAAGCTTATCCTATATTTCTAAAAAGTGTTTAGCTATTTCTTTTTAGTCTTGAGATTACTTCTGCCACAGCAATTCTCCTTTTAGTTTTTTTTTTTAATGTGTTATCTTAAACACGAAAAGAGATTGCTGAAAATGTATGAGGAAAATTAGTATTTAGATTTAATCTGAAAATATCATTAATAAAAACAAGAGCAGGGACATATTGGCATTCACTTACAAAGCTGAAAAACTAGGGAATTAAATCCCTGTATTTCAAAAAAAAGTCGCAAGTGGTATAGAATGCAGGTATATCTGAATTATGTCTCTGATAGACAAGTAATATTCTGAAAGAAACAACATCGTAGTCTAAAAATATATATCGTTTACTGACTGCCTGTCTACTATTCCTAGAGCTTGCAAGACCCATTCAAATAAAAACTTTGGATGGTCTAAATGAATTGAAAAAAGTATGAATGCCATTGCATTTCATATGAGCTTATAAATACAGTATGTGATAACGTTTACCTTCAGGAATTGTGCATTTGACCAATGACCATTTGGCTAATAATGTCAGAGTTGTAAACACCCCACATTTAAAACAAGTCACTGCAGAAGGAATTCTCATTTTCCCCAAAGCAGGAATGTCTTGGTTGATTATTTTAAAAAGAAATGAAGCCTCTGGGGGGGGGGGGGTGATCATGGGAATTTGACCTTTCAGCCACAGATGTCCAGATGTTGAAATTCCCCTGAGATTGTTTTCCTTGTTAAAAAGTAGAATTCAACAGAATAGATATCCTGTGCATATTTTCCCTTTACGATTGCTATCGATATGATCATCAAAGCGAAAGGGCACATGTCAGATATGATATAACTCAGAGTATTTTGACTAGTTAATTCCAAGAGAGAGCACTTATGAGTCTCTGCTATAGTCTTTCAAGTACTACTTTGTTTTTATTTATTCAGACTTTATTGATTATGTATTTAAATAGTAATAACTTGTTTATTCACATGTATTTCTTTCAGTAACTCATCATTGCTTTTCTCATTAATTAACCGCAGCCTCAAGTTCATCCTTCTAACTGTATAAACAATAGCAATTCTTAATTTGTAATGCTGACATATTTCTATAGGTCACAAAGAAGGCGGAGTACAGCAGAAGTAAGAACAAAACTCGAAATTTAATCCCAAGAATGTGCACTTTTAACATACGGATGAGCGCTTTCACCATTACAGCTTCTTCAGATCCTTGTATAAAAGTCACAGTAGACCTCCCCTTATATAAGCAGCTCAATTAATTAATTAAAACAATTAAAAGCAATTAAAAGCAATGCAGGAGAATTTAAAGAACTCTCCCATATTTAAACATGTTAATGTAAAGTAAGACAAAAATATATAAAACATGCATAATAACCTGAAAACATGTAAATAAACATTCTGATAAGTTAATATTGATAAAATGCATAATCAAGAACATATAAATAATAATTAATTTTATGTGCCTGCGTTGTCTCAACTTAGGTTTTATAGAAGCTCTATCATTCAACCCATGCCCCCTATCAGCTTTCAAATGAATGATCCAGTCAGCCTCCTTAGATTCAGTAAGATTCATAGTATTACCACCCCTCTTGTTCACAGCAATTATCTCTAGGACCCGGAACAAAAAAGTATGATTATTGTCATTGGTGGTAATATGTTTTGCTAAGGCATTGTGTAAGGTGCCCTTTCTCATATGGTAAATATGCTCTCTCATTCTATCCCTTAACGGCCGGTTAGTTTTACCAACATAGAAACACGGGCATGCCTGACAAGTAGCTAAGTACACCACATTAGGTGTCATACAATCTGCATCTGCCTTGATGGAGAAAATGGTGTGTAAATCCGGGTGTATAAACACCTCACTGCTATCAATAAATGAACAAAAATTGCAGTGACCACAGGGTTTAGTGTGACCAGTGTTCTTCATAATCCTATCATGTCTGGGGTGACAAAGCAATCGCTTTAGGTTGCTCTTGTTCCGAAATAGGAAACTTGGTGTCTCCCCCACAATGCATTTCAAGTCATCATCAACCAGGAGACTATCCCAATGTTTGCTAATAATTTCCTTTAACTGATATTGATCAGAAGTATACAGAGTAGAAAATTTAATAGATCTATTTAACATGTGATCTCCAACGGTTTGATCTTGGACCCTGGGTCCAAAGAATGGTGCACCTGAAGTGGTGTATGACATGTATGCTTCCTCCATGTATGGTATAATCTCATTGTCCTTGTATCCCCGGGTCAGTAATCTATTTCTCAGATTGTCCAGTTCTGAGATAAATCCCTGTTCAGTGGGGTTCAATCTCGAGGCTCTAATGGCCTGTCCTTTCATTATAGTCTTAAAAACAAATTGTGGGTGCATACTAGACCTTAATAACAAGGAATTGCAGTAGCATGCCTTACGGTAGACCCCCGTATTTATCATATCATCTGTTAATCTCTCAATATATAGGTCTAAAAAATCAATTCTATGTGTGGAATAATTCATGGTAAAAGTAAAGAATGCAGTTAAGTCGTTCATAATGGATAGCATTGATTCCAGCTGTTCTGATGTTCCATTCCAAAGAACAAAAAGGTCATCAACAAACCTTCTGTAGAACACCACGTGTTCACAGAAAAGTGCATTCTTAAATAAAACATGTTCCTCCCAATATGCAAGGAACATGTTGGCGTAGCTATTTGCACATGGAGTGCCCATAGCTATGCCATCATGCTGTTTGTAGATCTGGTCTTGGAACATGAATAAATTATTCTCCAAGACCAGTTCTAGAAAATGAACTATAAGGTCTATCAGTACTGCAGTGTAAGTACTGTGTGCTTTCAGATAATTCAACACATAATCAAGTCCTATATCATTAGGTATTACAGTAAATAGGGATTGAATATCAAAAGTCACAAAAGTACAACTAGAGATTCTATCATGATGTCCAATACATTCATACAGATCGATCAAAAATTGCTTGGAATCCTTCAAGACTGTAACATTGTCATTCAATACACATCTCAGATGTTTCTCCACAAAAACTGAAAGATGTTCAGTTACCCAACCACGGCCAGAAACTATGGGTCTCATGGGTGGGTTCTTCATATTTTTGTGTACCTTGGGGAGACCTTGTATAATCGGTATAGTGGGTGTATAAATCATAAGGTATCCATATAGCTCCTTATTTATCATGTCATAAAGCGTGTCATGAATATATCTGACAACAGAGTGAACCTGTTCCATGGGAATAGGTTCATAGAACCTGTCCTGTAACATGGAGGGCATAGCCTCTGTATAAAATGACATATCCAATACTACAACTTTCCCACCTTTACCAGCTGGTCTAATTATAATGGTAGGATCATTCTGCAATTTCCTCAGACACTGACGTTCCCGAAAGCTCAATTTATCCCACCTCTTCTGTTTATGGGGTCCCAATTGAGTATTATAGTAACTATACAATTCCTCCTCTGTTAACTTAAGGAATGCTTCAACTAATGGATGGTGAGTTGGTACAAAATCACTTAAATTCTTAAAAGCAAACTTCCTGCTCTGTGCTGATTCTTTCTCAGAATCATTATAAATGAATCTAAGCATTACATTCCTACAAAAAAGTTTTAAGTCCACCATTGTATCAGTCAATTTACTCTGACTTTTAGGAATAAAATTCAAACCTTTGTTTAATAAACTGGTATCATCATCTGTTAGAGTAATGTGGGACAAATTATAAATTAACACTTGTTGTTCCACATTCTCTTTAAAGTCTGATGGGGCATAAAATCCCCTGATAATTTCCTCTTCTGTCTGCCCCTGCTCATGGAGTGAGGTCTGCGAGGACCTTTCTCCATGTGCACTGGCAGAGGAAAAGTTAAATCCAAACTTGAGAGATTGCTAGAATCAGTCAAAGTAGTAGTTTTCTTAGGTTTGACAACAGGCTCTGATCCTTCTTTTGTAGAAACAGGTCTATTCTTAACCACATGTACTTCAGGATATAAGTTGTTTCTAGTACATGTACTGGGATGTACAATGTGAATAACATCCACAGAGTCCTTGCAATTGTCTGTGGTAGTCCCAGCGACAGGTGGTATTTCTTCCAGAATACATGCATCATTACTGATGGTGACCCCTCCAGTACAAACTTGGGCAGAGTCCATCTCCACAGGAGTAATGCTGTTGTGTCCATTCAATCCAACACCCACATTCATGCCATTTGTTACACTATTACTTTTAACATCGTTGATAAAATTAAAGTGTGTAGATTCCTTGACTTTCCTAGGAGGCATGGGGGTAGAAGGATCCCTATGCATCTGAAATGTTGTAGAGGAATCCTGCCCTGTTCTGAGCCATAAGAATACATTGCCCAATTTAAAATCATTAATATCCCTGGTGGCTTTGTGTTTTTTCTGCTGTAAAAGTTTTCTTTCATATGCTAGCACGCAATCTAGCAGGTTCTCAAACAATGGTGCAACCACCTTGTCCGAAAAGTTACTAAAAAGCTCCTGCTGTTTGCGCTTTATATTATCTGTTAACCTAACCTCCTCAGGGAGGAAATAGTCAATTAGTAGTTGCAAATACTATGCATGTTTTATATATTTTTGTCTTACTTTACATTAACATGTTTAAATATGGGAGAGTTCTTTAAATTCTCCAGCATTGCTTTTAATCGCTTTTAATTGTTTTAATTGATTAATTGAGCTGCTTATATAAGAGGAGGTCTACTGTGACTTTTATACAAGGATCTGAAGAAGCTGTAATGGTGAAAGCGCTCATCCGTATAAGTGCACATTCTTGGGATTAAATTTGGAGTTTTGTTCTTACTTCTGCTGTACTCCGCCTTCCTTGTGACTTACATTATATCTATCTTACGGAACTACAGCGTTTACTTGCTGAGCAGTGGATTTTATTTTACTTTATTTTTTATTCAGTATATTTGTATAAGTGATACAAGATGCTTCAGTAGCTTTGTTGTAAAAATATTTTAGAGTAATTTTCTACTCATATTTCTTGTTTTTATTTGTATCTATGTAATGTCTGTCCATTCAAATACTGATGTATTTTACTATCATTTCTAAATTGTGTGTGTGTGTGTGTGTGTGTGTGTGTGTGTGTGTGTGTGTGTGTGTGTGCGCGCGCGTGCGCAAGCATGCTTGTCTGGTAGTGCAAGTGTATATGTGCCAGTATGTATGTACTCAGTAGTGTTTTGCATCTGCAACATTTATATAACGACACATTTGATGTATTAAAGAAAAATTGTTGCCCATTTCAGTCCATCCCTCAGTCTGCTACATATTCACTGATTTTATGTTTCTGTTACAACTAACTATAGACTTTTCAGATGGCATTCATGACATATAAAATTAAAAGAAGTCATATTTTGGTTCTCAGTCCTGACAACCATTCTCCAATGAAGGTGATTTTATTGGTGCCTCATGAGTATACCCAACATTGTGGAACAGAGAGAGAAAACTCTGACATTATCCTAACTGACCAAGGTTTAATTAGTGACCTGGACACTGAAGGACTAGTCTGGGAGGCAGATGAATGATGAGGCTGAACTTGTCACATATCACTGAGGTGTGGGTTGAGAGATTTATGACTGGAGTACAACCATTGCCTTTACATACCTGGGATAGACGAGATACTAAAGGTATTTTTTTTTACTTGTCAACAGGTTTAGTAAACAATACATTATGAGCAATAAACAAGAAATATGCATTAACAAAAAGAAAAATAGATTATTCAAATTACAGACACTGTTAGCTAACAATTAATGCTAACTGTAATCATTCTAACTACTTTCTACAATAAACAGTGAACTATGTACATAAGCAAACAGAGGGCTAGAAGGAAGAAATGTAACTACTCCGGGGGAAATACGGATGGTATATCACAGCAGAGGGAAAATATAGACATAGCTAATAAGATTGATATATCTGTTAATGAGTGATTTGGGGTTGAAGACATGAATTTGCTCTATATGTTTTTAGGTGTGTCTACCAGGGGTCACCTAGATTTAGATACATTCTAATCCTTGGGTACACAAGGACCAGATTTTGCTAGAGCATCCCTGTCATACAGTTTGCTGGTGCTTCACAAAGTCTGGACATCCTTGTGGGAGTTCAGCAAATTTATGTCATCCATGTATGATCCAGGTTTTAAGCTTTCTCTCTAACAGACGGGTGGTATTTTTCCATTCTGAAATTATGTATGTTCTCACTGCTATGTAAATCTATAAATTCTACAATTTTCTCAGTTACTTGTATTTCATAATCTTGGGATATACCAATCAATAGTGCTAATATAGAGAAGGGGATGTCTGTTCCTAGGGTATCTTGCATCCATTTGATTGCTTGACCTCACATTTTAAAGAGCGGTGAACAATCACAAAGTTTGTGGAAAATACTGTATAGGAGAGATCTGCAAGTTGGACAGTGTATCCTATCTTTGGCTATCTGAGGCTTTGATTCCATTTACTGTTGGGACCCACTATCACTTTTGTCTTTTTAAAATTTTGGAAATTGCTATTGACTTTTAACATCTTTCAGAAAACGACTACTAAATTTTCTAGGTTTCTGTACATCTAAACTGGATAAACAGCACTTCATTATTATTGTTTGGCAATAAGTGTTTGGTTTAAGCAGGAGGCCAAAGTTGTGTTGGTTGCCAACTTTCTAGTGAAGGGGGGGGGTCTTAATTTTTAAAGCTTGGACAGTAAGACACCTAGCTGTATGTACTTCTCAAAGGGAGACATATGGATCATATAGTGGAGCTGCAAGTCCTTCAACACTGTGACGTATCCCCCTCCTATGTATAGTACGAAGAGGTTACATAGGCATTTTATACTATACTGTCCCATTCTGAATTTATAAATGGAGATCCATCAAAGAAGAAGTGTAGTTTGACCTATAAGTGGACAGGTGAATCACATATTTCTGACCATCTCTTGGACTTTGAAAGTGGCTTATATATAAGAAATGTTAGTGTTTAATGTGTTTAGGTAGAGACTTTGGGTATTGCATGTAGTATTCTTCCTTTTAAGACTGCAAAAAGAGGAAGACTGTCACGATTTAAGGAAAGAGGATGGGTAGGATGAAAAGCTCTGGTATACCTGCTTCAATTAAGAATATTTAGTCCAGTTATATAGGTGAGGGGTGTCCATACTGCCTGCCCTACTCTCTTCTTCTTTCTATCCAAGATAAACTTATACAAACAACCCTCTTAATTTCTTGAACCAGTGCTATAATGGTAGAATGAGGATGTGTCTAAAGACATAAAAGTTATGGATGACACAAACATTTTAACTGTCAAGATATTGCACATTGGTGAATGATATCGGCTTCACCATGCAAGCACTCATATATAAGCTTTGCTGTATATATCTTGAAGATAATTTTCAACATCTTTTGAATGTCATGGGTGAGCACCTAAATAGCAAGGGTTGCTCTTAGTCCACAGTAAGGATCAAGGCTGTCCCT
>NC_056729.1:227599980-227617480 GCF_019279795.1 Protopterus annectens | reverse complement strand
TAAACATATCAATGGCCAAGCAACATAAGCAGAATTGCTTAACTTTATAGGAAAACACACTCCTGGATGAAAAAAATGGTGCTGACAGTTGTGTAGCTTAAATTGTTATTGATGTAATGTAAGGTATTTATAAAACATTACAAAATTAATAGTAACATTTATCTTGACTTCTAAAATTTAACTTTAAAATCAAAAATCTACTGAATGCCACACAAAAGATGAGTTTCTCCTTAATCGTTTCTGTCTACATATATTTGTCAACTCTCAAAGTTCTAGAGATATTAAAAAGTCCATTTGTGTAAACTGAACTTACCATAACAGTAGATGTTCTAATGATAACTGCTACATTATCCTTAGTGATATGGGTTACACCCTGCCAAGGATATAACAGATAACCAGCTTCCAAACTTTCAGGGCACTTTCCATGTGCCCAAACTGTTAATCAGCTCTAGTTGAGCTGACTAAAAGAAAAGTTTGGATGCAAAGACTTTCAGAGCCTTCCTGCCAGCAGAGAGAAGGAGGTTGAGCCCTGAAAGGACATGGCTAGGAATAGCAAAACAATAAATGTCCACACCCTGGCACGAGGCATATAAAAAACACATGCAAAGAAATGGGGGGGGGCATCTAATGCAGCAGTGATCATTTGAATATCTACTGTTTTGGTAAGTTCAACTTACACAACTGCAATATGTTCTTCATATTGATCACTGTTGTAGTAGCCTTGGCTACATAGGTAGATTACTATGGCTAACTATATCTGGGAGGTGGAACGAGAAGGGTCCAGGAGCACCTGGAGAATGGTCCTAGCAAAGCATGATGTAGACCTAGAAAAGGAATTCAGTTTATAATGCTTTGTAAAAGTATGTACAGAGGGCCAAGTAGCAGCTTCTAGAATACTTCTAGAATCCAAACCTTTCCCAAAAGCCATAGAAGCCAAGGCCATTATAGAGTTGACCTTGACCTTACCTGGAATACATTTGTCGTGGTGACTATAACAAAAGGTAATAGCCTTAGACATCCATTTTTAAATAGTCTGTTTAGACACCAGTTGCCCCTTTTTCTTACCTTCACAAGAAATAAACAATTGATCCAATGAATTGAAAGATTTAGTTCTGTCAAGATAGTACGAGTTGTCTTTGGACATCCAAAGTATGGAGTATCCTTTTCCCCTCATTTTTAGGTTCAAGAAAAAAAACAGGAATATGGATAGTTTGACTTAAAGTAAACTTGGATGCCACTTTAAGAATAAAAGAAGGATTAGTTCTCAAAGAAACCGTGGTCTTGTGGGAAATAAGGTAGGGTTGACTCACCATAAGAGCTTGCAACTCAGATACCCTTCTTGTGGAGGTCAGAGCAATTAATAAAACTGTTTTCCTTATTAAGACCTCAAGTCGGCCAAATTAGCTGTTTCAAATGGAGCAAGTGTTACTTTCACTGACATAAAATTAACATTCTAATGAGGGCCACACGTTTACTTGGAGGCCTTATGTGCAAAACCCCTTTTAAGAACATTTTGACATGCAACTTCCTTAAAAGAGAAGGATCTATGGGCAGACTTGCTGAAATGCCCAATAAATGAACATTGATAGAGGAACAAGAAATGCCATGGGATAGTAACTCATACAAATACTGTAAAACCAGAGAACAACTAGCCCTGAATTAGTGCTGGAGATGTTGTTGGTATCCACTAGAAAACCTTTTTCATTTGCTAATATGTGATTTTCTAGTAGCAGGCTTTCTTGTATCTATTAGTACCTGCTGCATGTCCTCAGAAGACAGGCGCCTTAAAGGAATTTAGACCCTATCATCCAGGCAGTCAGTTGAAGATGACTGATGTTGGGGTGTATCAAACGCCCTGTTCTTGTGTGAGCAAATCCATTCTCTGAGGATGCTTGTGGTAATTGCCCATGGCCATTTCCAAAAGAAAGGAGAACCACTGTGTCCTATGCCAGAAGGTATTCACCACAATGATCTTGGGAGATTCCTTCTGAATCTTCACAAGTACCCTGGATATTAGTGGAAAGGGTGGAAAGGCATACAGGAACACTTCTGTCCAAAGAAAAAGCATCTGACTTCTAGGTATTCTTTCACAGAGTTTTGGATCAGAAGTTTGACACTTGATTGTTCAGAGAGGAGGCAAATAGGTCTTCCTGAGAAACTCCACACAGATGGATCAGATATTGGAAGACCTCCAAATGTTGTTTAATTTGTGAGATTCTGCCTTGAACCTGCTCAGTTTGTCTCCCACAAAATTTTGCTCTGACACAATGTAGAGTGAGATTGTGCAGTGAAGCTATATCCCAAGCTAACATGGCTAGTCTGAAAAGGGAGTATGACCTCGCTCCCCCTTCCTTGTTGATGTACCTTATCACCCATGGTGTTGTCTGCAACCACTTGATGAAGTCTCAGGGAACAAAGAGAATTGAGTACATTGGTCATGCTATGATTTAAGGATATCTGTTGTCTTCACCAATTGATTTCTGTTATGACAAACCTCAGTACTAAGATCTGAACAGATAAATGATGTTGATGCTGGGACCAAAGAGATTTCAGATACAACTGTATCTTTCTCATGTGGAGTATTGCCAGGGGTATCATGCCAATCACAGATATCATGAAACCCAAAATTCAGAGGTATTCCCTCACAGTGACTGAAGTGTGAGTGGAAAAACTTAGAAAAAGATCTAAAGATATATTTTCCTGTGTATGGTATGCTCTCTGAACTGAGGTGTCTAGTTGACATCCCAGGAACGCAATCCTGTGTGAAGGAGTCAGGAAAGACTTTTGAATCTTTTCTTGTAATCCCAGCGTGTGCAAGACAACTCTCACCCAAGAGAGATATTCCTGACATTTTGAAAACAATCTGCAAAGATAAGCATTTTGCTAAATACAGACAAATGTGGCTATCCTGTAGCCTGCAAAGAGCTATAACTGCAGCCAGACACTTTGTGAACACTCTTGCTGCAGTGGATAATACAAAAGCTAAGGCAGAGAACCAATAATGTGATCCAGACACACAAAACAGTAAGAAACACCTGAAGTCTGGATGAATAAGAATGTGAAGACAAGCATCCTTTATGTCTAGTGTTACCTGGAAACTTGAAGTTTGAAGAAGAGGCAACAGGTTTTGAAGTGACATCATTTTGAATTTGGGCACTATCACAAACAGGTTTTGGAAAGAAAGATCCAGAACTGGTCTCTAAGCATTTTCTTTCTTTGAGACTAGGGCATTTTTGAATAAAAACCCTTCCCCACCCAGGAAGGAGGAACTGGTTCTGTTAATCCTTGTGACAGCATGCAATAATGTATAGGTGGAAACAAAACAGTCTGATCTGCAGGATGAGGAATGAACCCTGGAAAGAAAGAATTTCTTTCCACTGCCATCTGTAACCCTGATTAATGATTTCCAGAGCGCATATGTCTGAAACAATCTGCTGCCAAAGAGAAAAATGGAGATTCAGAATTTCTGGAAGAGAATAGGGGCCATGGTGGGAGAGGGTCACATGGTCTTATGAATAGTCATTCAAACTTGAATAGTCATTCAGACTTGTTGTCCTTGGGTTTGGGAGGTTTGAGTTGTCTTTTTGGAAACTCCTTGGCACTTCTTCTTAAATGTCTGTTTACCTGAATTTTGTTGAGATTGTTTATTCTGTTTTTTGCTGAAACTGGATGAGAAGTAAGAAAATCCCTTGGGAAATTTGGAAAAGGAGGGCTGAAGAATCTTAAGAAATTCCCTGGATCAGCTTGCCCCTTTCATCACACTTTGTTATCACCTCTGCAACACAGGAGCCAAGCACTAAATCTCTGACCAACGGAGAATTTCAAATCTTATTTTTCACATCATCTGGAAGGTTCTGAAAATGCAGCCAAGCAAACCTCCTTAAAACCATACCAGTGGCCATAGCCCTGGAAGTATCAACAGTCATACACAATGACCTGTGCAATAGAAGAAACTAAGTTAAGCAGTTTTTTTTTTTCACAAGAAGAAACCATAAATAAAAACTGCCTCATACTTTCACATTATGTCAGAATAAATATATGAGCTTGACAGTTTAAAATTTTGAAATTCAAAGTTGCAGAAGTATACACTTTTCCCCATATATATCAATATTTTTCCATCCTTATTAGAAAGAGTAGGACTGGAATTATCTAAGTGTTCAGCAGTAGATGAGAAGATGAGAAGAGTAAGGCTGTAGCTGCTGGGCAAGGTTTGAGAATAGTGTATAGCAATAAAAAAACTGAGGCACTTAATACATTCTATCTGCCTTTTTTCTTTTTTTTTTCTTTACAAACAGCTGTCTGACTATCAGAAAAATTACAAGCAGTAAGACACACATCCATTAAAGCAGACAGGACTGGAGGAATGGGTGTTGGTTCTGGAAAATCCTACTATAACAAGTCATAGTATTTCTGAGGGACTGAAAAACCCTAGTGTTCTCCCACTGAAAACAATGGACATTCTAGCAATAGTCTCAGAGAAAGAGAACCCCCCACAGGGAGAATAAGAAAGAGTGCTCTCCTCTGAGTGATTCAGAAATCTGAGGACAGAGTCCTGAATCTGTCCCTGCATCTTCCTGTTAAGATTCAGAATCTTGAATTTCTTCAGGAAGGAAGAAATCCCTCTTTCTTTTATCAGAAACAACTCTACAAGAAGTATCAGTAACCTGACTCAAACTCTGAGCCAGTTCCAGTAAACTACTCCTATCTAAAGAAATTTGAGGAGGGGTAGATACATGCTTGGTTTTCTGTTTCTTTTTGACAGGAAACATGGGGCAACATAAGGGTAGTTGCTGCCTCCCCAGCGATGAGCACAGCATTCTGACACAACAGGGAAACCTTTCCTTTAGCCTCTCCCAGGACCAACAAGAGTGGTTTTCCCCTTGCCCAATGAGGGGACACCAACAGCTACAGAGGATGTGGCTAATCTGTGGTCCATAGTGGCTATAGGTGTTACACCAGAGGGATCCAGGGTAAAATATGAGTGGTCTGAGGTATAACAAATGGCCACAGAAGAGTTACCCACCTCTGGCTGAAGCAAATTACTACCCTCCTTCTGTGGCAAAGGATGTTTGCTTAACTTTTTCTTTGTGTGGCTGAAAGAAGGACAAACTTAGTTAATTCCATGGAGAAAACAAGCAACAATGCCTCACCCAATCCTCTAAAGCTAGCTATGAGAACACAATTGCAGAAGATAGTAAAGACAACCACAAGGCCTTCTATAGTTATGTAAATAATCTCCGTGGCAATACCTAGATTTGCTCTGAGCTACTGCACAGTGGTACCTCCTATACCGAGCCAACAGGACCAATCACAATACCAGTAGATTGCCAAGCACCAAGTATTACTGCTGGACAGGTTAAAACAGCACTGTCCAAGGCCAAGATTACCACTTCTATGGGACCTAACAATATCCCTGGTCTACATGAACTATGGAGTGAACTGACACCTCACCTGTGTGGCCAGTTCGATCACAGCCTCACCTCAGGCTTTGTCCCTACCAAATGGCACACTGCTGCAGTCATCCCTCTCCACAAAGGAGGAGGGACTATAGACCCTGGGAACTATCACCCTATTAGCCTGACAAGTCTGATATACAAAACTATGGAATGTATCATCATGGACCTAATAAACAAGGATATAGAGAATGTCCAAACTCTGGATCCACCACAGTTTGATTTTGTGAAGGGTAGATCATGTCTGCTCAACTTGGTCAGCTTCTTTGAGTCAGTAACCAGAGCTGTGGATGAAGGCAAGGTGGTTCATATAGCCTACCTTGATCTGGCCAAGGCCTTTGATACCATCCCCTCTCAGGAATAATACAAAAAACTCACAAAGCTAGGCATTAACCCCTATATCACTAGGTGGGTTGCAAACTGGCTCACAGATAGAACCCACAGTGTGAAAGTAGTTGACTCCAAGTCAAATGGCCAGCCAGTCATGAGTGGAGTCCCACAGGGCTGGGTCCTGGGTCCTCTCCTGTTTGGTATCTACTTCTCAGAAGTCCAGGCCAACATGAAGGGACTCTGGCTGGCAAAGTTCGAAGATGATTACAAGTTGGGAGCCATTATTAACTCTCCAAGTGATACCGACATCCTACAGAAAGGCCTCACTGAGACCAATGACAGGTGTCAGAACCATGGCCTTAAGCTCAATGCCAAAAAATGTGTTGTCATCCCCTTTGGGAAAAACCCAGTTCACATGAATTATCACATCGATGGTAGTCCACTGAACACAGATGGCATTATAAGAGATCTGGGAACACAGGTTAACAGCAAACTCTCTTTTGACCACCACATTGTCTCTGTGGTCAGAAAGTCCTTCTGTGTGGCACATCTCATTACTTAAGGGTTTTGCATCTAGGAAGAAAGAAGTCATTGTTTCCCTCTACTCTTCCCTCATTAGGCCAATCATTGAGTACAATGCTCCATTTGGCATGTACCTCACTAGACACCTGCAACAACTGGGAGGCCGCAAAAGTGCCTCACATAGAGGATCCTAGGCCTTAAACACTTGTCCTATATGGACAGACTCAGAAAACTACAACTAATCTCTGTCTCATATCGCCTACTTAGAGGCAATCTCTGCTTCACATACAAAGCCATGTCTGACCCAGCTCTGTTAGAAATGCTACATCTAAAGAAATCCCAATCCCTCCACACCACACAGCCCAGAGACCTCAACCTCATTACCACAATCAACAGAACATGCTGGAGGGACATGTTTATAACCCAGAGACTGCCCATGCTATGAAATAGACTTCCCATACATGTCAAACAGACTGGCCCTCTTCAAGAGAAATCTTGATAAGTGAATGGGAAATAGAAAATTCACGCTGGGGATCACTCCAGGGGTTCTACTCAACATAGGCACTGGGAACTAAGGTCGGGTGGCATGATGCCAGAGTAATCCTATGGGCTAGGCTTGTAAAGGCTCCAGTGCCATTAGCCTAGTACACACCTATGAACCTATGAACCTATGATAATCTGTTCTATGGTCAAACCAAAAATGATAACTTTATCCTGGAGAAAACAAGCAACAATGCTAGTAAAACTGCCAATCCACAAAATTTACTTTTTTGACAGAACAAAACACAGTAAAAGCAATTCCAAACACTATGCCAGCCCCACAAAGTTAAAATAAACACAATTTCTTGAAAGAAAATAGTTTATCAGTTAGATAACACTAACTTTTAAACTGACAGAAACAAGTACTCCATTAAAGTCTCGAGACAATCTGTTAAAATACAACACTCCTAGCCTTAAAATCACCTTTTTGAAGAAGAAAGTAATGTTTGTTTGTGTCTTTCGGCTTTCCCGCTTAGGGTCGCCACAGCGGAACTCCGGTCTGCTAATGACTGGCAGTAGATTTTTACGTGCTGGCTTACCGGGCCTAACGCGCAACCTTCAATGAAGGAATGTCCATTTACACATATTTCACACACAGAAGACGCTCTAACTAAGAATCGAATGGGCAACGTCTAACTGTGAGGTGACAATGCTATTGCAGTACCACCACATAAGAAAATGGAAGGTTTTGTCCTAAAGGAAACTTATCTGCCCAGCTAAGGAAAGCACAAGCCCAGCATCGATCCTCAAAAGCCTCAGAGGAGCATACTTTTCGGCAGCAGTAAAGCTCTGAAAGGTTTCACACCCAAACTTGTCTTTTAGTCAGCTCAGCTCAAGCTGCTTGACAGTTTGGGTGTGTGAAAGGTGCACTGTGGCTTTGGAAGCTGGCCAGCTTTTATACCTTTCGCAGGTTATAACCCATATAACTAAGGATACTGCAGCAGCGATCAATATGAAGAACATCTTGTTTGAAGTGTGAGGATGTAAATTGATTTTGCCAAATTGCTCAAGATACAGCTATTGGAAGTTAGAATCAACCATTCCAGAGCACATACAAAGGGATGACTTAAAGACATATGCATCATTGTGCCTTTATAAACCAATGTGCTAAAACATTTTCCCTGAAAGAAATCTGCAGCTTCCCACAGTGTTATGATAAAACAAGAGCCACAAATGCCTTTGTATAAGCGTTTTTCTGTTTTACCAATATCTTTCTGTTTTATTCCTATATGCATCAGAGATGCCAAGGGACTTTTGTTGTTATATTCCCCCTTATTTGGTACTCACCTCCTGGTGTAAATATATTGCAAGTTCCTTGTTAAGCTGTTTATGTCAATAAACAGTGGACTTCATTTATGTTATACAAATGAGTACTTTAAAAATGAAACGTATTTGTATCTTGGAGGAAGGTTTGGCTTTTTGACCTGAGCCTATTAGTAAAGAAGTTCTCAACACTGTGGATCACTGATAAAGTGTAGTATAACATTTCCTTCAAGGGAAATTTACATATCTCCTGAAAAACCTTGATAAATAGAAATAGGCAAATACCTAACTGTATATGTTCTGCAGTTTGCCAACTTATTTCTGCTGGAATCCTGTATTCATATTACTAATGGACTATGAACTGGTACCTGACAATTATCAAAGCAGTCTTTTTTTAAATGAAAAACTTGGTTGTGGCTATGTGTGTGTGCATTTGGGGGGAGGGGTCATCACCACACCCTTTAAGCATACTCCAGGTCAGAAAACCCTCAGAGTAAAGAGCAAAACATCACTTAGTGTGAAAAATCATCTTAACATTTCTCAGCTGCTGTATCCTAAAATTCAGCAGGGTTCCCTGAATTTAACTGCTATGAGGCTTTTGTTTTTTGTTCACAGAGGGAAAGAAAGGGAGAACAATAGATATTCAGAGAGATAAAGGAAAAATGAGAAATAATGAATATAATACTGCAGAAGGAACTATGTATTATTTCTATCACAAGGTTATGCAAGGAAAATGAAAGTGCTGGACTGAGCTATAGCTGTGATGTGTGCCTGTTGAATGATAAATAAATAGATCCAGTTTGTAAACGCAGACAGAAACATAGTAATTTCTATTTCTAAGTGTACGCAGAGGTTCCTCACAAAAAGAATATTGGGAATAAACAGGTTGTCCTATGTAGATTGCCTTAAAGCTCTATCTTTATTCTGTTTCCTAAAGACTGTTGAGAGGCAATCTATACCTGTCATACAAGACATCCTTGGATCCCACTCTGACGGATCTTTTGCATATTCATAGGTTCATAGGTAGGTACTAGGCTATCGACCCTGGGGCCTATACAAGCCCAGCCAAAAAGGTACCCTGACATTTGCCACCCAAGAAAATTATTTTCCTATGCCACTGTCAAGCAGAGCCACAGAGGTGATCCCCGGGGTGAATTTCCTATTTCCCATCCAATCATCAAGATTTTTTTTGAAGATTGTTAATGAGGAGCTTTGTTTGATATAGATAGGTATCTTATTCCAGAGTATGGGAAGTATCTGAGACAAGAATCTATCCCTCTGGCATGTTCTGTTTATTGTGGTGACAAGGTTTAGGTCCCTAGAGCATGTAGCTTGGAGGGATTGAGATTTCTTTAAGTGGAGCACGTCCAACAGCTCTGGGTTTGACATAGCTTTGTATGTTAGGCAGAGATCACCTCTGAGTAGGCGATATGCGATGGAGTGAAGCTGGAGTTTTTTGAGACGGTCTGTGTAGGGCATCTGTTTGAGGCCAGTAATCCTCTTTGTGAGGTATTTCTGTGGCCTTTCCAATTGTTGTAGATGTCTTGTGAGTTACATACCAAAAGGGGCATTGTACTCTATAATGGGTCTAATGAGTGATGAGTAGAGGGAAACAATGACCTCTAATTTCTGGATGAGAAACCTTTTGTGATGAGGTGTGCCATGTAGAAGGATTTCCTGACTACTGTGGCGATGTGATTATCAAAGGAGAGACTACTGTCCACCTGTGTCCCAAGGTCTCTTATCACACTTTTGGTGTTAAGTATACTACCGCCTATGTTGTAGTTCATGGGTACAGAGTTTTTACCAAAAGGGATGACAATGCACTTTTTGGCATTGAGCTTGAGGCCATGGCTTTGACACCAGGCATCTGTCTCAGTAAGACCCTATTGTAGGATGTCCACATCGTTAGGAGTTTCGATTATGGCTCCTTGTTTGCAGTCATCTGTGAACTTCATTAGCCAAAGACCATCTGTGTTAGCATGTATTTCAGAGAAGTAGATACCAAACAGGAGAGGACCCAGTATAGAGATGGGCTCTTTAAGGGGTGAAAGGGGGGTAAAGTTAGCACTGAACCTATCTGCCAGGATGTTGTTAATATCAGTTGGGTCTGTATATTTTGTGCCATTGTGCTGTAACTCACAGCAGATCTGAGTGTTGCCATTGAGATTCTTGACATAGCTATAGAATGCTTTGTGGTTGTCTTTAGAATCAGTGGCGATTTTCACAAAATTAATACCATCAGGAATATCTGATGTAGGGATTTAAACTTTGCTTGCAACATAAACAGCACATGTTGGAGGGACAGATCCATGTCTCAGAGAATTCCTATTCTCTGGAACAGGCTTCAGCTCTTCCATATCCCTATTCAACAGAAACTTGGACCAGTGGATGGGAAATTTAAACCTGGATCTAGCAAATTTGTCTCTAATGGACAGACACAGCTTGTAGATCTTGCCCTAGCTTACAGATATCCCTTAAAATAACCACTAAGGCACATAAATTTGCTGGATACAATTGGGATGCTTGCCTAGGTTTATAAGAACCCTATTGGGTGTTAACCTAGTATGCATCAATGACCCCTTGAACCTATGAACTATACCTATGTGTTGCCCTGACATTGATGTCATATGATAAATACACTTTATGCAGCATCACCTCTTTAAATCCAGCTTTATTTCCTTCTACCTTCTTTGAAACTACAAACAAAACAGAGAAAATTGAACTTCATTGTACCCATCCAGAGACTGCACCTCTTTCATGAGGATCATTGTTCATGAATCTTATGGTCTGTAGCATGTCAAAGGACTAGATATCAGTTTTTTTCTGTCACAGTCTGCTTTTGAAAATTACTTCTGAGATGTGCTGTTTAAATCTGGGTTCCACAAACCACATTTGTATAGTGTGGCAATGCTAAATTAAGATACTAAGGAGTACTGCAGTGGTCTTACTCTATATAAAGTGTGGCTGTTATAAGTATATTATATATGCCATTTAAAAGAATACACACGATGGTAATTGAATGGAGAGCACATATACAGATTTGAGTACTGCTGGACATTTTACCAAAGACTGGCATTTACTTACTGAACAGTTAGTTACCATCCTGCTACCATTAGTTCTCTTAAAGAAATACAACCCTTTCTCAACTGTAGGTATATACGAGAGGGAGGAGGCAAAGCAAACGTTTGCCAAGATGACACTTTGCCCATTTTTGGTCCAACTTGTCTTTAATGAAATTCCTGTCAATATGTCCAACCATATCCATGACTAGGGTCATGTCCAGAAAATTCTAACAGGAGTCACAAAGATCATTCATGTAATAGATTTAAATAAGAGCATGTAAAACATATATGCTCTTAGTGAACACATTATGCAGTTTGGTACTGAACATTCTTTTAAATTTAAGGTTTTACAAAGCATTGTTAAACAAAAAAAGAGGGGGTGGTCATGTAAATGATACTGACATGGTTGAATATAAATGGATAAATTCTTTAGAGCTCACAAGTTTCCAGGTCTAAATAGTAATAATAGCATAAAACCATTACTTAAGAAAAAGCATAGCCATATATGAAATGAAATTTCCTTATATGTCTTCTATATGTTTTTCCATGCACTTTTATATGTTTTTTTTATATATTATATATTTTATATTACATATTTTGATATGCTTTGTATGTGTTCTGATTTCTGTGTCATAATATGTATGTCTTAATGTGCCTTAAAATACTTTTTAGACTATGCTTTAGGAAGCATTATTTATGCAATGCATTTTAATTATTGGTCAGATGATGGGATTTCAAATATGATTGGCTGGCATTTTATATTTAAAATGACTAACATTGCTGATTTTATATTTTGTTGAGTAAGAACCTTGTGGATTTGAAAGCTTCATTAAAGTGTTTTATGGTCAGAGTCCTAGCTTTTTCTTTTATTGGACTGACTTTTTCTTGCTGTTTGTCATTTGGCTGTCTTGTAGAGTTTTTGCTTTGGTTTCTTTAATAGCAGTATCTTTCAAGGAGCTAAGGAATTATTCGAAATGTGGTTCTGAAAGATTGTTCTATATTCTTGTAAAACTTTTTCTAGCTACTGCAAGGATTGTCCATGTAAGGTATGAAAAGTCTTTTTTTGCATTTTTTATATCCAATATATTGAATCAGCTAACTGTTTTGTTAAAATAAAATAATCAGACAATAAGCTTTAAGAAAGTCTTGAATCATTTCCCAAAATCTGCTTATCATAGAACATTCATAAACTGCATGTGATCAATTAGCATTACAGTATTTGTACACCTCCAACATTCAGACACATCCTCCTTTCTAGATTTAGCAATTATACTGAGGGTCAAAAAAGTCCTATGTATACATTTCCATGTAAATAATCACCAAGAAAGAATCCAAGAAGTGGTTTAATAGAAAGCAGGAGTTTTTAACAGTCAAAGACATCTGATGCTCTTTTATAATGAAACTCCAATCTCTATCATTTAAGTTACTAGTATTTTTTTGCTAAAAATATATGCAATTTGGAAATCAAGTTATCTATTATCCAGTTTCTGCATACAATTTCATAAAAATGTTAATGTACTCTAGAATCTCATTACCTAAAGAATCAGATAAGTGAGACATCTTAGTATGTATTATTGTAATAACTAATCATAAATTACTTGAGTCTTTAATGTCAGCATTAAATTCTAAGCATATAGATTCCAAAGATTTAACTTTGGTTCATTCAAAGCATTGATACCATTTGACTTTCCCAAATATTAAGTATATGAATTGATAAATTATCATTAATATATTGAATAAAAAAAGGAATAAGGGATTCAAACCAACACTAATAATTTGAATTATTTGATATTAGTTTTTTAATTCTTTAAAATGAAATTCATATAGTTAGATTTAGTTGGAGAGTCGAAAGAGATTTACATATAATTATAGATTAACAGCCAAAAGGGATTATGAATTTTATTATTGTCTAAATCCAAAAGTTTCAATCTATTTTATTAAGCAGATGATAATGTAAGATCTTCCAATTTATAGAATATTTATGTAACCAGTTAAATATGGTTTACATAATTGTGGCATTTGTGTAAGTATCTACTGTATATTCAGAAAATGAATACCGCCAAAATTCCAAGGTCTAAAATGATAGTATAAATTTAATCTTGGTTTATTTGGATACCACAAAAAAAATAAGAAATGCTTTATTTATTTTAATTTGATTTTTATTAGGTGGCATTGTAAGAGATTGAGTTATGTGCAATATTTTTGGAAATAAAAACATGTTAATTAATTGTATCTGTCTTCTAATAAAATGAGAAATTTGTTCCAGGAGTTAGTTAAATTAGTTAATGAAAAAATAATCTTTTCATAATTGAAATTTAAAGTGTCTTCAGTATTTCTTTTAAATATATGAATCCTTAAAAAAGCAGATTAGTAGTTTCTTTGCCAAAAAATAATTATTCTGAGTCAATGAACTTTTTATTAATAAAAAGGTAAATAGATTTAGAATTATTAGTGTAAATTTGAGTTTTTTTGAAATTTATCTAAAATAGATTTCAATTCTTCTAATCTTTCATGAGAATTTTGTAGTGTTAATAGGATATCATCACTAAATAGCATACTTTTAGAATTATATTATTGGCTACTCTCCAAACCTTGATTTTTTCTGTTAGAATTAACTAAAATTACAAATATTTCAACAGCTAAATGAATAATAAAAGTGAAAGAGGACATCCTTGTTTAGTTTCTTTTGTTATATTTATGGAATATAAAGTAAACGGTCCCAACTTTACAAAAGCTTTATTATTATTGTATATAGATGTTAAGACTGAAACAGATTGAGGCAGAAAACCAAAGAGATTTAACACCTTGAATAAAAATGTCCAAACTAAACAATTAAATGCTTTTCAGTGTCTAAACTAATGAAAGAGATTCATGTTTCCTTATATTCTTAACATCTATAATGATAATAAGTCTTTTTTATATTATCAGAAGTTTGTCTTTTATAAATAAACCAGACTGATATAAACTGACTATGCTGGGTAAAATCAATTTTAATCTATCTGCAAATATAGACAAAAAAAATTGCATAATCTTTATTTAATAAAGAAATGGTCCTATATTGTCTTCTTCTTTTGGCTGCTCCCATTAGGGGTCACCACAACAGATCAACTGTTTCCATTTCTTCCTGTCCTCTGCATCTTGCTCTGTCACACCAACCACCTGCATACCCTCTCTCACCACATCCATAAACTTTATCTTAGGCCTTCCTCTTTTCCTGTTACCTGGCAGCTTCATCCTTAGCATCTTTTCCCAATATACTCTGCATTCCTCCTCAGCACATGTCCAAACCAACGTAATCTTAACTCTCTGGCTTTGTCTCCAAGCCTTCCAACCTGGGATGACCCTCTAATATACTTATTCCTAATCCTGTCCATCCTTTTCACACCCAGTGCAAATCTTAACATCTTCACTCTGCCACGTCAAGCTCTGACTCCTGCCTTTTTGTCAATGCCAGTGTCTCCAACCCACATAACATAGCTGGTCTCACTACTCTCTTGTAGACCTTCCCTTTCACTCTTACTGGTACTCGTCTATCACAAATCACTCCTGACACTCTTCTCCACCCACTCCATCCTGCCTGTACTCTCTTCTTCACTTCTCTACCACACTCACCATTACTCTGAACTGTTGATCCCAGGTACTTAAATTCGTCCACCTTCGCCACCTCTACTCCCTGCATCCTCACCATTCCTCTATCCTCCCTCTCATTCACACACATATATTCTGTCTTAGTCCTGCTGACCTTCATTCCTCTTCTCTCTAGAGCATATCTCCACCTCTCCAGGGTCGTCTCCACCTGTTCCCTACTCTCACTACAGAACACAATGTCATCTGCAAACATCATAGTCCACGGGGGCTCCTGTCTGATCTTGTCTGTCAACCTATCACCATTGCAAATAAGAAAGGGCTCAGAGCTGATCTTTGATGGAATCCCACCTCCATCTTAAATGCATCTATCACTCCCATCACAGACCTCACAGCTGTCATACTACCCTCGTACATATCCTAGCCTTCTTTTAAAATTGGTGTAATTTAGCAATAATTCCATGAAGGACGTAAGTATTCTTGATTTTATACTTTTAACATTACATTACATAATTTTGCTATATTTTTTGGAGAACATAATGTGCATATTTCTGGATTAATGTTATCATTTCCAAGAGGCTTTACTGGACTTAATGATTTTTTATTTTTTATTTATTTCCTCTAGGGATAGAGGTTTTAATAAATTACTTGTTTTGTAAAGCATTAATTATTTTTTTTTAATAAAAATTGATCAGTTATTAAAATCAGTCTTTTTTCTTTATTCAGGTATAGTTTGATTCAGGATTCACCATTGCAAATAAGAAAGGGCTAAGAGCTGATCTTTGATGGAATCCCACCTCCATCTTAAATGCATCTATCACTCCCATCACAGACCTCACAGCTGTCATACTACCCTCGTACATATCCTAGCCTTCTTTTAAAATTGGTGTAATTTAGCAATAATTCCATGAAGGACGTAAGTATTCTTGATTTTATACTTTTAACATTACATTACATAATTTTGCTATATTTTTTGGAGAACATAATGTGCATATTTCTGGATTAATGTTATCATTCCCAAGAGGATTTACTGGACTTAATGATTTTTTATTTTTTATTTATTTCCTCTAGGGATAGAGGTTTTAATAAATTACTTGTTTTGTAAAGCATTAATTATTTTTTTTTAATAAAAATTGATCAGTTATTAAAATCAGTCTTTTTTTCTTTATTCAGGTATAGTTTGATTCAAGGATAAATCATAATTTCTAAAATCTTCTAAAATATCACCAATATCTGTGTTGTTGTTGTTGTTTGTCTTTTGGCTTTTTTCTGGTAAGGGGTCGCCACAGCAGAACTCCGGTCCACTAATGATTGGCAGTAGATTTTTATGAAACGTAGAGGTGCCAGCTCAACGCCCAACCTTCAACAAAGGCACGTCCATTTACGCACGCATGTCTTTCGAACGCTACCTAATGGCGGGGATGACATGCAGACTCCACACAGAAGGCCCTCCCAAGCCAAGTCGAGAATCATTTATTTTATTTGTTGTTGGATATTCCATTTCTTTAATGTTATTAAGATCTATTTGAAATTAATTCTTTTTGTAGTACTTTTAGATGCTTAAGAGATTTCAAATAAGCTGCAATTTTTAATTTTTCTAAACCTAATTCAGTTTTATGGGAAAACAATTCATTATGTTTTTCATTAAGGACATTTATTTCCTCCTTATTAACTCCTAGATCATTTTCTTCTTTTCTTTCATAATTTTTTAAATTTTATTTGAATATCTAACGTTTCTTTATTCCAGTCTTTTAGTTTGTGTTCATACCAGGATATTGTTCAATATATATGTATATATATATATATATATATATATATATATATATATATATATATATATACATATACGTATATATATATATCAGCTTTAGAAGAATCCCAAACAATAGCTAAATTTGAATCTGGATTATTGTTAAAAAGCATAAAGGTATCGGCTTTGTTAAGTAACCATGTTTTACATTCTTGCATTTTGGTAATGTACACTGGGATTCTGGAAGCAGTGGACAAACTTTTAAAATCTGTTCCTATTTTTCAGATTAATGCATACTGATCATAGAATGGACATGGCATTATATTATAAGTAGTTATTTTGAAAATAATGTCTTGAGATACCATTAATGTATCTATTTTTGATTGAATAAAAAAATTAAAAGAATAATGGATAAAATTTAAAAAGTGTGAAAGGCAAATGCATCTTAATATTAAAAGTTTTTTTTTTCCAAAATGTTAAAGATTTAGCAATGGAAGGCATTTTAAATTTTCAACAAGAATTTTGTCTGAGTTATCTAAAAGGCAATTAAAATGACCACATAAAATTACATTTCCTTTATCTATTTATGTATGCGTTTATTTATTTGTCATTTGTTGATCGGGTTAGTCCAACTGAGCAGATGCCCCTTTTCATTAGAGACCCGAGAAGAAAAGCTCCATTTCTTATATACATAATAAAAGATGAAGTATAACAAAAAAAATATACATTTACATTCTGACCTAAATTAACATATAGACTTAACAAATACATAGTATGAAGTATGAGTGGTCAAGACTTTATAAAGGATTAAGTATAACTCTAATCATATAACAACTGTATCCTATACATAAACACTATAGAAAACTTACAGGTTTAAAACATGCGGTAAGAGCAGTATAAAATATAACATCACAATGGGGCCGTAGGTCTCTTTTATTGTAAAAGTACAGGCCAGAAATAAAGTAAGATTAAGGAGGGGTTAGTTGCAGTGG
>NC_056729.1:227574980-227594980 GCF_019279795.1 Protopterus annectens | reverse complement strand
AGCAGCTTTCTTAGATTTGTTTTTTCTTTATCATAATGAATAGCAAATTAAGTGAGTTCTCTTGAAGAATTAGATAAAGTTCTTTATTTTATATTAACTATTTTTCCATTTAACATTCATTGTTAATTTTTTAATATAGAAGCTTTATTTTATATATGTTTTCAGTAGAAATATTAGTAAAGATGGTTGTGGGGAATATTTTTCATTTTAAATTGTCATGTTATACAATATTATTCATGCATTTTTTGGATATAAAAAATTAAATACCAATTATGGATAATGTTTGCTATTGTAAGCTAATTTGCTATTTAGCGCTTATTCACAATTTTGTCATTTTTTTGCCATGTGCACCATATCACAGAGATAAGACTATTTTATTTCTTTCTTTCACCATTATTTACCAGGCTACTTGGTTCCCTGGTCTCCTTACACATCATTATATTTTTGTATTGTTGACCCAGGGTGGGCAGCATATTTGCTGAGACAAATAACATTGCAAATATTAATGCCAATTTCATATTGTGAAGTGAAGGGCATATTTTAGATCGACCTGAAGTGGAAAAACAAGTTGATTCAATGTCAAAGAGTGTTTCAGGGAAAAAAAAGCTTCTGAGACCTATTAATAAAATCATCCCTTTGACTGACAAATAAATGTACAAAATAGTATATATATGAATCCATTTTCTTATATGAATCCAATTAGAAAAAAAAAACAGTAGAGCTTTTAATGTATTGTTTTATCAATAAGTAAAATGTAATGTATTTGTCAAACAATTGTACCTCCCTATATTGACAAAACGATTGCTTTCTCTCTTGCCTCTGAGATTGTCAGGATGACATCCTCAGCATGAATGCTACCTTGCAAAACTGAAAGGTTTTTGTGGTTCTTTCACCAGTGGTATCCAATATGCAAACATTCCTTGATTCTTGTTCATTTTAGTTACGTCTAGTTTTCAGCAGGCAGCTAGTTACAAACAAAATATTTCAGGAAAAACACAAGAAATCCTTGGATTTCCCATCTTCAAAATAAATGCATTCCACATTGTGAATTGAAGATGTTTTCTAGTCACTGAGTGATAGGCAGGAAACTACTAACAATCCCGTCAGTAAATGTTAAAGGTATTCAATGTTACCTGACAATGTAAACACGGTCAAAAGTATGGATAACTGCTGTGTAGTCCGAACCTAAAATGGCACAAATTTCATATCCAGTGGAACAGTAGTACCGCACTGGCTAAAATTATTTCTGGCACTGTTATGGATGAAGTGTAGAAAAGCAATTATAATGCGCAGAAAATGGCACTCACTGCAATGAACAGACATAATGAGTTTTAATGTACTGAAATTAGTTATATTCCTGTAGAACAACAGTTATATTTCTTTAAAGATGTCTGCTTTACTCCTGAGCAACACTAACTCACCCTAGTGAATCTGATTACTTCAGTGGTTGACTGTGCTACAGTGTGCAGCTTGTTACAGCTGTGGTTTTGCATTTAGTATCAGTGCCTGATGAAGTGGATGTTATTACAGAGCAGTTAGATTGTCTGAAGGTTTCTCTTAATAGTTTAACTACCATGCATACGTCCAATTAAAATTCTTGAGCAGCAACAAGTTAAACCTAACTTATGAGCATGAAGTAATCAAAGATAACTACATTGATGTGGAATTAAATGTAGATTGCGGCAAAACATTAGAAGCTCTGAAAAAAAAAATCTGGGTTTTGCTGTGCAGAAGCCAAAATGTCCATGGTATTTATGGAATATTTATAAGAAATCTAAAAAAAATGCTTTAGTGAAATTATTAAAGCAAAAATGAACTGCTGTGAAAACTGCTGTATCAGGAACATTTATGTCAATCAATTTGGTTGACACATACTGAAGAAAATAACCCTGTTGCCATGCGTAATTTGTTACAGTTAATAAAGTATAACATTACTAAGCCAGAGGCAAAGCAAGAAACCAATTATATCAATAAAATATTTGCAGAGGTTATGACACTATTCAAATTAACCAACCCCTGGGGCATATGTGCCAGTCAGCAGCATTATGCACCATAATACTGTTCTCAAAGTTTAACCTAAATAGCATGGTAATCCTTAAAATACCTTAGTGGTTAATTTCAGAACATTTATTTCAGGGAAAAAAATATATAATTTCCTGGCAAATCTTGCTTCTGAATTATTCTTTCAGTTTTAATTTAGAATCATAAGGTCTGACCTGATGTGGAATAATGTATAATACTATAATTTCAAAGTACTAGTTTCTATTCCAAATTTGAAAGGATGATTTGCTGCTCTGCCTCCTTGATATCTTTACAAACCTCTATCATTTTGCACTGAATATGATGTTAAGTAAGCAGATAATCAAATGCAATCATTAACCGAGAAAGTATTTCATTTTATATGAGGTATAGTTTAACCTCATAGAGTCAGTTGTGGTTGCAGATATACAATGCAATTCTGTGATTTTTCTGACATAATACAGACACTGTCATAGAATGCTTGTCGATTGTTGAGGGATGTATATAATGAAAAGTGATGATCTCAGCAAGTTAGGACACACTTGAGTTTGCAACATGTTAAGAATATTTGGATCCTAGCATTTTAATTGCAATGGTTAAAGTCACACTTGCTTCCTACAAACACACACACACACACACACACACACACACACACACACACACACACACACACGCACACACACGCACACACACACACACACACACACACACACACACACACACACACACACACACACACACACACACACACACGCACACACACACATGCACACACACGCACACACACTCTCACAAGCACTCAGGGATACAGTTTGCATCACTGCAAAAACACATACAGTCATATGTACAGTCAATAAAATACAGTCCAATTAATTCCAAAGAGTGGGTTGCAGTAAGTGTTTTTTTGTATCCATTCTCTGAGGTTCAATGACCCACAAGACGATTATAAACATTAAAAGGGGTATGAGAGGTGATGGCATTGTCTGATAGGTGTGTGATGGTGCCCCATACAGAAAATCAACTTCAGCTTTAAACTTTCCTGACTGGATATTCAGCCTAATTTGTGGCTTCTTTATCTGTTTGGGAAATCTGTTTTGACTAAGTGACATAAAACATAAAGAAATTTTTAACCCATACATTTCTGGTCTTCTATCAATAATATGTTGAACCCTGGCAACAAACCCAACCCTTGCCCACACCCTGACAAGCCTCCCGAACAAATAGCAAATATCTTCAACTCCTACTTTATTGACTCTGCCGCCAATATTACTGCTACTTTCTCCCTACCTCTCTCTAATAATTCTATCATTACATCTGCCCTCCCCTTCAACATAATCCAACTCAGAATTCTCCCAACAATACAAATAACTCATACCATCCCTCTCCTAATATTTACACTCTCGTCTAAACAACATACAACAGACTTCCCAACCTCAACACAATATCTTTCCTATCCCTACCTCTTACATAAAAAAAAAACTTCTTCTGAAACTAAAGCCATGCTCTAACTCTGCTGCTAGAATTCCTGTCAGATGTCTAAAACTTACTGCTGACTCAGTGGCCTATCCCATTAGCATTCTGATAAGCAGATCTATCCAAGATTCTCATGTCCATGACCTCTGGAAAAAAGCCATCATCCTACCACTTCACAAAGGTGATCCCTCTATCAATATCTCAAATTTTCGACCCATTGCTATACTTTCCCCATCTCTAAAGTTCTAGAAAAATGTGTGCTAAAACAACTTTTAGACTACTTACTAAAATACAATATTCTCTCCCCTACACAGCATGGGTTCCGTCCAGGAAGCAACACAAATACTGCACTAATTTCCTTCTTAGACACAGAAAACAAGACCTGTGACTCAGGAAACATTGTATTTGCCCTTTTTTTGGACTTGTCAAAAACATTTGATACCATCTCTCAGCCTATCCTCCTCTCCCAGCTTTGCAGGATAGGTCTATCTCCCCAGTGTCTTAACTGGTTCAAGAGCTGCCACTCCAACAGAAAGCATGCTGTTAAGTGGCAAAACTCCATTCCCCCCTTATATTCGCAACCCTACTGGAGTACAACAAGGCTCAATTTTAGGCCCTCTTTTGTTTAACATTATTATTAATAACCTCTACTAATCTCTCCAGCATGTCTCGTAGTCCAGTACGCAGACAACTCTACCCTAGACTGTTCTGCTCTTAACTCAGATATATTAAAGCAATCTACACAAGCACCATTTTCACTGTGGAGAAATGGCTTCACAAAAATAACCTTTCTATAAATCCCAAAAAGACCAAACTTATGATTTTTACTCCCAAGAAAAGCACACCCATTAATAAAGCCAACTTTGAAATTCTCTCTTAACTCTACTAAAATCGAGTTAGCAACTCATACCAAATTGTTAGGGGTAATAATTGATGAAACCCTCAAATTCAGTCTTCATATTCAAAATAATATAAGCAAGACTCACAAAAAACTTGGGTTGCTCTACATACATAACAAGTTCCTCTCCCGCCCTTCTAAACAAACTTTAGCACTATCTTAACTTTTACCTCACTAACTTACTGTGCTCCCTTACTAACCAATCTGTAGCCTTCCCTGATAACAAAACTTGAAACATGCTATAACAAGATTGCCAAATTCGCCACAAGTAGTCACCACTCTACACACCACTGTATTGCTCTAAAACAATTACAATGGCTAGAACTCCCCCATTATCTAGTCCTCCTCCAGCTCACTACCACACATAAACTGATTGACAATCCTTGTGACTGCTCTGCACTCAGCTCCTTACTTACTTTATACAACCCAGTCAGGCCTCTACAGTCTGAACACCAATATCATCTCCAAATTCACAAACCCAATCTACTTGCAACCCAGCTATTGTACTCCTGGAGTATAGCCAAAATATGGAATAACCTACCTCCTTCTATCCACTTTAAACAATATACTTCCAACTTTAAAAGTGCACTACTCAATCATTTTCTCTCTGCGTGGCTATGTAACTGTTATATTATACACTCTGACATCACTTAATTCTACCTATTGAACCCTGAAACTGTTTAATTCAGCTTCTGCTATAACATTTTTTTCTTTCTACTTCCTAATGATCTTTTTATGTTGTACTCTTCATCTTGTTCCTTCTTAACTTCTCACCACCTCTCCACCTTTCTTTTCTTTCCACTTCCTTATTTCCCATATCTCCCTCCTTTCTCTCTCTTCTCTCTAGTTACTGTCATTAGTATTTACTCTTCCTCTTCTACTTCTCTTTCTCTCTCTCATACTTCTTCTCTTTCTTTCCTTCCTCCCCTTTTCGCATTTATAAAGTAACTTCCTCTATGTCTTTGTCAAAATGTCATATTCATATAATCTGCTAGGCTGTTCTTTTAATGCAAAAGTAATATGCTTTTCTTAACACTCATTATACCCTATCCTGATTTTTTTCTGTTTTTACTCTGTTTATATCCTATTATTATTATTGTCCCTCTATGCTAGAGCATGGTCAACTTTTCTGTATTAATTCTGTTTTCACCAGGTCTGTGTCATGCTATGTAATATCTATGAAAATGTTTGAAATCTGTATATATTTTTGTTCTTTCTTGCAATTTTTAGTAATTCCTTATGTACTGTAACTTTTTCTTACATTGGAGCTTTTCTCCCCAGGCTTCCGCTGAAAATGGTCTATCCTGGCCCTGTGGACTTTCCCAGTAAACAGATATTAATAAATAAATTAAATAAATAAGTATATGTCTTACCTTTATCTTTTTAAGGCAGAGCATGAATATTTTTTTATGAAAGAATGCTAGGAGGGTAGTGTAGTTGACACTAGATAAGCTCACTTTAGTCACAGTGGTGGTCAACTGAATTTTATCAGTACTAGCAAAGATGTGTTCCTCATAAAATTTAGCTTAGTCACTTATTATACAACAGCTCAATACTATTCGAAAATGAGCATGCTAATTGGAAAACCCAACTGCCATGCCCATTGTAAATCAAGCATATACCAGTAAAAAAAAGTTGGGCCACTGAAGTACCATTGAACGGACAGAGTTTTCTAAAATTTCTTAAAAAATACTTGAAATTCAGGTATGATCTGCAAAATTAAAACAGAAACATATTTGATATTCCTCATATTTTTGCAGTGTCCCTGTAAATGTCTGTCTTTTAACAGTTTGTTTGTGTCTTTTGGCTTTTCCCAGTTAGGGGTCGCCACAGCGGAACTCCTGTCCACTTATGATTGGCAGTTGATTTTTACGTACCGGCTTACCAGGCCTGACGCACAACCTTCAACGAAGGTACGCCCATTCATGCATGTCTCCACGCAGAAGACGATCTAGCAGAGAATCGAACCGGACAGCGTCTTACTGTGAGGCGACAACACTTCCGCAGCACCACCACCGCGGTTCTGTCTTTTAACAGTTAAAAAAGAAAAAAAAAAACAAACAGCAAAGGAGATTCTGTTTGCTCTATCACTTTTCCTATTTTGCTGTATAGTGCAACTGTGGGAACCTCAGTTCCATATGCATGCACAGTACCTCAGAATAGTGACCATATTGTGGAAGAAGAAAGAAGTATGCTTATACAATCACATTATTTAAGAAAGGTAAGTAATTACTATCTTAAATAATGTTATGTACAAAGGTAATAATTATCGTGATCAAACCACATCAGCCATGTGTAAATCACGATATAACCATGCACATTCATGGATTATTACACCAACCATTGGTAAATCCTGATATACCCATACACAGCTATTGATTATTGCTTTCGTGTATGTTAGAACATGATGGGTTAATCTGTAATGCTTAATATCAGTAGATGAGTGATCACATTGTCAGTCTAATTTTTGAAATTATGTGAACACCCATTTCAGAAATATACAGAATAATTGTATTTGTGATTTTTCAAACCTGAAATGATACATTGGTCATTTCCCATTTGGATCAGCAGTATTGTTAATAAAAGGCAACTTAAATACCATTTCCAGTGCAATGAAGTGACCATTTATTATCTAACCAAGCTGATAAAGTTCCAGCATAAAATCTGGGACACCAAGCCTCTTGATACCAGTTAGGCTTGAGATGTTCACCAAATGTATGGATTTATGAACCTGTGACTATGATAATTAATACATGGTTTATCTGTAACTGTTGTGACTTAATGCAGGTAGGCACTTACTTAATTACAGGAGACAATCTCTATTTAGGAGAAACATAGATCAAGTGGCTTTTTCAAGGTCACACAGAAGGTAAATTGGGGCTGAGGGAATCAAATTATTTATCACAAGAACTCCAGCTTATAGCATATTAAAAAATGCTTTTGCTTAACAACTACATGGTAAAAGTTAAACTTTTCACTAGCAGTGGTGTTATTGATCTGTTTTTGTGCTACCTTGATTTTGACATTACTTTCTAACATACTGATATACATGTCAGTGGCTCTGTGCATTGCAATGCATCTGCAGGTCAAGTCTAGCATGTGATTCATACTACCTTCTGTGTGCACGAAACTTGGATAGTGTATCATTTTCTGCATGATTTGTAAACTTTGAAGAAATGGTTAGGTACTGGATAGTGTAGCCTGTTTTGTGCTAATGAAGTTCATTTTTGTGTAAATGTGCATTTCCCCCAGATTTAATAAAATCCATGTAGGCATAGTGTAAGGCCTACACAGAAGGTACCAAGGCCATGCACCCTCTCGGTAGTGTACCATGCATATTAATGCAGTTGCGTTACTGACGGAGTGCCGTGTAACACAGTTATTGAATCAGTGTAGGGAGTGTATTACTGTGTCCAGAGATGAGTAACACACCCCCTGCACTGTGAAAGTACATTATATCAGTGAATGCATATATATATTTTTTTGTTGTTTGTATGGCACAAGCTTAAGCATAGCTGAGCAGGTTTGTGTGACAAGCAGCAGTGCTCAGTGTTGCTTAAACATAGTAGAGTGGCATATGTAAAAGTATAACAGAGATCTACATATCTATATAGCCAAATGGTTACAGTGGCAGCCTTATGTGGAGTAGGTGCAGGGTTTGAATACACATACAGATTATGTATTTATTTTGTAAATACAAATTATGCCAATTATTTTAAAATCCTGTTTTGCAGCACTCAGCTAATCTCTGCTAAGCACAGCTAAGCCTTGCCAAGCACTGCTTAAATAAGGAACGTTTTAGCACCACTTAGCTGGTTTGTGCACTTCTACTTCTAAGTGGTGTGAAGCATTGCTCAGCATTTGCTAGTCTAAGCACTGCTCAGCTCAGCTAAACTGGTTTGCGCACTGCTAACCATTGCTAAGCTTTAGAAATTTAAGCACTGCTGAGCTCAGCAAAGCCAGTTTGAGCAGTGCCAAACAATGCAACACATTTTTTTTTAATGGCCCAATTATGTGCTAGGGTGAGAAAACAGGCTTATTTAAGTGCAGCAGGCAGGAATATAGCCTAATCTGTTGGAGTTTGAACCATGCAGGAACTATGGCAGGTGATGGAGAAGGTGCTTGCTTCCAGGTACAGTGGTGGGGCATTCTGGAGTCCAGGCTCATGGGTGGAGTCCTAGTAAAATACCATGACATCTGACTGCTGCAGGGCCAGTACCAGGGATCGAAGTATAAGTCAGAGGCCTGGGACCAGCTGGTACGCAATCCCACCAGTGCAATAGGTCTGTCACCATTTTGATGATTGGAAATGGCAGAAGAGGAGACTTCTACACACCTGGGTCCAAGATACTCAGGATGGGAATGTCCCACCAGTTTGTATGTACTGTTAGCACTTTTTTACCAATGCCTAATCTGGTTGTGTGATAGACAGGTACACATAATGGTGTGCTTCTCTCCCTACCACTAACTTACTCAAGGTTAGCTAAGAAAGAGTGTTATGCTATACTGTCGATTTATACCTGTACTACAAGGTATATGCATTATAAAATATTCTGCACTAACATCTGAAACAATATCAGGAACACCCAAGGTTTGTTGTATATTTCAGGATTGTCTTGTGTTAACCATTGCATTTCAGCTATATGCATTCCTGCTCTGAGGTACAGTGCTGCAGGTAAGTATGAAACTATAATAGCTGTAGACTGCAAATATACTATCTGCAACTGTATATGGGTCAGGTAGCCAACCCAATACTATGATATGGTTTGTACATGTCACAGATATTTCTACCCATTAAAAGTTTATTGTGTATACCTGAATAATAGGTATTAATGGGCAGTTTATCTAGTATTTCTGTCATGCATGAATCTCATGCATGTGTGTTCAGTCTCACTGCAGTCTAGTATAAAACTGCACTACTATTACAAGGTCATATTTTGTTTCCATGTGATCTTTAGGCAAATATCTGGCAATCTAAAATGAGCAGTGGCTCAGTAGCTCAGTTTGGTGAATGCTGTGTCTGATGTACATTTTGTCACACACAGACCAGGGTTTGAATCCAGTGGCGAGTATTAATAAATATAACTGAATCAGTTCCAGTATGTATTGTTAACAGATATTCTCCCCACAGGAATTACAGATAAATGAGTGCAGTAGCCCTTATCATGGGTTATTAATTTGTGTGTTCAGAAGTAACAGACAGTTAACAGCATTGATCAGGAATGTGTTAAGACGTCAGAAAATAAAAGCAACTAGTACAACACTAATAAAATATATTACAATAAGTAAAATGTGTAATTTTGGTATGGTTGTGTGCCTGGTGTGTCTCTTTACGTTTGCTGACAGTCTACCCCATGCCTGCCAGGGATGGCATGATAGTTGTTTACTCTATGAACTGTACACAATGCATGTCTCTCAAGTGTCACACTGTCACGGACTGTAATCACTGTCACTTAATCCCACGGTCACAGATCTATCATCAACATGATTATATCAATAGCACAGGCACACTACATCAGTCCACAGTACACATTGGTAGTCATATAGAGCCACCTGACATGTAATAGTCCTCTGTAGTTATGTACCTGTAGGTGTTATAGCTTGGCCCATACTGTCCCATGCAGATAGCTTGAGAGGTATGTACATGCTACAGCAGCTATAAGGCACTGTTATACATAAAGGAAAGGCAGACCTGTAGAGTAATTAACAGTACTGCTGCAAATGATATATCCTATACTGGTACTAATGGACTGTGTTTCTCTCTACCCTCCCACCCCTTATCTTCATCAAAAGTTATTGTTGTTATACATTGGTTATGGTTTAATATTAACACATGTTCTCTAAACATTATGTTGAGCCTTGTGTTTTATTATTATGTAATACAATGGTTGCATACTAACATATCTTGTTGAATTACCTATGTTGTTGGCCTTATGCCATAACTGTTACTGGCATGCTGTTAACATAATGACTGTTATCTCACTTAATGTTGTGTTCCATATACTATGCAATGCTATGTTACTGGGTTATTTGAAATGTTCTGTCATGCTGTTATAACTAAATAAATGTTATGTTCATTACTAACCTATACACACTGAAATACCTTAACACAAGAGCTTGACTGGGTAGGCCGGTTCCTGGTGATCTGCCTACCCCATCTCAGCTGGCCATGGCACTGGGTCTCAGCATGTCTAGGACCCATGTCAGCCAGCCATGGCACTGGGTCCCAGCATGTCTGGGACCCAAGCCAGTGGTGCCCCCTCTGCTGGCCCTGCACTACCTATGGGTGGAACTGCCCCAGGGAATGGGGGCAGAAAAATATTTGTCATCCATGATCAGCTAGTGGTGATGGTGCACAGGATAGTGTATCATGGTTATGAGAATTGCCTACGCCAGATTGAGGGCAGGCTGGACAACCTAGAGGGCCAAGGCAGCCCTGTTACCCAGCTTCCAGCACAGCCACCTTTGGGGCAGTGAAGGAGCAGTGTTGATTGACAATGGGTGGGGAGCTCAGTCACACTGCTGCCATCTGGGGGCACATGGATATCTGATTCCACAAGACCCTCCCTATCCAAGGTGTTTACCCCCTCATGTTTTACACACTGCCCCTATATGCTATCTTGTCTGTCTTGTCTGCCTGTAAATGCAACCTCACCTACCTAACTTACCTCTCCACACATATCTACTGTATATCCCTTCCCCAACATTCCACTCTCTCCTTAAAAAAAGAGCACCTGCACCACAAAAATATCACTCCATACATAGCTCTCCCTTTCTCATCCACGTCCACTGGACACAATTAATTATTACATGAATTAATCAACACAGTTATGTTGCTCTCAACCCTCTCTCTCTGGGGTATGAGGCTCCATATTCCAAATTCTGTACAACTTGCACACCTGTTGTAGAGCTGCTATGGTCTTTCTTACACTCGTCCTGCACATCCCTACCTGCCTTTCAGTATGCTTTTCTCCTTGCTTGCCCCATTTCACCACTTTCCTATCACCCCTTTTTTATTTTTGTTTTTTTATAATTAGCATAGGTTTAAGTGGAGCTAAGTGGAGCGGCATGCCATGCAAACCTGCTTAAATATTCCTTAATCATTTTATGTGTTTCTGACAGTGTTAGGTACATATACAAAATAATCACCCCTACCATGTCTAAAACCTAGGCCTCTGTCAACTATAACACAGTGCATTAGCCCACTAGGTCACTCTGTTCAGAAATAAAACATGTGTTTCCACCAACATATCCTGATTGCCACTGACACACTGCAGTTACATATAATGAGGAAATTGGCAGTGTACATGAGACTGTGATGCAGACACTGCACCAGTGCACAGCCAAATAAATAATAATGGATGTATGTGAGGCCTGGGATAGCAGGTATAGCTGTTAACTGTACAGACTGTTGCAGAGTGTCCACAGTTGTGCCCCCTAGGTTTGGCATGGCTTTCACAAAAACATGTGTTTGTTAAACTACTGGCAAGTCATTAAAGATTGAGGTTAGAAGATCATGACAGACATTTCAGTGTCACATCTCATACACATCAGAAAACACATGCTAATGCAACTCCGGTGTCACGGACTGTATGCATGCCCATATATCTTGCAAATACACCTGTTGCAGCAGCAGCTCAGTAGCTCAGTCTGTTAAATGCCTTGCATATAGGGCATTTTGCCATCCGCAGACCTGGGTTCGAATCCAATGCATTGCACTTCAGTTATATTCTTGTGAATACAGCAAATTTAACTGAGTTACGCAATTTTCATCAAAACAGGTTGCTGATACTGAATTAACTGCTACCCATGTTAGCAAGTCAAAAGCCTGTATGTGGGGACACACTTTACATATTCTTATAGCCTACCTATATTGTGCCTACTACTCTCTGATTGGCACTGTTACATAACAGATGTACCTTAATCACTTGCCTCGACTGGACTGTTATGGCTACCTTCACCCTGGCTGCGCTGTAATGACAGAGCTAACACTGCTCCCACAGTAACATATACAGCTTGCTGTCCTCCAAAGTGTTCACACTCCCCACTATGAGTGCTTAGTTAAAAAGCAGCAGCTGCAGACTGCAACATATGCAGCTGTATGTTAAGCTACCTGCCACAGACCTATCATACCTCACAATCCCCTAGAACAAGGGATCCACACAACACCCATACATAAAAGGGTGTGGGGCAAAGGTCAAGTGACAGGGACATGTGCCACAATCTGCCCCTTCAAACATTCAGAGCTGATAGACCAGCAGCTACTGCAGCAGTGTGCATATTCTGATGGGTATGACTTCTGACACTCACATGTCTCTTCCCTTTTACTGACCTCAACCCACAGTGTTTAACACTGAACTGCCAGATAATCACAAAGTCATTTGACAATGGCCAAACATAACATGCAAAACTGTGGACATACCTCATAAATCTCAACAGTGGACAGTATTTGTACCTATCCTTTGCGATGCTGTAGTCTCTACACCTCACTAATGTCCGTCTCACAGACTAACAAAGGAGCCAAGGCCTACATGAAGGCTTTAAATATTGCACTGTTGTGCATGTCATTGGCTAATGAAAGTGCTACCCAGCTGTTCTGGATGTAGTTAGCAAGTCTGAGTCATGGATTGGTGCACAGGCAATCACCTGTTATTGCATTGCCTACAAAAGGCAAGCAGCTACATATGGAAAACAGGTTTGTAACTTGCTTTACCAAGACAGACTGTTATTTCAGAAGCATTTTTATTGAGGTTTTGTGCACAAAGGATTACATCACTGAACCAGGTATGTAATACAAGTACCCACATAACGGGACACAAATGGGAGGATACAGTTATGGGAATAGGGATTGTAGGCCTGTAGTACATCTCTGGAAATTACATGTTGGTAATAGTTTGCTATCCAACGGCTACAGGCATGCCTCTCAACTGTCCCTGCTGTGAATTAGATCATAGCTGTGGTCCTCTCGCTCCTTCCTACAATGGTAACCTCCTGTACGAATTCTAATGGATTATGTCTTAGACATATTGACAGTAAATAAGAGTGGACACAGCTGTCATATCACATGATGTACTGTCATACAAATCCTCTCAGTCTGTGAATGTCACACAGGCATAGTTCAGACATTGTAAAGGTGTACTCTGGCTAGGTCACAATTTAGTTGACATTCATATGTCAGTGCTTGAGAGCTATGGCTAACATACCTGGCAATCTCCTACAGCAGGATGTCAGATCATAGCCATCATTACTGGGGGAACATAGGCCAAACTTCAGCAACAGAGTGTACATTTTGGTTATCCAGAGTAAGAGTATGAATAGAGTAACAGGTATTACTGTAGCATAACTGTTTTATGAGGGTTCTGGTGTGATAGCCAGATTATCTATATTCTGAGAACAACCATCAATTATCGGCCAACTGGTTGCCAGACTTCCACAAGTTTGTGCCAAAAGGACCACATATATCAGCACATGTACACATTCAGCAAACATCTGTGTACTGGAGAGGTATAGCACCTACAGGGAGGATATACTACAGCAGGTTTGCATTGCTGTCTGTCATTGTGGCACACTGATGTTGGTGGAATGTCCCCGTATAGTTGTAATAACACAAACTTTTGTGTCTGACAGTGGCCGTAGAACATAGTAGTGCCACTTTGCCCACAGGGGATGCACTACAGTAGATGGCATTGATGGGTGTTGAGACATACAGCACACTCTGTCATGGCACAGAACGACATAATTGGTATTGCTACTATGTTGGTGATAGTGACATATATAGGGTGTTGATAGATTGCATGGGATGCCATTGGAGGTATCAGTGGATAGTGCAGGTCAATTTGGATGTGCAGGGTCTGTACATACAGTAGGGGATATCAACATATCTCTTCCTGAGATGTGTTCCCCTCTTGTTGTCTTTCAAAAAGGTTGTATCAAAGGAGGTACTTGCCATTTTCAGAGGCTAAAAATAATGTCATCCTGGATGGCCTCAGACTGCATCACAACATTCTGCTATCCAGGACTTGCTAGCATCATGACCAATGTACAGCACTATGGGTTGACCTCATCGCAGCTGCTAATCAAGTAGACTTACAGGACAGAATCTACAAGCAGGTCTGATGCCAGGCAACATATATGGTCAATGCTGCATATCAAAGGGCTGTTTCTGTGGCCAGGGACCATACTGCCACTGGTGGAGGGCCTGCAACAGAACAACCACTCTCAACCACAGATGACTTCCTGACAAACCTGGGAACAACCACCAGCTCTCAAGCATCCATCACCCTGTATATCATGGAGGTGGGTGCCACAGCATCCATAGCAGAGGACCATCCAGGTAAGCTTCCTGTGTTCATCACTGTAATACTGTATCAGTCAATGTGGCAGCCACTGCATACCAGTAGATGGGTGTCAGATCTATCTGCAATGGAGGGGTGGTTTGGTTTTAATGCACAGTTGTCCACACATGTTCAGAATGTCAGCAATGTAGGCAGCATTACATTAGCTACTGTATATGTTGATGAATGCACATATTACCCTGTAACAATACCACATTTGGTATTGCTGACAATACCTCTCCCCCTCACATTTCCATAGGTACGTCAGGTGTGGCCAAAGTCCAATGTTCTGTACTTGGTAAGTGTGATACTGTTGTTGTATAGATCATATATACCCTAAGAATGTTAACGTCTGACATTTTGCCCTAGGCACAACTGTTATGCTTAGCCAGAGTACAATGCTTGTATGTTCAACTTTGGAGGGGTTAACTGACATGCATTGAATGGGTAATCACAGTTGTGTATTTGAAGGAGCAGTAACACATTTGCACTTATTTTTGAGAAGGTCTATGCAGTCTGCTATACAGGAGGCAATCACTCACAGATGCCTGTTCATACATAATATGGAGATGGGACATACCTGAAGCAGTGATACTAGAACTTGCATAGTATGCTCAAGATGGGTGCACTGTATTTTAGGTGTAGCTGTGTCACATACACTGATTATCACACAAATGTTTAGTACTGGGAACATTAATTAGACATAGCTGCAGTGCATGTTATAAAGAGCCTGCCTTGTCTGTGTATATTGTAGTCTGTTTGTGTGTTGTGCATGGGATCGGAAATAAGATGTGGTATGTGTAATGCAGTTGTGGCTCCTCAAATGTAGGTGTATGTGTGTGAATTACTATACATAATAGTGGAGGTAGTAATGTACTTATTTTGTCTTTATCCTCACAGGTGAACATGGGGGTTGGAGTCTGTCCCCCTCACAACCTGATGTCAGTGTCTCATTGGACTCTGATAATGATGACAGCCATAGTGAGGCATAGGTGAGGGTGATGAGGGCTAAATTTGTCCCACAGGTTGATATCCCACTTTCTCCCTAGTGTCTCTGCACAAAGTCAGTATGCCCACATTTACCCAGTCCCCTGCGGCCACAGATATTGGACAGAGTGTGGTGACATCAAACAGTAGAGTGTGGCAACTATGTCATCAGTGAGTGTAGACACTAGCGATAGCCAGAGAGCTGTCAAGGTCCCACACAGGCAGATTGACAGGGGTGCTTGAATGAGGACAGCTGCCCATCCACCCATCTGCCACAGGTGTCACATCATGGGTCACTCAATGCATGTTTTGGTCCATCATGGAGGCACAGGCATGTTCCAAATGCGACACCAGATGGACACTCAGGATCATAGATGCATCACTGTCTGACATCTGTGACTCCCTGCAGCACATTGGTGACACCATGCATCGTTTCACTGATGTAGTGGACAGACAGTGGGGTAAGACATTGTCAGCCCATGACCACACATTTTCTGTGCTAGAACATGTGGTGGGAGCAGGGCATCGGACACATGGCTGTAGGTCAGCAACAACATCCGCTGAGAGTCCATGTGGCCATGCACACTCACACTCCCATAGTGTTAGTACCTCCAGCACTACAGAAAGGAGGGTGCTGTACACACCATAATGTGAGAGGCCATGGGCACATGGTCCTGGGTTGTCCCATGAGGGACACGAGCCCAGCACACACCAGTCATTGTCAGTGACTAGTACCACATCTGACCCTGGGCATGGTGGTGTCAGAGCCACTCCTGGCAAAGCAAGTTCCCATGTTAATGGCCAGAGACAGTGAACAGTCCATTCTGCCATGTACGGTCCACAACTGTCCAACATATCCATATGTAGGGCTATTACACGGCTTGACTGTGTATGCGCACACACTCAAACATCACTGTCACATGCAGGTCACAAACAGACACGCACGGCACCTCTCCATAGCTCAGCCGACCATCACCCCTTCCTGACTCACACACACAATGCCAACTATTTCTCAAAGCCTAGGCCCCTGGCACCCCCACACCACACCTTGTGCATGCAATGATGCCTGTACCATATCCCTGCCATCCATACCATCAATGCTCAGACATGTAAATATGTGTCTGATGGACAGGGTAACTACATTACATTACATGACATTTTGTAGTGTGGTAGTGTTATGCCATGATAGGTGCTGTATGCTGGCATGTGACATGAGTACACATCAAAGTGTCTGCACCTTTGTTGCATGATGTTAGATTGGTGGTAGTGTTGCAGACTGACAGGTGTCTCTCAGAACTTTGTATGTTTCTGTTCCAGGGGTCTGATTGGGTATCCTATGGATAGGAAACTTGTCGGCAATACATCAGCTCAGGATGGCATGGCAGCAAAGCAGAAATATAGCATCAGCAAGGTACGGCTGTATATGTGAATGATTACCAGGGTGCGTATGAGTAGAACAGTGTGTCAGGGACAATGTGGGTGAAGAGTGCAATCTTGCATGCATACCCAGTGACAAGGCATGCTACACTTGATACGTGTCACCAGGGTGTTCTGTACCTACAAATGTATGTGGTGGCAGATAGCATTTATGCCTAAGCAGATGTGGGGTATTTAGGGCCAGCAGCTACTCACAGGGCATTAAAATGCATAGCCATTGCACCCAGATACACACACACACACACACACACACACACACACACACACACACACACACACACACACACACACACGCACACACACACACACACACACAGTTGCCTTTATTGAGATTAGAACTCCCTAACTATCTAGTAGTATACATTACAGCACTAAGTGCTTATCACATGAGCCACAGAGATTATCTGTTATGAGATTTACAGCCAGTGCTGTTAAGGTGGATGACATCAGCAGGCCTTGTAAAGGAGGCCAATGGGGGGGGGGTTGACAGGTAGGCACTGGGCCTTAAAATGTATAATCATTGTACACAGATAGTCGAGACAGGCACACTGCTGCACAGGGATATATTTACACACACACTCACAGAGTTGCCCTTATTGAGATTACAAGCCCTACCTATCTAGCAGCATACACTATAGCACTAAGTACTTATCACATGCACCATGGAGCTTATCTGTTTTAAGAGTGTCTGCTGGTGATGTTAAGGTGCAGCTGCTGACAGGGAGGCCAATGTTTTTGAGGAAGCTAGTCACAGGGCTATAAAATGATTGACCATTGCACAGATATAGGCCTGATGGGCATGTCTGTACTGGTGTATGAGAAACATCTACATACACACACAAGGTGGCTGATGTGAGACAAGAACCACTACCTACCTACTAATACACATTGCAGCTCACAGTACTAGTTGCAAGTTCCACCAGTAACATTTGGTATATATGTGGCTACAGACACAGTACTTGTGGGCTACACAAAGTGGCCTTGTGTTACATAGCCTGTGTGATGTGCAGAATCGACCTTCTTTATGCTGTTATTGTATCTAGTGGTGTAGCAGTGGGGTACCTGTTAATACCCCTGCTATGTATGTACAGGTACCAGTATCGTCATTTCTGGCCATTTGCAGTTTGCTGTGTGGAGAACTGGCTAGTCACAATATGGCCTGTCCAAGTCCAGTGTTGCAGCCATTGCACATTACACCACCTGCTCACCATTGTCTGTCTACAGTATGAGATTCCACAGGCACAGGGTCCTGTGGTTGGGTGGATTATGTCATTAGGCAGTTGTGGTAATTTACCATCAGACAGCAGTTGTGTGTGTAGGTGCAGTTCATAGGTTCATAGGTTCATAGATTGGTACTAGGCTATCGGCCCTAGGGCCTATACAAGCCTAGCCATAACAATTCCCTGGCTATTTCTTCCCACACTGTTTATTTCCCTGGACCCCTGTCTAGCAAGGTGACTGATGTGATCCCCAGGGTGAATTTCCTTTCTCCCATCAAATCATCAAGGTTCCTTTTTTAGAGGGCTAAAGAGGTGCTATGCTTGACATGTATGGGCAGTTTATTCCAGGGTCTGGGGAGTCTCTGGGTCAGGAACCTATTCCTCCAGCATATTTTGTTTATTGTGATGACAAGATTTAGATCCCTGGAGTGTGTGGTTCTGAGGGATTTTGATTTCTTTAAGAGTAGCATGTCCAACAGCTCTGGGTTTGACATGGCCTTGTATGTTAAGCAGAGATCGCCTCTGAGTAGACGATATGCGACAGAGTATAGCTGGAGTTTTTTAAGGTGGTCAGCGTAGGGCATCTGCTTAAGGCCTGTGATTCTTTTAGTGAGGTATTTCTGCGGCCTTTCAGTTGTTGCAGATGTCTTGAGAGGTACATATCAAAAAGGGCATTGTATTCTATAATGGGTCCAATGAGGGATGAGCACAGTGGGACAATGACCTCCTTTTTTCTAGATGAAAAGCCCTTAGTGATGAGGTGTGCCACATAGAAGGATTTCTTGACTGTTGTGATGATGTGGTTATCGAAGGTAAGACCACTGTCCCTCTGTGTCACTAAGTCTCTTATGATACTTTCGGTGTTTAGTGTACTGCCACCTATGTGGTAATTCATGGGTACATGTTTTTTCCCAAAGGGGATAACTATGCATTTCTTGGCATTTGAGCTTGGGCCCATGGCTCTGTCACCAAGCATTTGTTTCTGTAAGGCCCTTTTGTAGAGTATCCACATCATTTGGGGATTCAATAATGGCTCCCAGTTTGCAGTCATCTCCAAACTTTGTTAGCCAGAGTCCCTTAGTGTTGGCCTGTACTTCAGAGAACTAGATGCCAAACAAGAGCGGTCCCAGGACTGAACCCTGAGGTACTCCACTTGTCACTTGTCTGGAGTTGTATTTGGAGTCGGCTACTTTTACAGTGTGGGCTCTGTCAGTAAGCCAGTTGGCAACCCATCGAGTTACGTAGGGATTAATGCCCAGCTTAGTAAGTCTATCTATGATTCCAGAGTGGAGGATGGTGTCAAAGGCCTTGGCAAGGTCCAGATAGGCTGTGTGGACTGCCTTACCCTAGTCCTTGGCTCTGGAGACTGATTCGAAGAAGTCAATCAGGTTCAGGAGACAAGCTTTGCCCTTCACAAACTCAAAATAGGTAGGGTCCAGTGTGTGAAGGTTGCCGATGTCTTTATTTGTAAGTTCTATGATAATACGTTCCATGGCCTTACAGATCAGGCTCATCATACTGATGGGGCAGTAGTTCCCGGGATCCAAGGTGTATCCCCCCTTGTGGATTGGGATAACTGTAGCTGTGCGCCACTCAGTGGGAATGAAGCCTGGGTTGAGTCTATCATTAAAC
>NC_056729.1:227562480-227572480 GCF_019279795.1 Protopterus annectens | reverse complement strand
TACCTCACATGCAAAAGTTGTAGGTGCAGCCAGCTTTGAACCATAAACACCATCAACCATGCTAATGTACTTAGCCCACTGAGCCACAACAGCCACCAGAAAGTGAGGTTTAGTTCCTCACACTATCAACAGCAGTCAGACATGTACACTTTGACCACTGCATATTTTGGAAAATAGGACATGTAGCCAGGTTGTCTGTGGCAGCCCTGGAAGTGTGTGGTCTGCTGATATAGCCTTGCAAGCATATAAGGTGGCACTGCAGTTGTATGTGAACACTGATGTGCTAGGGTCAGCGGACTGTAGCATTATGAGTCATGCATCTGTACTATGACCCTGCTGTTTGGTACTTCCCTCACATACTGCCATGGGTTTTGCTGCCTTCTGCCATACTGCATACTATGGGGCAGTCACTTTTGGACAGATAACCTGTTGTCTCCCACAGCTGTTTGCTCTCTGCAAGTACCCCAGTTGCCCACTCTCTTCCCTTGCATAAATGCAGCAGCTCCATACATATGCAAACATAGTCTAGTACCCCGTACATTTGTTGTAAAGGAGAGTGACTTATCTTGTGCAAACAGCAGTGTGATGCCTGTTTTCCAGTGCTGAATCTGACTGATACATGCAGTACACAGCCAATACATGGTAAGGTACATATTGTGTTGTGTGGCTGGCATCCATTTTGCTATGTATGTGAGTCAAAGTAAGGTGTCAGTCCCTAGGAGACTAGGTTGTCAGTGCATGTGCTATGCATTGCCTCTTTGCCAAGGCTAGGGCATACTGAGCATGCCTATTTCTGCCTGCAGGGCAGCCTCAGGGAGATCCTCCTCCAAGTCCTCCTTTGAGTGAAATTGTGTGGACCTTGGCAGTGAGGGGAGTGTGTGTCCCTTCCCTGTGATGATTATGCCACAGCTGTTTCCACAAGATCATATTGTGTAGCATGGCACATACTGTGAACATCCGTGCATATGTGGTTGGAGCGTATTGCACGGCTCCACCAGATATATGGAGGCACCGGAACCGAGACTTGAGCAGCCCAAACACATGCTCTGTGATGTTCCTAGTTTGTGCATGTGCCTCATTATGGCATTCTTTGGTAAGTGTGTGTGCATTTCATGGTTCCAGTGCATTGCCAGCATCCTCTACTAGATGGCTGTATGAGATGTCCCCCTCAGCAAACATCTGGTACAGCTGTGATGCATGCCAGATATGGGAGTCATGATAACTACCAGGGATGCCAGCACACACATTCATGATGATGTCCTGGGCACTGCACATGACCTGGCAGTTGATAGAGTGATACACCTTGTGGTTAATGTAGACTTTACCATCCTCACCGGGTGGTTCTTTAATGTGTACATGAGTACAGTCTATGGCACCCAGTAGCTCAGGGTAGTGTGCTACATGGTAGAAGAGACACATCCTGCTGGCCCTCTCCTCAGGTGTGCAGGGTAAATAAATGTGCTCACTGGCATATGTTTGCTTGGTTGCCAGGAACTGGTGGAGTACCCTGGATGCAGGTGTTTGTGAGACCCCCATCATGTCCCCAGTTGGTCTTTGAAAAGTACACATAGCTAGTGTTCTAAGAGTGACACATACCTTTGCTTCCACTGGGATGGGTTCCCCTCTGTTTGCTCTGGGACTGAGTTGAGGGTGGCATATCTCAGTGAGTTCTTGGAGTATGTCCCTGTCCACCCTGTAGCACTCTACAGTCTCCAGCCCATGTAGCTCCTGGATGTTTACCCTGGGCCCAAACACTTTTCTCCTTCCAAGTCTAGGCCTATTGTCAGTGGCAGCATCAGCACTGACCTCAGCCTCTAACACATACAGATGTAGCAGAGCAGCAGCAGCCCCTACCATCCTTTCTGTTAAAATTCCCAAGTCTGTACTCCAATGGTGCAGTGGTGTGGGGGAAAAATCAGATTATTTGTTGTATTCATAATATATAGTGGTGCTGCAGATGCAGCCTGTGTGATTGGCTAACTATGATGCATTTCACCTGCCAGGTACATCACTGAGGGTTTTGAATAGGCCAGTGTAAGTTGAACAGGGGTTATCAGTATTTTCTACATGATTGGCTTTCCCAGGCAATTTTTTTTTAACTGTCTTCCCTGCTACCCACTATGGTGCAGCATGCAAACCCGCACCACAGGTATAAACAATGGTCAGCAGTCTGGACATAAACTCCTTGCACAGGCATACTAAACATAGCTCAAACCATCTAAAACATGTGCCCCATTCCTAAACAAAGCTTAGCAACACTGGACACACACCCCTGCTGAGCTGAGAGGCGCTCCACTCAAATGGGCATCCCTGAGCTCCATTCAGTTATACATATAGTGACACACCCCCTTTTGATGTAAGCTAGCTCTTCTGTGGACACCAACATGTTTCTGGTGCTACACAGATTTTATCTGCTGACACAGTAACCCATTTTTGCTATTCAGTAACCGCAGCTTATATGTATACAGATCCGTGCACACAAACTGGATACTTCACTATTCCAAGACCTGCCACTTTAGCAACCACTGAAATCTACCATTGTATATACTCCATGCAGGGCCCTATAATGCATTATCCTCACATTTCTTATTTTTACTTTTTATACTTTTATTTATTTATTTTTTTTTTGCATAACGGCTTTTGCGCGCTGCTGGGTGCCATACAAATGTAATATGAGTATTAAAAAAAGTTATTTATTACATTATTTTGCATGCTTTGGGGGCACATAGGACATATTTTTGCATATAACTATGCCTGTTATGTAATTTCTGACCTTTTAAATGGGCTTTTACAGTCCCTGTTCCATTTTTATTTTTTTGTAAAAGAGTGTTTTACATGTACACTTTGGACACCAACACGGGGTCTGCAGGAATGCCTATCTGCTTGCTGAATCATTCCAGCACCCTCATTTGCAGGCAATTCACCTGCTTATGAGGTGATTTGCATGCCACGGACACTTCTGTGTCTGCACGATCATGCATGCCCATCTACTCTGTTTACTGGATCGCATGGTGGCTTACTTCCTAGTAAGCTCCATGCCACTTAGCCTACATGGAAAATCACTCTGTGTAGGCTTTATTGAATTCTCCTTTTGTGTGTGTGTGTGTGTGTGTGTGTGTGTGTGTGTGTGTGTGTGTGTGTGTGTGTGAGAGAGAGAGAGAGAGAGAGAGAGAGAGGAGAGACAGAGAGAGATTTTTTAATATGTTTGACCATTTGTTGCTGCTCCAATCATGGTGGTAAGCTGAATTTAAGTGCACAAGTAGCTAGTGCTTTTTTTTCTGGTGAAAATTAGATATACTGGCATTTGTATAAAAATTCTCATTTTCTGTGTTTCAACTGGCTGAGTGATTACAGCTAGGGAATCAATGATCAATAATCCATAAAGAAAGGGTGGGTTGTGGAGGGATTTATTACAACCTGTCTTGGCCTAAAAGGTAAAGATCATGAAAAAAAATATTCTGGCCAGGAATGTGCAGATCTCTTCTAGACCCACCACTTAATGTCATAAATTATACTGTGGCATAGTTGGTGCATTTAGAGTTTGTCAGAAGGTGAAAGCTTTTGACAACGAAAAAAAGAAGTGCCACATAATCACATCCGACAATCTTTTTGTTTTGAAGTTGTCATGATACTTTAAGAAGTAGCATTTAAATTTACTTTCCTTTTCATTTATTTAAATAGTAGTAGAGACGTATTTGAATGTGGTCACAAGAAACAACATTTCAAACAGAAAATTATATTCTTTTTCTAATGTAAATGATCCACTGTTTTGCATTAGTAATATTACCTTAGAATGCTATGCCTGAAAACAAATGCCAACATACTGATGCACTGCCATGCTACCGATAATTAGATTATGTGCTTTGTATCCATTGAGTGCTAAGATAGGAACTAGGTCTTCTACAACCCCGAGTTGGATAATGTAGGTATCAGAGAGTGAAAGGATAATTTAACTTTACTTACAGTTGAAGAACAAAAACAAAAACAAAAACATAAACTGGTAAATCCACAAAAAAATTATATTTAGATTTATATTTATGCCTAGGATTAGATGATTTTTAAAGGCAATTTTAGGGCATATATATGGCATTTGGATATTATTTATTGGTCCATTCTTATTAGTAGGAACTGGTAATTTTATATATTTATATATGTGTATAAATAAATAAATGTATTACATATAAATAATTTTTATACAATATCTGATATTTTATGTCTGGATAAAATGGACAATAAGATATATGTTGCACATATTTTGCACTTTACTCACTTAATATCAATAACTCGGCTTATGAAGTTGGTTCATTCAATATTCTATATATATATTTAAATAATGGCTTTTTTAAGTACCGTTTTTTTAAGAAAAGTCTTAATTTGATAGCTTGTAAGGTCATTAATTAATTAGCTTACTAATTGAATACTTTTATAGTATATAAAACGAGTGGGGACTGTTTTAAATCTGTTTGAATTTGGTCTGAAGAAGCTGGCGTATTGTAGCCGGTGAAAGCGCTTACCATTCATTTGTGAATAAAGAAGGAGTTTCGTTTGAGAGCCTCAGCGCCTTTTTTGTGGATTTGCCAACTTTACTTACAGTGTTGGTTTTGCTGTGGTGTAGGGATTATAGCGAAAGAGAATGAGCAAATAAAGGATACGTCTCCACAGGGCATTGCTTTAAAGTAATGAGAAGTTGTATATATGCGATGGCATAATATGCTTAAAGTATTTAATATAACCATGGAATAAGCTGAAATATGCTCAAGCCTGTTATGGTTTAGACATGGCAGTAAATGCCAAGTAAACAAGTTCAGAACAGAAGTCAGTAAATCCCAGCATAACCCATACTTTCTCTGTGCATTATTGCTGTAATGCAAAAGAAAAGTGCATGCTGAAGTTCAAAAAGACAGTGCACAGTGCAGGGCACAGGTATGCCAAGAAAATGCTTGCACTGTGGAGTTCACTTTTAACTGACAGCTCACATGATATGCTGTAAGGAGGTACAGAAGCATATCACACTGCCTTGGTTGTATAGTCTAACTAATCTTTACTCCCTCTAGAAATGCAACCACAAGAAAGTGATGTCATACCATACACACCAAAAAAGGAAGAAGTGGAGTTGTCCACAGCATTCCACTGCAGTTTTCCCAATCTACTACCAGGCCCATTATATAGTCAGGCAATATTTATTATTGGCTCCCTATCAAAATGTTGGTACTCATAACAGTGTGTTGGTAGATCGCAAACAAGACCAAAAATGCAGCAGAAGTGCAAATACCAAACATACCTCTTCACTTTAAACTTGTTTTTTTTCAGGGGTGCAATCTCCCCTGCACCCTCTGAACCTATATATGCCATCTCCAAGATCACAATACTTTACAGAAAAGGGATTATGACAAGAAATGGCCATCTTGGACTTTCAGCCATTCATTATCTGTATTTTGGAACTTGCTTATTTGGGTCCCACATTTCATATGGTTACTTTTATTATCATACATATAATTCTGATGGTCAAAACAACCTACAATACTACTTAATAAATGAATCCAGTGAGACAAGTAGTACCAATACTGTGTCTGTTTGCTAAATACAGTGTTATCCACCCATGTGTACTTGATCAGTTATTGCAATAAAGCTAGTCATCAATTTCCAATAAAACCTGTGCCATGACAACAGAGCACAGTGCTCAAGTTCAGTGAGCATGCCCAAAACATCAACCATGATTGCAGCATAATGGTCATGGTCATTGTCAAAATTCAGAGACCAGGACACTATACTATTTCCATTTTCAGACTTCAGCAATCAAAGTATTTAAGAAGATTCTGACTTGCATGATCACACATGTAAGTAAACAGACATGCTTCATTGTCAGTGTGACCACACAACCGTGTTGCATGGCTTTCATTGCACTGTAGATAAAGTTTGGTGCTACTGAATGAATCCATTTAAAACCACAACAGAGCATATTACTGCCATTTCAATTTTTACAGTTCTGCTCTGTGAAGGACAGGTAATATGAGACCATCATTTCTATACTGTGAATAACTGTGCGAAGAACTGCCCAGCTTAGGAATATTTACCTCCCATTCAACATGAATGAAATGGTCGGTTAGTGAAGGTAGAGGAACCACTGAGCAAGAGACTGGTTGGGTGAAAAAAAAAGTATTTCCCAGCTACAAAAACATGTATTATGAATGGTCATCAGCTGTATGAGAAATAATACTATAGCTGAAGTCTAATGTCTCAGAATTCATGGTTCTGGCTGTAAGGCATAAGAGGGTCATGACACTGTCATGACTGCTCAGCAAATGTGATGCATTGTCCCTGCTAGTGCAAGTGGCACACGTAAGGAAAGGAAAGTAGAACATGTGTGCATACACATGCAGTGGCACATATACTAAATACGAGTAAAAAAAAAACACAGCAGTAATTGCATGTATACAAACATTCCTATGGAAAAATGAAGAATAAATGAACTTAGAATTTTTATTGGAATCTAAAAGAAAGCTATGGAAACAGATGTGACTGAATAGAGGAAATCCTCAGTCAATTACCAGCATCAAGTGAGGGAAACTCTAAGCTAGAGAAAAGAATAACTTAAAAGACTGAAACATTCAAAATGTCATTGTGTATGAAAAAAACATTAAAAATAATAATAAGCAGAGGTTTTTTAGAAGGCAGGAAATTTGAGATATTGAGATACCCGAAGAAGGAAGAGACGTTAATTTTTTTCTTTCACAAAACAAAACAAAACCAAAAAAAAAAAAAAATTTGCATCTGTTACATTTAGGTTCATAAGTTCATAGTTAGGTACTAGGCTATCTAGCCAAAGGAATTTATAAGCCTAGCCAGAATGTGTTGGCTTTCATGCCACCTTAGATTAGTTCCCTGTGCCTCTCCAGCAGAGCCACTGAAGTGATCCCCAGGGTAAACTTTCTGTTTCCCATCCATCATCAAGGTTTCTCTTGAAGAGTGTTAGTGAGGAGCTCTGAGGAATGTAGATTGGAATCTTGTTCCAAAGCATGGGAAATTTCTGGGACAGGAATCTATCCCTCCAGCATGTCCTATTTATTGTTGTGGCAAGGTTTAGATCCCTAGAGCATGTGGCTCGAGGGGATATAGTTTTATTTAGGTGGAGCATGTCCATCAATTCTGGGTTGGCCATGGCCTTCTATGTCAGGCAGAGATTACCTCTGAGTAGGTGCTATGCAACCGAATACAGGTGGAGTTTCTTCAGTCAAGCTGCATAGGGCATCTGTTTGAGGCCAGTGATACTCTTGGTGAGGTACTTCTGTGGTCTTTCCAGCTGTTGCAGGTGTCTTGTAAGGTACATCTCAAATGGGGCATTGTACTCTGTGATGGGTCCGATGACTGATGCGTAGAGGGGCCCAATGACCTCTTTTGATCTGGATGCAAACCCTTTTGTGATTAGGTGGGCCACATAGAAGAATTTTCTAACCACTTTGGCAATTTGATTATCAAAGGAGAGATTACTATCTACTTCGGTCCCCAGATCCCTTATTACGTCTTCCATATTTAGGGGACTACCACCTATGTGGTAGTTTGTGGATGCTTTGATTTATCCAAAGGGGATGACTATGCACTTTTTGGCATTTAGCTGGAGGCCATGATTTTGACACCAGGTAATCCATCTCAGTGAGACCCTTCTGGAGGATGTCTATGTCAGCCGGAGAGTCAATTATAGCCCCTAGTTTGCAGTCGTCTGCGAACTTGGTCAGCCATAGTCCTCCTGTGCTCACCTGTACCTCTGAGAAGTATATGCCGAACAGGAGGAGACCTAGGACTGAGCCCTAACTGGTTTAGAGTCGGAACTGGCTCCCGCAACTCTCACCATGTGGGTTCTGTCAGTGAGCCAGTTGGCAACCCATCTTGTGACGTAAGGGTTTATGTTCTGGCTGGTAAGCTTGTCTATAATACCAGAATGGGGAATGGTGTTGAAGGCCTTTGTGAGGTTTAGGTAAGCTGTGTGTACCCTTTGCCAAAGAAACTTAATAGTGGAGCTGCAAGAATACAGAGAGTGGGAATAAAGTCAAGAGGCATAAAGCCCAGGTAATTATAATGCCCTGACTATGATCAATGCAACCCAAGTTTGATTAGTAGTTTAGCCGCTTCTTGCTGCAGGCATGGAGGATGGATGGATGTGTTCATCCTAGGCGGAGGATATATGTATGAAACACCTTGTTGGTTGATCCTGGTATAGGTAAAGATTGAGCAGTAAAAGATGCAACATTATAAACAGTACTCCCTGCACATTTCCTGGTGTAGGTCAAGAATGTTCAGGGAGTGAGATTTATAAGGCTTTGGCTAAGTTACACACTGAAGCTAGGATGATACATTGTGGGTTTGTTGCATGCCACCCCACTGGGTGGCACGAGATTGTGCAAGGATATAAAAAAGACCTTAAGTAGAAAATTCCCTCAACAAGAGTGTTTAACTGCCTCAGGAAGCCTTGATCACCTCACCTGCCCCATCATGGATTCTATTTATTCCTTGTCGACCGAAGGATTTGGTAGACATGATGGATGAAAAGAGTACAAGGGAGCAAATTGCATATATACATACATAGATAGATATAGATACAGATACCAGATACAGATATATACTTACATATATATATATATATATATATATATATATATATATATATATATATATATATATATATATATATATATATATATATATATATATATATATATATATATAGAGAGAGAGAGAGAGAGAGAGAGATGTAAAATCACTGTGGAAACTGATACTTCATGAGCAATGAATTTGCTGGCTGTGACTCCTTAAAATCATTATAAAGAACCATGAAATGTAGAAAAGCTCAGATAACACATTAAAGTAATCAAGCCCTTACAGCTTGTTTAGAAATTGACAATACTTTATTGAAAAATGAAACATAATACATGTTTAAGTGCTCTCAGTTAAATAAATCCAACTCCAGTTTATGTAACATGCAGTATTTATATGCTTTAACAAATTGTTCATTCTGAATTCACTCAATTGGGGATCATAAATGTATGCTATGGACTGAATGGCCACTCTGCAGTAGGTTCTCATCTTTCATTAACTGTTTTGCACTTCTACTCCTATTGGTATCTAATAATTTGTAGTTTGTGATGTATTCTTATACTATGTGGCTAGTGCCTAACTGATACATGCACTTCAGATAACTCTTGTTACTGGCTATGCACATCGATTAGCAATTCATCTTAACAGGGATGTGATAAATTGATGTTATTTGGGTTATTTAAAATGGATATCATGTAGTAACAAATGTGTGACACTCAGTCAGACTTCATCTTCTTCTTCTTCTTTTGGCTGCTCCCGTTAGGGGTCGCCACAGCAGATCATCTGTTTCCATTTCATCCTGTCCTCTGCATCTTGCTCTGTCACACCAACTACCTGCATGTCCTCTCACCACATCCATGAACCTTATCTTAGGCCTTCCTCTTTTCCTGTTACCTGGCAGCTTCATCCTTAGCATTTTTTTTCACAATATACCCAGCATCCCTCCTCAGCACATGTCCAAACCAATGCAATCTTGCCTCTCTGGCTTTGTCTCCAAACCTTCCAACCTGGGCTGACCCTCTAATACACTTATTCCTAATCCTGTTCATCCTCATCACACCCAGTGCAAATCATAACATCTTTAACTCTGCCACGCCCAGCTCTGACTCCTACCTTTTTGTCAATCCCATTGTCTCTAACCCATATAACATAGCTGGTCTCACTACCCTCTTGTAGACCTTCCCTTTCACTCTCACTGGTACTCGTCTGTCACAAATCACTCCTGACACTCTTCTCCACCCACTCCATCCTGCCTGTACTCTCTTCTTCACCTCTCTTCCACACTCACCATTACTCTGAACTGTTGATCACAGGTATTTAAACTCATCCACCTTCGCCACCTCTACTCCCTGCATCCTCACCATTCCTCTATCCTCCCTCTCATTCACACACATATATTCTGTCTTAATCC
>NC_056729.1:227524980-227557480 GCF_019279795.1 Protopterus annectens | reverse complement strand
AATAACATTTAATGTCATGGCCACACTAACGCAAAGTACAACCGCAGGGCATGTGTGCGCAAATGGGAACACAAGGAAAATATATACAGATGTCATAAAATTGCAATGTAACACAAATCATGATTTCGCCATAATAGTCAATGGTATGCATGCTACACCACAACCAAGGTGCAAGGGTTGCTAAGGGTCTGTGGCAGTGTTCGGCATGGTTACTATGAAGTAGTAGTCAATGCCATGCAAATGAGGCAAGTAATACTGAATCGCAAATGTCCCGCTGGCCTAAGGATGTACCATACGGAGCAGCAGTACAACCCCGAGGAGTGGCCTGGACGTATACATGACATCAGCAGTGGGGTGTGCCACCGGAGCTGTAAGCACATTGGAGCATTGCTAATCTGGGTTGCCTGTTGCTAAGCAAAGCCGCAGGATAGAGGTGTGGATGTAGCCATAGCTTTGCTTAGCTGAGAGCACACATGGTGATGAAAGTGCATGTTTACATGGATGACAATGCGCTCACAACCTGGTAAACGGCTGCACGTGGCGTGCACCACAGCTGAAACAGGAAGGTTATGGGAAGACAATAAGGAAATGCCACAGTAGAGTAAATAATACCTATTAACTCACAGTGGGCCATTGACGGTAGCTAACAAGGCTGCTAGTAGCAACCTGCAGAACAGGGTAGGGGAGGTGCCAGATTGCAAAGAAAAGAGAACTGTCGCTGCAGAGCAAAGCAAACCTGCAGTAGATTGGCTATAGAACACATTTCACAACACAATCCTGGGTTGGGAATGTACAAAACAAGAAAGCAGACTGCTGGATGCATGCCTGACAATGGGAGGGGAATCGTTATGAAAAGTGAAGGCAAGGGCAAGAGGTAATCCACGGCAGCTAAATGTAATTCAACACCAAAGGCACCACAATAGCAGTACCTGCGGTAAAACACATAAGTAAGATACCCTGCAGCTCTGATTGTACATACACATCCTATGACATCATCAGTTTCCAAAGCACAATAGTATAAAGTGTGAAAGCAGCTCACACACACTCGTGTATTCCCAAACACTGCACCATCGGTGTAAACAGACGGGGAACTTTTACAATGTACTTGTTGGGAGCTGCCATAGCTGTGATTCATCACCATGTAATGGAGATTGAAGGTGGTGTGGAGGATGATGTTGACAACCACCTCAGGCCCCAGAGGAGGAGAAGAGTGTTCAGACCAAGGGTAACCTACCAGGGGCTAGATGATCTGGACATAGTAGAGCGTTACAGGGTGGACAGGGACATCATACAGCAAATCATTGAGCTGTGCCGGCCACACCTCAGAGCCAGAAACAACAGAAGGAAACCCATCCCAGTGGACACGAAGGTATGTGTAAGCTTGAGAATACTAGCCACAGGTACCTTTCAAAGGCCAACTGGAGATATCATAGGGATCTCACAGGCATCTGCATTCAGGGTACTCCACCAGTTCCTGGATGCCATGTTACCACATGCCAATGAGCATATATACTTCCCCTGAACTCAGGAGGAGTTGGCCAGCAATATGCACCTCTTCCACCATGTGGCAGACTACCCAGAGGTACTGGGTACAATAGACTGCACACACATACATATCAAGTCCCCACCTGGTGAGCATGGTAGGCACTACATAAACCACAAGGGATACCACTCCATCAACTGCCAGGTCATGTGCAATGCCCAGGGCATTATCACGGATGTGTGTGCTGGCAGCCCTGGAAGCTACCATGACTCCCACATCTGGCATGCCTCACAGCTGTACCAGGTATTTTTCAGGGGGGACATCCCATATGGCCAGCTTATGGGGGATGCTGGCTATGCACTGGAGCCGTGGATGATAACTCCCATCAGAAATGCACACACACCCATGCAAGAATGCCATAATGAGGCACACGCACAAACCAGAATCATCATAGAGCATGTGTTTGGGATGCTGAAATCACAGTTCCATTGCTTGGACATATCTGGTGGAGCCTTGCAGTACTCTCCAGGCACATGTGCCCACATCTTCATAGTATGCGCCATGCTACATAATATGATCCTGCGGAAAGAGCTGCAGCATGGACATTATGGTGAAGGTCCTCACAGCCCACCTCAATTGCCAAGAGCATCACAGGCATGGAAGGATTCAGACCACAAACACCCTGTGCCAGCCCCAGTAGGCAGACGGAGGCATGTCCAATATGCCCATGCCTTGGCAAAGAGGGAAAGTATAGCATATACACTGACAGTGTAGGCCCCTATGGACTGACACACTTCTCCACCTGCACACAGAGTAAAATGGATGGCACACACACACAACCACCTGTAAATTATCATGTATATGTGGTCTACTGTGTGCATCCTACGTAGGCAGCCCTCAACTATTGCACACACAACAGCTATTTGTACAAGGTAAGTCAACACCTGAACAGCAAATTAAGCTAACAGCATGTGTTGATACTTTATGTATAGGTTCCTAGGTACATTAGTAGGTACATGCCTAATTGTCAAAGGCCATTCATCAGCCTAGCCAAAATGTGTCTGCTGTTGCCACCCCATTGATTAGCTAACTGTCCCTCTGTGGAGCAGAGCCAATTGCGGGATCCCTGGGGTGTAACTACTGTTCCCCACCCACTCTGCAAGGATTCCCTGGTGTGTTAATGAAGGGCTTCATATAATGTAATCAGGGATGTAGTTCCAAAGCATGGGGAGTACCCATGACAGGTATCTGTCACCCCAGCATTCTCCAGTTATGGTTGTGGCAAGGTGTAGCACATTACAGTGTGTGGCTCACTGTGACATGGATTCCCATAGCTGGAACACATCCATTAAGCATCACTTGGACATACCATTAATAGGTATCATCCATATGTAAACTAACTGAGTTACACATTTATTTGCAGTATGGAGGAACAGCAGTAGTACAGTCCACATACTAAACACCATAACACTTGTACATATCCCAGATGCCCCAGTGGTAAAGCCACTGACTGTCTCATGCATGTTCCCGGTTCCACAACTTGCAAGGTCTGTTACGTAATTCCGATGTCCCAAATAATGGATGTTGGATGCAGGTCATTAGAGCACATTTAAGCACATGTTAGCGGGTTTATGCACTGGCAAGTGCTGGTAAGCGTCGTTTAAACATGACTACACGAATATGCACAAAACAGGTCTAAGCTTTGCTGAATATCGTGCAGATCATGGGCGAAGCTGGCCAGAACCACTGAAATCTGCATTATTCACCCTTGTACTAATAGTGCTTGCTCGGAGAGGTAAAATGACCACTGCCAGGAGTAGAACACGGAACCATATACACAATCACCTACCACTAAGCTACCTGAGATGTACCAACGGCAGGTGTGTATTGTGACAGGTTAAAACACAAAAGGGCGGAGTTCGGAAATAGTATACACCGCCATGTACTCAACGAAAGGTATGTTCTTTCTCTCTCTCTCTCTCACTAAATATATATATATATATATATATATATATATATATATATATATATATATATATAATATAGAGATAGAAAGGGTGATTGAGAGATATATGTCGATATATACGGATATACACATATATGCAAATATACAGATAGGTTAACAACATGTACACAACCATGGAGGTAGATATAAATAGGATACTACCAAATACCAAATGCTTTACATACCGACACGTGTAATCACAAGGCTTAAAGACCGAAAGATCACAGTACCGGAACACTAGAACCGCGAGTACTATTATCACGATGTTAAGGGACATTTAGTTAGTGCTTCTGCTGCTGCGGTCCAGGTAGGTACTGTGTTTAAGTGGGTTTCTGATTGCTGTAGTGTGTGTAAGTGTGTGTTCTGAGTGCCGTGTGTGTTTCTGTGGGACTGTTATGTGCGTGTGTGTGTGTGTTTATTTCGTGTGTCTGTTCGTGCTATCTCAGAGGTAGATTATTACAGTAGGTGTGGTGTGGGGGGCGTAGCCACCCACATGGTGTGTGTATGGGGCATGGCCACCTGGCCATACGTAGTGTAGGATGGTTTGTTTGGATGTGATGGGTAGCAGTGTGTCTGTGTGTGCGTGTGTGTGTTCTGTGTTTGTGTTAGTTCCAGGAGTTTGACTGTCGCGAGTTTGAGTGTTCGGTATTGTGGGATTTGGGAGTCTGTGAACAGTAATGTGGTTGTTGGAAGTGTGTGCATTCCTGAATTCGTGGGTATGCCATTTACAGCAGTTGAAGTCTTCAAATATTTTCACAACATGGACCAAAGCAATCAGACATTCTGCCACGACTGAACGTTATGAACAAAGGATATGGAGACTATACGTGGGTAATGCTGGATTTACCCACGGTTAGTGTGGTTTGGTCATGAGGACGAAGCCTGAGTGGCCAAACAAAGACAACCGTGGGTAAATCCAGCGTTACCCACACCCAGAAGTGGGTTATTGCTATTATACAATGACATTATTTAAGAAAAAAGATAATTATTTTTCTTAAATAATGGCATTGTATAATGCCTCCTTGCTGCCCTTCCGCAGCTGTCTGTTATTCTGTGGCAGTTCTGATGTACTGCACATGCATATGCTTATGCAGTACATCAGAGCTGTGGGCAAGAGCAATGGAGAAAGCAAGATCTCTGTTGCTTTTTACAAAGTGCCTCGCTATGTTAAAGGAGCTTAACATAGCGAGACAGCTTTAAAAAAGCAATGGTGTACTGTGCATGCGTATGCTTACGCAGTACATCACAGCTGTGGGCAAAAGCAATGGAGAAAGCCAGATCTCCGTTGTTTTTTACAAAGTGTCTCGCTATGTTAAAGGAGTTTAATATAGCGAGACACCTTTAAAAAAGCAGCTGAGATTCTCCGTTGCTTTTTTTAAAGCTGTCTCGCTATGTTAAACTCTGTTAACATAGCGAGCCACTTTGTAAAAAGCAAAGATCTTGCTTTCTCTGTTGCTTTTGCCCACAGCTCTGATGTACTGCATAAGTATACGCATGTGCAGTACATCAGATCTGCTGCAGAATAACAGACAGCTGCAGAAGGGCAGCAAGGAGGCATTATACAATGCCATTATTTAAGAAAATAATTATTTTTCTTCTTAAATAATGTCATTGTATAATAGCAATAACCCACTTCTGGGTGTGGGTAATGTTGGATTTACCCACGGTTGTCTTTGTTTGACCACTCGGGCTTTGCCCTTGTGAACAAACCACACCAACCATGGGTAAATTCACCATTACTCACACCCAGGCGTGGGTTATTTTTACAATACACTATTACAAATATGTGCTATGGACATGAGCTAAAGATAGGGTTACCACCTGTCCCACCTTGCAAGGGGCAATCTCTCTATGTGCGGTAGTGTCCTGACCAAAATGAGTACAAATACTAATGTCCTACAATCTCGAGGTGCTATGGACATGAGCTAAAGATAGGGTTACCACCTGTCCCACCTTGCAAGGGGCAATCTCTCTATGTGCGGTAGTGTCCTGACCAAAATTAGTACAAATACTAATGTCCTACAATCTCAAGACTTTCTGCATGTTCCATAGTTAATGTAATGGTTGCATAAAATAGTCATCTGTATCTGAAATACCTACATGTAACAAGAAACAGGATAAGCAAGTAAACTGCTACAAGAATATAAGCTTTTATATAGGCATATATGTAAAGTTCTATACTTTGTACTGACCGTGGGTATGTGTCGACCTCTAAAATCCTATGTGTGTCCTGCAAATGTCCCACTATGGCCATTTGAAAAGGTGGCAACCCAAGCCAAAGAGGTTCAGTCACTAACACAACTCCCATGAGTGCAAATATCTGTGACAGAAATACACAAGACAGCTTTCATGTAGCAACATTTCATTACATACAGATGTATTTCCGAAGGGATTGAAGGACCAACATCACCTGCATGCTATATAGGAACCAATTAACAATGGCTTAATGAATAAGCCTGCAATAACCATAGTATTAGTCTACTAAATGATAGGTCCTCAATTAGGGAAGGATCCCTCACACACATATGGAATATGTATAAATGCAGTTCCTACACACCTTCATCTGCTATGTACACCCACCTACATCTTCCCCACACCTGAAACAATTGCAATGCAGACTGTAATAACATCATAAACATCCACTCACTCTATGACATCTGCAGAAGCCTTAACATACCTTGAGAGAGACACACTATAATGGTCCTATGTGAAATTGTTGATGTACAATGGAACAGATGCCGATGTTACAGGGTTTGTTTGCAATAATCCCGTATCAGACGGCTGATATAACAGCTACACTCACATGTAGAACTACATCCTCTAGCCATTACACACAATCCACGGGGGCCATGAAGTTAAAATATCTCTGTGTCTCTCCATATCGCTGTTGTAATTCATCACAGACAACACATCCAGGCCATCTTCCTCGAAGGTAGGGCAAAGGGACAACAGCCAAGTGAAGTATTCAATTATAGCCCACTGTTGCCATGTAATTGGCTAATGGAGTAACTGCACAGCTGATGTGCATGCAATCATCTGCTCCGAAACACCAACTGGTGGCAGGATACCACGTTACTGGTATCTACGTATAAAAGGATGGCTTGTCATACATTCAAACCGTATGTACATACGAGAAAACTGTTGAAACAGAAAAGGAATAGGACTGATATTATCGTCAACTCGGACTACTAAGAAGGTATGTAGAACACTCAGTATGTTAGTGTATGTAGTGCCTGTTCTGTATTAATGAAAGTGTACACAATGCATACAGTGGGAAAAGGTATTATGTAGTGATGTATTGTTGAGCATAGTAATGCTCGTAGAAATTGTGTGTACTGCTGTGGGCCACAAGGTAAACACCTCATACACCACAAGGGATGCTACATAAGGAATTTAAACACAACAGTTCCACTCCAGCCGCTATCAGTGGCAGGGTTTGTCGAACAAGTACGTGTCATAACAGGGGATAGTATATGTTGATATACTTTAACAGTAGGCATATGTATGGACGTATAACTGAGAATAACATGTCTAAGGTGGTCCTGGTGTGCAATTATGATTTGCATTGTGGGATACTGTTGCAAAAACGTGAAATGTACAGTATTGTAGGTAGATATGTCTAGCATTTTACATAGCATTACTGTTATATTATAAAAACATCAGGTGTGTCTATTGGCATGTACAATTCACAATAACAGGATACATATGACTTGTAGTCACCAGACAGTGTATCAGCATGATAGTTAATTGAAATGGAAGAGCTAGTCAATTATCCATGCACAAAGGACATGTAATAGCTTCATAGGTTCATAGTTAGGTACTATGCTGTCTGGCCAAGTCCATTTGAAAGCCTAAATACAGTGTTTTCACCTGCAGCACCTCCCTAGGTTAGTGTCCTGTGCCTGTGAACAGCAGAGCCATTCATTTCCTGCACATCTGTACAGCAGAGCCACTGCAGTGATCCCTGGTGTACATGTCTGTCTCCCATCCACCCATCGAGGTATCTCTTGAAGAGTGCCAGTGAGGGTCCCTGCCTGATGTACATAGGAATCATGTTCCAAAGCATGGTGAGTGTCCAGGTCAGGAATGTATCCATCCAGCATGTTCTAGTCACCGTTGCATTTAGGTACATATCCCAGAGCATGTAGCTCTCAGTGGCTTTTGCTTATGTGGAGCATATCCATCAATATTGTTTTGGACATGGGCCTTGTATGTTCAGCAGAGATCACCTCTGAGTATGCGGTATGCAAATGAGTACAGTTGGGGTTTCTGTAGTTGGGCTGCATTACATCATCCTTCGGAGGTCAGTAATCATCTTAGTGTGGTAATATTGTGGTATTTAAAGCCGTTGCTGTTGTCTCGTAAGGCACATCCCAAATGTGGTGTTGTGCCCTTTAATGTGTTTCATAAGTCATGAGTAGAGAGGTACAATGGTTGCCTTTGTTCTGGCTACAAACCCATTAGAGATTAGGGTGGCCATGTAGAAGGATATCCACACCACCTTGACATTTGGGTTCTAAGATCCCTTATTATGTCTTATGTATGTAGGGGACTACCACCTATGTGATAGTCCACGGGTGATTGGTGTAATCCAAAAGGGATGTCTATGCACCTTGTGGCATGCAGCTTGAGGCTATGTTATTAACACCAGGTATCCATCCCAGTGACACCCTTATGGAGGGTGTCTGTATCAGCTGGTGAATCAATCATAGCCCCTAGTTGACAGTCGTCGGCAAAACTATTCAGGGTAAGTCCTTCTGTGCTAGCCTGTACCTCAGTGAAGCATATACCGAACATGAGGGGCCCTATGACTGAGGACTGGGGGATGCCAATTGTAATTGATTTACAGTAGGAACTAGGGTATGCTACCCTCACTGTGTGGGTTCTGTCTGTGAGCCACTTTGCATAACATCTCGTGACGTAGGGGTTGATGTGCAGGTGGATGTGTTTGTTGACAATACCAGAATGGGGAACGGTGTTAAAAGCCTTTGAGAAGACAAGGTAGGCAGTGTGGACCTCCTTACCCTCATCTACTGCCTTGGTAACTGTCTCAAAGGACTCCACCAGGTTTAGTAGGCATGATCTGGCCCTAACAAATCCAAACTGGGTGGAATCAAAGGTTTGGAGGCCGCCAATGTCTCTGTGAATAAGATCCATGATGATGTACTCCATAGCCTTGCAGAACAGTCTAGTCAGGCATATAAGGCAATAGTTCCCCGGGTCCATTGTGGCGCCACCTTTGTGGAGTGTGATAACTGTCGCTGTGTGCCATTCAGGGGCTACAATGCCTGATACAAGGTTATTAGTGAATTTGGTGCCCAAGTGGGGAGCCATTTCATTCTGAAGTTCGTGGAAATCGCAGCCTGGGATGTTGTACAGTCACATGGATTGTGTGTTCCTGGCTTTAGAGAGTGCAGCTTTGAACTGCGTAGTTGTGATTGCAGGGACTCTGCCTTGTTCCTGTATAGATTTGGGCCCTTTAGGGTGTGAGAGGGTTGTAAAGTTAGCATTGAAGCTATCTGCCAGGATGTTGCCAATATCAGTCGGATCTGTAATGTTCGTGCCTAACTGCTGTATGTCAGAGCAGATGTGGGTATCACCATTGAGAGTAGTGACATACCACTAGAACGCTTTGTGGTAGTACTTGGAATGAGTCACAGTAATGTTTACGTAGCTAGCTTTCGAGGATGTGATAAGGGATCTCAGATTCCTACTGAGGCTGACCAGGGAGCTCCCCCACTCATGGGGTTGTACTCTACTTAGAAGCAGTCTCCTCCTTCTGTTGTACATTATGACCATGGCAGTGGACCACCAGAGTGGCGTCTGTTTTCTGGTGGGTACTGTCATGCCTCTGTTTGGGATAGCATGATCCATGCAGTCGTGTAAGTGCTAATTAAGTGCAGTTGTGTATGATTCAGTAGTTGTAACTGTATTGTCCATCTGCACGGGTGTCATGACGTTTACTACTGCTGTCATAAGAAGCCTGAAGCTGGCTTTGTAGAAATATTGTGCTGTGTTTTCCATAAAGGGTGTGGTGCCGGGATGTGGATAACAAGGGTGATTAGCGTACGTTCGGATCTGATCAACGAGGAGATAACCCCAGGTGCGGAACACTAGTCGCACATGTTGGTAATGTCCAGGTCTAGGATATTGTTGGCCCTGGTGGTGGTGTGGATAGGTTGATCCAGCCGATTGGAGGTTATGAATCCCAGAAAGCGTTGGCCTAATGTGTCAGTACATAAGTAGGTATCCCAGTTAATGGTGGTGTAGTGTCAGTCGCACATCAGTAGTTTCTGTTTGAACCCTACTTTCCACTACACCAAGAAGTGAGGACCGTTAACTGTGGGGTATGGTGTGGAATCTGTAGCAAGCTACAATTTGTATAGCAGTTATGGCCAGAGTTAGTTGCACTTGGATTACCTCTGATGCATTGTGCTAAGCAACCAGCCTGGAGGTGTGTATATCCTTGGGAAATATGGTCACACCTCCGCCATGGGTGTTCTGGTCCTGGTTACATGACTGAAAGGTGTAGTCTGAGTAATAGCCTGTTAGTACAGGGGTGCTCTCAGGAGCCTAGAAGCAGGTCCCAATCACTGCAGAGATATCTAAGTGATCCATTACAAGGAGTGCCTCGGGTAAGTGCATTTGAGATGAAGATGTCAAGCATTGAGTAGCATTACCCTCAGGTTTTGCTTGCCTGTTCCTGTTATTGTGGTGAATATGTTATTTGAACCATGCCTAAAACAGGCACTATAGGAGCAGCAAGAGCCTTAGACATTATCCATAATCCCAGGGCTGACAGGTGCAGGCCATCTGTGCCAAAGCATCGTGTTCTGTCGACCATGTCATTCAAAGCAGACAGATACTGGATACCCTTGGAATGACACCAGAAGCATAGCCATCTGTTGAAATAAATAATTTAGTCCTTGTACTGTATTATCAGTCTGGACAAATGCCGAATGTTTCTCAGGGCTAGGGCAATACCTGCCTGGGCTACAAGATCGGAGAGCTATTCCATGTCTCTGTACATGTCATCCAGGAAGTTACATCTCAGGGCATTCACACTAACATGGAGAATGACACAGTCATATTGTACCTGTTGAGGAGTGACCTGAGTGCATAGGTTATGTTGTGGATCCTGTTACCCGACAGCCAGCTGAAAGTGACTATCACCTTGTGTAGCCTGCTGAGTGGGACATCAGTGTGACTGCCTATAGAGTCATCTATGACTAGTGTGTTGGGTACGTTATATCGCCCTAATGGCTGAGGTTGATGGGCACACTGAGTCTGTGGGCTATAAGTAATTGGTGTTATGTTGGGTGATGGGGGTTGCCTGCATTTCTGCTTTGGAGTTCTCTGTTGCCTAGACAGAGTAGTATTGAGAGACTCCGCAAATGTTGTAGTCTTACTATGTGTGGCTTGTGGTGGTGGAGATTTAGTGAGACTATGTGATGAGTGTGGTGTTATGCAAACGTTTAACATCTCCACATGATTGTCAGGTTCAGTCTGGGTTGGAGAGAGCTTTACCTCCAGCATGGCTAGATATGTGCAATTCCCACAGGTTGTAGTGTTGTATATTAGGAGGGGAGTATTGACTGTGTACACGAGACAATTTCTATAATGCCTCATGATGCCCATATTCATCAGATAGACAGGCAATAACACTGGGAATTGACACTTGGACATGCCTGAATATTTAACTATTTCCCATTAGATATGTGAGGAAAGTGTGCACAACAGCTGTTTTACTCTAAGCAAGTGGGAAATGTAAGTGCAATCAGTGTTTACCTGTATGTAATGAGGAGGATTAAGTGCTATAGCAATTAGTAGCTCATGAAGTGCTTACATGTTCTGAATAAGTGCTGAGCATGAATAAGCAATACAGATAGGGTGTCTGATAACATAAACACACTGCCCCCTAACAGGTACACAATCACATATCCATGAACACTACAGAGCCCCTGAAACCATAGCTATGACCTGTCCACATCCCTGGTTGTATCATACACATATGGCAAAACAGTTTGCTCTACACATACACATCATGTAAAACATAGCTTCATGTCAGTCTGTGAAAACACTGAATGGTGCACACCAACAGTTATCACAACCCACAAAGTGGAGACACAACTCATAATGGAAGGCACTGCATTATTACCCTGCTGAGTCTGGTCTGAAAGCCCATGAACCTTAATCAACGTATATGTTGTTAGCAGTACAGATGTAGATGACAGTACGGATGACTTCATACTGCATATCATACTTGTGACAGGCCATAGGACATCATCACCCATACTGTGTTCCACCTACAGTCAGTATACTAGATGTACCTTTGTATGTCACAGTAGTGTTCTGCCAGTGGACTGTTGACAGAACCAACACTACAAAAGATGTCTGAGTAATATGTGCATATCACACCAGTGGCAGCTACAGTACAGCAGGGTTAGTTTATTGTACTCCCCCTCATTGTAGCCCATACCACACAGAAAAATGGGAGGCATCTGCGTATGTAAGTATGTGAATGGCTATGATCTAGGAGCAATAGCTGACTCAGTGTTGTGGACAACATACAGAATGGGCTTTGTGGGTGAGGTGTGTGACATATGTGCACAATCTGACAGCTGCATATTGCATTGTCACCGCTAGGTTAATAACCCTGTAAACATGAACTACCACCTAGGCAGCAGTCAACATAATGGACACTGTGTGTAAGGGATGGTGCTGTGCAGTTTACCTCCCTGAGCTAGTGACATCACCAAGCCTATTAGGTAGTCATAAGGGGCAACCCTAGTCATGACAGGGTGCCATCCATGAACATGGAGATCATTGTACAGCCATACTCATCCCTCAAGTGACCAATATCGGATCACATATCACCTTTAAGGAGTATTGCCCATGTTTGGATGGGCCACACCAGCCTTCACAATCCTCATCTCCACTATGTAGCATGATGCCTACCCTGCATAAAGACATATCCAACACTGTGATTTTGGACATGCTACATGTACATATCCTGATATGAACTACATACGTCATGGACATCTAAATTCCTAGTACAAAGATCGGCACATGCTGGACAGATCCTTGTGCCATACACATTACATACTCCTGCCATACTCCTGCCATACTATGCAACCCTTTCCAGCAAAGCTGCACATTTTCACCTCTGTCAGACATGGTGTGATGACCGCATGGTAGGTGTATCATTAACCGTCTGGATCAGTTATGTGGAACTGCTTCACTTGGCGCCAGAAACATGGCTGTTGGCTACAGCTAGAAAACCTTACATCCTACATTCATACATGGCCCAGGGCATACAGACTACTACATGACCTTGGCCGTACATGCTATAGTTGATAACCATCCCTGCAAATACCATCCTGCTAGCCATTGTCCCATGTATCACATGTGCAAGACAGGCGATACGTGGCAGGATGTTGAACTGCTTTACAGTGCCGTGTAGATGTATATGGCAAAACACATGCATGTAAAGGCTTCCGTGTGCATGTCTGCACTGTCACAGGTCATGTCCGTTAAGTCAGTGTATGTATTGATATGTGACATATACACAGCATCAAGGTCGACAGCATTAATGTGGACACATCCAGGCATGTGCTGATAGGTAAGAACACCAGTACAGGCAAACAGACATGCCCACATCAAGACAGCATCCACATGGAGTATGAGCAATGTAATCAGGTGACACACATATATGGTGATAATATCCAATCCCCATTGGGTGTCACATGTGCATGACACAAACATGTCAATGATGTCAGTGTCATGAAGATTTGCAAAGACAACTGTTCATATGCATTAAATGTGATACACATGTTTGTACAGCTGTAGCTCTGTGCATCTCTGAGATACTGTGACCTGTCTCCATCATTATGTCTTCCAAATATGTCTCAAGCAAGGCTCCCAGCCTATATCCGCTTGGAGGATGAGGCCCTTATACCTTTCCTCCAAGACAACTATGATGTCTTGTTTAGCCATGTGCCACAGCATGCACAGCAGCGTGATGACCTGTGGCAGGAACTTCACAGGAGGTTAATGATGTGAGTGGCCATAACTGCACATACCAGTAGGTGCGCAGACACTGCATGGCCTGATCAGATGTGCGAATCAGTGTGCAAATGCAATCACCAGGGAACAAGGTGCAACAGGTGGTGGGCCACCAACCCAGCCCCCACTCACATGTACCAAGGAGCTACTGGCCAACCTGGGGACACCATCAGAACAGCATCCACAAAACCTAGCTGCCATCATGGAGGTGGGTTTCTCTCAACCACCGATCCTGGAGTTGCCTGGTAAGTCACTACTGCACATATAACTATTATATCCCATATAGTTGCATGTGTCACTGTACAATATGTAATGTAACATCATATGCAAGGCATGTATACACACATGCCACATACTATAGTATGCTACTCTGTGTATGCACACATGTGCATACTCCATAGTATATCCTATTGTACTGGTGAATGTGTTAACATGCACATTGCACCCTGTAGCTGTCATACAGTTGTGGATAATGATCATACTGCTGTGTCACCCCTATATAGGTGCCTCTGGTGTTCCACAGAAACATCAGGCAGTTGCAGGTGAAACAGTTATAAGTATCAGGCATGTTAATGCACAGATCTATTCACCATGTGGCCAGCTAACACATGTACACATAATGTATGGTCCAGTCACAATATACAGGCCTCATCTTTAATCCATCACACTGGCTACCCATGTGCAATACTTACAAACTAAGTGAAACATTGACATGAAACCTCAGAAACTGTCATTGCTAGATCTGTGGACAGCTGTGCATACAACGGTGGAGGTGTTGTTCATTGTAGAAATATGTACTATACATCAGAACTACACATGTGGGGTACACAAACAGTACTACACAGTGAGCTGGAGTATTGGCAGCCCACAGGGTTCACCATTGTGGAATATGTCCCTGGAATTAATGCACATATTGTGATGTGCCATCTGACATGTCCATGACATGTGGAGGTCCGGCTGTAACATTGCCTCACTATCCCATAAAACATACCCCACATACCAAACATACAACCCTTTGTCTGCATAACCCTGTGGGCAGTGGAGTATCTGACATATATGGGTGTATGTCATATGGGACAACACAGACATGTGAGATAGACGGCCATCACAACCGTTTGGCCAACACATGTTCAGACATGGTCATGGACCATGGCCAAAGACATGTAGAAACACACAGTAAATGTGATGTGTTTGTGTGTACACCCTGTTATACATTAGCTAAACATGGTCCAACTATAGCCTTTGTTGAATGGTTATATTGCAGATGTGGAACACTGGACATCCTACAAGCCTGTGCACAGCTTGTGGAGGCATCACTTAATTTGACTACATAAGATGTGCTGAACATCATGACTGTGTCACAGCATGACAGTAGTCACCTGTATAGCATCCACATACATACACAGACAGCCACATCAGGCCACAGATGCAGTACATTTCCCTTGCTGCTGTTGGACATCACTGTCAGCCGTGCAACCTGTGTGTGTGGTACACAAATGTCATGTGGGACATGGTATATTGACAAGTCTGCCATGTGTGGACATGGTTGCCAGGCAGCTAAAATATGATTGCAGATGTGCAGTGGTGTCGTCCGTATGTCCTTTGGTGACCTGTGTCACACATTACACATCATGGTTTAGTGTGTATGCACATCAGCGATGTGGGTCACAATCCACAGTATATATGTATTGTGTATGCACACAGTCATGGCTATGCACTGTGTGTGTAATCCACACTGTATAGCAATACAGATGCCTCATGATTCCATGCAATAGCACTGTGTCTGTACTTCACACTGTATAGCAATATAGACGCCTCATAATACCTTCTATGGTCATGCACATCTGCTAAAAGTGCATTTTATCTGTAGGGCATACAGACAACAATGCAATGTGACACTATTACACCACTGTACATGTGACAGGACACCATTGTGTCAAACATGTATGCATGTCAATGTACACATCAGCAGATTACATGTCATACTACATGTTAATGTCAAGGTCATATGCCTCACATCAGCCATGTGTACTGTTATCCTGTGCTGGTCCACATGGTGTAACACAGGGATGCATGCTTACTACCATGATTGTGTGAAATGCATGGCTTATGCTATGACACATGCTTGCTGTTGTGTGCAACCCAGGGATGTATGATAACTACCACTATTATTGTCTGAGCTGCATGCCGACTGCTGTATCACATGCATGTTGCATGCCTTCTGTCAAATCACATGCATGGTGTGTGTGTGTGTGTGTGTGTGTGTGTGTGTGTGTGTGTGTGTCTGTATTGTAAAGTAGAGTTTTTGTTTGCCTTCACAGGTGATGCAGGTGCGTTACCCTCCTGCGGTCCATCTGATGTTAGTGTCCTCACAGTCTCTAGCAGTGATGAACATATGCTTGAGGCACAGGCAGGGATGTCAGGGGCTGAATCTGTGCCATTGGTTGCCATTCCACCTATATCCCCCTCATCCCCGCACACAGATCTCATGCCAACACATACCCCATCATCAGTGGCCATACAGGAAGGACATTATCATGTGGTAGCTTGGAACAGGAATGTGTGGTGGCTACGGAAGGTGTGTATTCACACCATGGTGTCAGTCAAATCACTGGAGTTGTGCCACACAGGCATGTGGCCAGTGTTGCTCGTAAGAGGACCTCTGGCTGAGATGCCCCTGCAGGACAGAGCGCAGCAGCTGGTATCATCAGACACATGTTCCAGACTGTAATGGTGGCACAGGCATGTGCTGAATGGCAGAACAGAGAAGGGCAGAGGCTTCAGAGGGCTGCTATCCATTCTTTAAATGACAACATCTAGGCATTGGCAAACGCTCAACAGCAGATTGCTGATGTTTTGGACAGGCGATTGGGTGACATGGTTGGAATCCTTGACTGTGGCATGACAATCCGCGAGTGTGAGCTGTCTGTGCTGGAACATCTGGTAGGAGTGAGGCATAGACCACATGGACATAGGCCAGCTACATCACGTGGTGCAGGTCTATGTGAATGAGCTACCTCACATGCCCGCTCCCAAAGTGGCAGTAGCAGAATCAGTGCAGCTGGTGCTGCGCTGTCCACAACAGGACACAGCAGGCCACGTGGACATGGCTTTGGATGGTCCCAACGGGGACACAGTTCCAGTGGACATGTGTCATAGATTCATAGGTTCATAGGTTCATACTAGGCTATCTGCCCTAGGGCATTTATAAGCCTAGCCAGAGTTGTGTGGCTCTCACCACCCCTTAGGTTGAAGAATACTATACCCATTAGTTTGCCGTGCCTCTGTCCAGCAGTGATACAGAGATGATCCCCGGGGTAAACCTACGATCTCCCATCCACTGGTCAAGATTCCTCTTGAACAGAGCCAGCGAGGTGCTCTGTCTCACATGGACCGGGATTCTGTTCCACAGCATAGGGAGTCTCTGGTGATGAATCTGTCCCTCCAGCATGTCCTATTTATATCCGTGTTGAGGTTTAAGTCTCTTGCTCTTGTGGCTCTGGTGGATTTGGATTTTTTGAGGTGGAGCATGTCCATTAATTCTGGGTTGGACATGGCCTTGTATGTCAGGCACAGGTCACCTCTGAGCAGATGGTACATGACTGAATAGAGCTGGAGTTTCTTCATTCGGGCAGCATATGGCATATTTTTGAGCCCCTTTATCCTTTTGGTGAGGAACTTTTGGGGTCTTTCCAATTGCTGCAGGTGTCGGGTAAGATGCATTCCGAATGGGGCATTGTACTCAATCATTGGTCTGATAAGTGAAGAGTACAGGGGAACAATGACCTCCCTTGATCTGTATGTGAATCCCTTCATAATCAGGTGGGCAATGTAGAAGGTCCTCCTAACCACTTTGGCAATGTGAGTGTCAAAAGAAAGGTTACTGTCAACTTGGGTCCCCAGGTCCCTGATAACCTCTTCTGTGCTTAATGGATTGCCACCTATGTGGTAACTTGGGGTTACCTTGTTTTTACCAAAGCTTTTGCCTATCCATTTTTTGTCGTTTAGCTTCAGGCCATGGCTCTGGCACCAGTTATCCATTTCTATGAGTCCTCTGAAGGATATCTGTGTCTGATGGATTTTCAACTATGGCCCAGTTTGCAGTCATCTGCAAACTTTGTCAGCCACAATCCTCCTATGTTTGCCTGCACTTCTGAAAAGTAGATGCCGAACAAGAGGGTCCCAGGACTGAGCCCTGTGGGACACCGCTTGTGACCGCTTGAGTCTGACATGGCACCAGCAACTCTAACCCTGTGGGTTCTGTCCTTGAAACAGTTTGCAACCCATCTTGTGACATATGGGTTTACATTTAAGCTGGTGAGCTTTTCTATGATACCAGTGGGGTATTGTGTGAAAGCTTTGCAAGGTCAAGGTAGGGTGTGTGAACTGCCTTACCCTCATCAATGGCCTTAGTGACTGTTTCAAAAAAGTCGACCAAGTTCAAGAGGCATGATCTGCCCTTGACAAAGCCGAATTGGGTAGGATCCAATGTCTGTAGGTCCCCTATGTCTTTATTTATGAGTTCCATTATGATCCTCTCCATAGCTTTGCAGACCAGGCTTGTTAAGCTTATGGGGTAATTACCAGGGTCTGTAGAAGCACCGCCTTTGTGGAGTGGGACCACAGTTGCCCCACGCCACTCTTTGAGTGCGTGATCCTGTGGTAAGGCTAAGATTAACAGCAGCCTTATGTGTGGGTTTAGTTCCTCATTGAATTCATGTAGCACACAGCCGGGACACCATCCGTCCCATTGATGCTGTGTTTTTAGCTTTAGAGAGAGCAGCTCTCACCTGGGCATTTGAGATGATTGGGAGGCTACACTCTGCTGGGATAGATATTTCTCCTTTTGGAGCGGTGAAATTTTCACTCAACCTGTCTGCCAGTATGTTTGCAATGTCTGTGGGTTCAGTGATTTTGTATCATTTTGGACTAATTCTGAGCATATCTGGGAGTTTCTACCCAGATTTCTAACATAGCTAAAGAAGGCCTTATGATTGTCTTTTGAGTCCTTGGCGATTTTTCTCTCAAAGTTGGCCTTGGATGATTTTATGAGTGATCGTAGTTTTTTACTAGTATTGATCAGAGATGTCTTCCCTTTGAGGGATTTTGCTCTATCTTGTAGTAGCTTTCTCCTCTTGTTGTAAAGTTTGTTTATGGCTGGGGTCCACCAGATTGGGCGCTTGCCTTTGGTGGAAAGGGTCTTGATTTTATTTGGGATTGCTTGACCCATGCAATCCTGGAGGTGCTCATAGAAAGCATTTGTAAGGGATTCAGCAGTGTGGGTTGTGGTTTCCAATGGCTCAGGGGCCTTGAAGGATACCACACCAGTCTTAATAAGTGTGAAGTTGGCTTTTGAGAAGTTCTTCACTGTGGTCTTTTGTTGGGGTGGGGGCGGGATGTGGATCTCCAGTGAGATTAGTTTATGGTCTGATCTCACCAATGAGGGATATACTTCCGGTGTGGAGCATTTTGTCCCCATGTTTGTGATGATCAGGTCTAGTATATTTTCACCTCTTGTGGGAATGGTGACAAGTTGTTCCATAGCATTTGAGTTTATGAACTCCAGGAACCTTTGGGCTAGGGTATTGGGGCTTGAGTAATGTTCCCAGTCTATGTTTGGGTAGTTGAAGTCACCCAATATGATGGTGTTTGGAGAGACATTTATACTCTCCAGTGTCTTCAGGAAGGCTGTGTGGGGTTTCTGAGTTTGAGAGGGTGGCCTGTAACATGCTACAAACTGTAGAGCAGTTTTGCCTATGGTTAATTGCACCTGAATGGTCTCTGATGCTTCGTGAGTTGCCACCTGCCTGGAGGACAGTACCCAATCTATACCTCGGACAGTACCCAATCTATACCTCTGCCTGGTAGTGCCCATGCAATCCCTGGTAGGCACAGGTCATGTGGCCATGGCCAGACACCGTGAGCTGTAAATCCTGGTCTGTACAGTCTGGTGCTGTCAGTAATACCCCTGCATAGGCCAGACACATGGCAGAACTGTGTACACACATACACGCACACACCAGAAACATCTGCAGGGCACCGCAACACTCACATGCATAACAACCACACATGGCCAATTAGATCACAGGCCCTAACCCACACACATGATGTCATCAACTGGTACAGCCTAGGCCCCTGGCAAACATTATCACCCTGTGCATATGATGTGCCTGTGCCACATCCCTGTCATCCACACCATCAGTGCAGGGACATGCTCATATGGTCTGATGCACAGGGTGAACAGAATAAGGAGATAAGTGTAAATTACAATTGTTGTGCACTGTTGACACGCAGCAGACATACCATGTAGTACAGGTTTAGAATGCATTGCTTTCTGTTCACAGTATGTGTCTTGGTATCAGCAGTAACAACATGTTGGTAATGATGTCCTGCTTCCCTCCTTCAGGTCTAATTGCATGTGCCGTTGAGTACCAGTGTTTGCAGTTTCCCATGTGTAAATGTGGACTACTCACAGGCATGTATGGCAATACCAGCATGCTATACGTAGCTTCAACCTCACTGTTAGAAAGGCTGATATTCCAAAGATGTCTACACATCTACTGATCCAGGAGCATGTGAGCTGTGTACTAAGCTACAGTGGCTAGAGACGTGACATCCATACCGGGTGACATCACAGGTACAGTTACATGGGGCGGGGAGTTTACATAGTGGTCTAACTGACGACAAGGATAGAGGCCAGTTGATATCTTGAGGCCTCACTGTGTAGCAGTAATACACATTCACATTACAGGATGAGAACACACACACACACATACACACACACACACACACACACACACACACACACACACACACACACACACACACACACACACACACAGGTATTCACACACGTGTATTCAGACACAGTAACATGCCCACACTCACGGGGTCAGCGACACTGTAACACACACACACTTGATAGTGTTGAGGTGAGGACCCCTGCCTATGTGGTAATCATCATTACAGTACTGTGCACCCACATGATGCGACACAGAGAATGAACATGTACAGGTAGTCAGTAATGCCTAAGATCGACGGCATCAACAGGGTAGTAGATTGCATCACCTGGAGGGGTTAGGGGTCCTATCTGTTCACTATGGTAACATACATCCTCACTCCATTGACCAGACAGCCATACATACATACATACATGCACACACACACACACACACACACACACACACACACACACACACACACACACACACACACACACACACACACACACACACACACACACACACTGTGGAGTCCACAATTGAATGCACCTATGTAATGCACATGCAGATAGCTCACATGTGTGTGATACACACTCCACCCCTGCCTATGTCTTGCTTTCTACACTGCAGTATGTACAGATCTCTACAGCAGTGTACAGGGGTATGTAACAATTGGGATGTATTAACCACCATAGGTGGCATATATGGACACACAAGCAAACACACATGGCAGTACTGTGAATCAAACACCTGCTATCTTATGATACGTATGACAGACATGCAGCAGTATTGCCCGCATTACAATGTGTACCGACGCTACCTTTGGCAATTGTGCTGATATATGCACATGGGAGGTCTTAAGTGTTAAAGGTGTCAAGTGATTTACAGTCAGTGACACCCTGACTGCTGTGTAGGTTGTATGTCTTCCCCTTCAATTAACAGAAACATAGCTTAGTGTTTGCACATGTTATGGTAGGACAGCTTGTGACACACCTGTGAGCTTTCTTCAGCAAGCATCCATCAGCAATGATGGCTCACCACTTTATGTCCACACATCCATCCATACCTGACGTACATCTTACCGTACTGTCAGTATTTCACCATATACAGTTGGCAATGATGGGACTGCATTGCAACTGCATGTTGTAGCAAGACACAGATCACCTGCAAACATCAGCTACTGCACACACATGGTAGCTGAACGCACACCACTACATGTACATGTGTGTAGGTCCTACATTCCTGTCATTTAGCCATGTTTGTAGGCATTGCAATTGGTGGATATGTGTGATGACATACATGACACATGGACTGTTGTATGATATGATAGTTGTCATGGGTAACCAGTACAGAGGGAATGTTAACTCAGTCAACATTGATATCACACCTTATGTACTGTTCGCATTCAACAGCCATGGGCCTACCGTCCATGTGCATGTGTGTAATTGCTGTAGCCACCTGTCTGCATGAAGGACAGCAACAACTATGCTATGCACATATGTGTTGTGTGTGTGTGTGTGGGGCATGTACATATCCACGGCAGGTACATGTATGTCATATCCAAACATGAGGGTGCTTACTGGTGTACAGCAACAGTCATCTGTTACAGATGTAAATGACCCAGGGCCCCTTTTATGTGTACAGCCAACCTGTTTACCAACAGTGGTATCATTGCATTGCATAACACATGATGCAACTGTGTCAGTACATGGGTAGTCTGCACAGTTGCTGTAGAGCTAGGTACAGTCCACTGGTCATGGGTTACATGGTGGTGTACTAATATATGTTATACCAAATGTATGGATGTGTGTTGCTGGTCCAAGGACATGGTGATGTATGAGGGCTACATCCTAGAATGCGGCTTTTGATACTGTGATCTGAACCTGAGACCTTTTGAGGGTGTACTGGTCAGTACATGTGAGTGGCCTTCATGTACGTGGGGACACCAGCACCCAGAGCAGTCCATAACTGTGCTATGGCCCACTTGTCTGTATCTGAGGTATACGGTGGTAATGCTATTGTGCACAACCGAGCCTTCAGCCAGGTGTTCCTCACTGCACAGATATCAGTATTCCCCATTGTTGGATCTACATTGGCAGCTGTGATTACGAACGCTACACATCTAGCACTGTTTAGCATACACATAGGTTCATAGGTTCATAGGTTGGTACTAGGCTATCAGCCCTAGGGCCTATACAAGCCTAGACATAACATTTCCCTGGCTATTTCTTCCCACATTATTTACTTTCCTGGACCCCTGTCTAGCAGGGTGACTGACGTGATCCCTGGGGTGAATTTCCTTTCTCCCATCCAATCATCAATGTTCCTCTTGAAGAGGTCCAAAGAGGCACTCTGCTTGACATGTATGGGCAAGCTATTCCAGAGTCTGGGGAGTCTCTGGGTCAGGAACCTATCCCTCCAACATGTTTTGTTTATTGTGATGACAAGGTTTAGATCCCTGGAGCGTGTAGCTCTGAGGGATTGGGATTTCTTTAAGTGTAGCATGTCCAACAGCTCTGGGTTTGACATGGCCTTGTATGTTAAGCAGGATCGCCTCTGAGTAGGCGATATGCGACAGAGTATAGCTGGAGTTTTTTAAGGCGGTCAGCGTAGGGCATCTGCTTTAGGCCTGTGATTCTTTTAGTGAGGTATTTCTGAGGCCTTTCCATTTGTTGCAGATGTCTTGAGAGGTGCATACCAAATGGGGCGTTGTATTCTATAATGGGTCTAATGAGGGATGAGTACAGTGGGACAATGACCTCCTTTTTTCTGGATGAAAAGCCCTTTGTGATGAGGTGTGCCACATAGAAGGATTTCCTGACTGTTGTGGCGATGTGGTTATTGAAGGTGAGACCACTGTCCACCTGTGTCCCTAAGTCTCTTATCACACTTTCTGTGTTTAGTGTACTGCCACCTATATGGTAATTCATGGATACATGTTTTTTCCCAAAGGGGATAACAATACATTTCTTGGCATTGAGCTTGAGCCCATGGCTCTGGCACCAAGCACCTGTTTCTGTAAGGCCCTTTTGTAGAGTATCCACATCATTTGGGGATTCAATAATGGCTCCCAGTTTGCAGTCATCTGCAAACTTTGTTAGCCAGAGTTCCTTAGTGTTGACCTGTACTTCAGAGAAGTAGTTGCCAAACAAGAGTGGCCCCAGGACTGAACCCTGAGGTACTCCACTTGTCACTTGTCTGGAGATGGATTTGGAGTCGGCTACTTTTACAGTGTGGGTTCTATCAGTAAGCCATTTAGCAACCCATTGGGTGACATAGGGATTAATGCCCAACTTAGTAATTTTATCTATGATTCCAGAGTGGGGGATGGTGTCAAAGGCCTTGGCAAGGTCTAGATAGGCTGTGTGGACCACCTTACCCTTGTCCATGGCTCTGGAGACTGACTCAAAGAAGTCAATCAGGTTCAGGAGACAAGATCGGCCCTTCACAAACCCAAACTGGGTGGGGTCCAGTGTTTGAAGGTTGCCAATGTCTTTGTTTATAAGTTCCATGATAATACGCTCCATGGCCTTGCAGATAAGGCTTGTCAGACTGATGGGATGGTAGTTTCCGGGATCCAAGGTGGATCCCCCCTTGTGGATTGGGATAACTGTAGCTCTGCACCACTCAGTGGGCACGAAACCTGAGGTGAGGCTATGATTAAACATGACACTTAGGTGAGGTGCCAGTTCATATTGTAGTTCATGTAGTACACAGCCCAGGATGTCATCTGGTCCCATGGATGCTGTATTCTTGGCTTTAGAGAGTGCGTTTTGTACCTGTGTGGCCGTTATTACTGGAATTTGGCAATCTTCCAGTACTGAGATGGGCCATTTAGGGGGTGAGAGTGATGTGAAGTCGGCACTGAATCGATCTGCCAGGATATTGGCAATATCCTTCGGATCAGTATATTTAATGCCATTCTGTTTTAGCTCAGAGCAGATCTGAGCATTGCCATTTAGATTCTTGCCATAATTATAGAATGCTTTGTGGTTGTCTTTGGAATCTTTGGCAATTTTATTTTTGCAACTAGCTTTGGAGGATTTTATGAGGCATCTCAGTTTCTTACTGAGGCTAGTAAGGGAGTTTTTGCATCCTGGGATTTTCCTCTTTTCTGCAAAAGTTTCTTCCTTTTGTTGTAAAGTTTGTTTATGGCAGGGGACCACCAGATTGGCTTCCTTTTTTTGGATGCGAGCATTTTGGTTCTATTTGGGATGGCATGATTCATGCATGAGTGGATGTGCTCGTACAGTGCCATAGTGTAGGATTCAGCAGTTGAACTTTCAGTTCCCATCTGCATGGGTGTCATGAAGTTTGTCACTTCTGACTTGAGTAGCATGAAGTTGGCTTTGGAGAAGTTTTTTATGGTGGTTTCTTTACTGGGGGGTGGGAGTGGGATGTGGATGTTAAGGGTGATTAGCTTATGGTCAAACCTGACTAACGAGGGGGTGACCATAGGTATGGAGCATTGATTTCCCATGTTGGTAATGACCAGGTCTAGGATATTGGAGCCCCTGGTGGGACTATGGATTAGTTGATCCAGGGCGTTGGAATTTATGAATTCCAAGAACCATTGCGCAAAGGTGTTGGGACATGAGTAGTTTTCCCAGTTAATGGCACGGCACATACAATGCAGTTGTCCTCTAGGTGTCAGGGTGTTAACCTGGTCTCAGGACATTCATCTATGAATGGCACTATATAGGCGAAGTAGCCACTCCTGGCAGGACATCACCACAGGTGGTATTATTGTGCCAGGTTTAGACTGGTACATCTAAGGTGACGGACAGCAGCAGACATTGCGTAGAAGACCGATGTCTGATATATGTAGTGCAGTGTTCATGCTAACAATGACAACTATCAACACATTGTGCCCTTCCATGTTTAGAATCAGAGTGCATACAAAACAGCCCTTTGCTACTTTGTGAGCATACCCAGTATGACGTTGTGTAGATGGACATATAGTGCATTCCAAATGGACGCGTGCTACTAAGTGTGTGAGCATGCCCAGTGACACCTTGTGTCGGTTATGTGCCTCTATGTGTATGGGCATGGCCACTGTAACCTTGTATAGCGATAGTGGTCATCCAGGCAACAGATGGCCATACCCCACTTCAGGATGGATTCCTACATTGAACACACTGGTTCACAGGTATGTACATCATAACTGTACAACTGCCAAGAAACTATAATTTTAGGTGATTTCAATATTGACTTGCAATCCTGTTCTGGCAACCATCCAACCCATCATGTAAACCTTGATGGCTTCAACCAACTAGTCCAGTCGCCAACCAGGATAAATAAAAACTCCAGCAAGCACACAACCCTGGATTGGATACTAGTCAGTAAGAACCCCCAGTCATATATAACAGGCTGCTTATCAGATAGCCTCAGTGATCACTCCCCAACATTCCTACTCAAAAATATACCTATACCAAGCTAAACCTGTCATCTACCATCAAATACTTTAACCCACTCACATTCATCTCATCCCTCAAAGAATATAACTGGCATCCTCTGAAGTACCTCAGTCTTGATGACACAGTTGAATTTTTTAACACTACCTTCCTGAGCATCCTTAATTACCATGCCCCCATAAGACTTTCCAGAACCAAAGCACAACCCTCCCCATGGCTACAGAAAATCACTAAGTCAGAAATGAAAAACAGGGATAAAGCCTGGGAGCACTGGCACAAAACCAAAACCCCCTCAACTAGACAGAAATTCCTAGAACTACGCAATAGAGTCAATAAGCTAATAAAACAGGACAAATTCCAATACTACCAGTCTGCCCTGGACTCCTCACAACACAGCCCCAAACAATTCTGGTCCTCCATAAACTCCATCCTCAACCCAGGTAAAATCAGTACCCCTCCTCCTAACATACCTCACTCCTCAGAAAATAGTGCTACCTCATTCAACACACACTTCACACAAACCATACTATTACTAGCTAAACAACACAACCCCCCTCCCCTCCAACACACACCTTCAACTAGTAATCTCCCCACTGCCTTCTCCTTTTCTCCTGTACATACCTCCAACATAAAAAAACTCTTAACTAAACTTAAACCCACCAAATTAGCAGCAGACAACCTCCCGACTGAATACCTACAAATCACAGCTGACACTCTGGCCTACCCAGTATCCATCTTGATTAACCGATCTCTGTCAGAAAATTACATTCCCACACTGTGCAAAGCATCACATATAATTCCCCTCCACAAAGGCAGACCCTCCACAGAACTACCCAGTTACCGCCCCATAGCTATTCTCTCTCCACTCTCCAAAATATTAGAGAGATGCATACACTCTCAGGTCTCAGACTACATCCTTACTAACAACCTCCTTTCCAATACTCAGCATGGTTTCCGACCAAACCATAGCACCACCACTGTCTTACTCTCCTTTACTAACACTATCCTTCAGCATATAAACAATGGCTATCTCTCCTCTGCTACTTTCCTAGACCTATCTAAAGCATTTGACATGGTCCCACACAAACAACTTATCTCTGTCCTCAACAACCTATTCTTCTCTCAATCAGTCACCAACTGGTTTCAGAGTTACCTGTCTGACCTCCAACAATCCGCTGTATGGCAGAATGACATATCTCCCCAACTACCTGTCTCCATAAGGGTTCCCCAAGGATCCATCATTGGACCCATACTCTTCTCTGTTTACACCAATAATCTAGCCTCTGCCACCAAACACTGCACACTCATACAATACGCAGATGACTCAACCATCATCTGCTCAGCCCAGTCCCTACCCAAACTGCAAAAAGTCACACAGGATGCCTTTTCCTCTGTTGAAACTTGGTTATCTGATGCCCAATTAATACTCAACCCAAACAAAATTAAATTACTCATCTTTCAACCCACCAAACATACTCAAAACAACTCTCACTTTAACATCACAGCAAAAGACAACATCACTAGATACCCAACTGAACACACCAAATTGCTAGGAGTGGAAATAGACAATAAACTAAAATTTGACATTCACATATCCATGACCATAAAAAAGTCCACAAAAAAACAGGAGCGTTATACAGAAATAAGCAACTTCTCACCAAAGCAGCATCGATTTCAATAGCAAATTCCCACCTTATCTCCACCCTACTTTATGCCTCTCCAATATATGCCAACCTAAGGCAATGTGATCTAAACAAGCTAGAGACCTGCTACAACAAAATTGCCAAATTTGCCACAGGGGCATCCTACCATAGTCACCACTGTCTCTCACTTGCTGAACTGGGCTGGCTTGAACTCCCTCACCTCCTTCAGTGGTATCAACTCTCACTCACCCGCAAACTAGTAAACCATCCACTAAATGTCCCATCCCTCCAGAATCTACTCCAACCCTATTGCACCACCAGACCACTAAGATCCATCAACAAAAATCACTTGCAGATCACTAAAGCCAATAACTCTGCTGGTGAAGCATTATTCTCTTGCACCATAGCCAAATTATGGAACTCCCTCCCACCCACAATTACCTCCTTACCATCATGCACCCACTTCAAAACTTTACTAAAAGTGCACCTAAAAACAATCTGGCTATGTCCTTGCAACTTCCACTCTAATATCACTCACCCCATCCAACCACTACCTTTCTTTCCACTCCACTAACTACCTTGATTATAGCAAGCTCAGATGGTCATAAGCCTAGTACTTATTATACAGCAGGAACTTCTTATTGTAACATTTGTTAATGTCTGTTATGTACTTCACGGATAAAGATTCTAGTTGTCTACTGATGTACTATGTTCTTTATCTGTAATTATGTTGTAAGTAATTGCTATGTTAAATTGTTAATCGCTATGTAATCCAATGTAACTACTGTCTGTTTATTTTAACTGTGGAGCTTTTCTCCCGGGCCTCCGCTGAAAATGGACCTACGTCCAGTCGGACACTCCCGGTCAACAAATGTAAATAAATAAATAAATAAATAAAAAACTGCCAGCATCCATGTTGATGTCCACATTCCTAGAAGGTCATATTGACAGTCTTCAAAGGTATAGTGTCTGTGGCGCGGCTCATATCTATGTGGTATTGTAATAGTGGTCCATAGATAGGCAGTTGCCCTGATCACACCACTGGCGTGTGTTTGTCTCTGTCTGCCTGGGGACAGTAATATGCTTTTAGAGTGCTCACACTCCATACAATCCCTATCGGTGTCTTTTCCATTGCTGATGATGTCACCCACCTAGAAGTATGCCTCTGGGAGTGCTGTGTCCCAGTAACCTTGGTAGCGCATTTTGTAACTGCGTAATTCTGTAGTGTGATAAGGTAGTTAAGTTTGTGTTCTAATCCTAGCCATGCCAGTTGTGTGTGTGTGTGTGTGTGTGTGTGTGTGTGTGTGTGTGTGTGTGTGTGTGTGTTTACATCTGCCTGGGGACAGAATAATGCTTTTAGAATGCTCACACTCCATACAATCCCTATTGGCGTCTTTTCCATTGCTGATGATGTCACCCACCTAGAAGTATGCCTCTGGGAATGCTATGCCCTAGTAATCTTGGTAGTGCATTCTGTAACTGCCTACTGCTGTAGTGGGATAAAGTAGTTAGGTCTGTGTTCTACTCCCAGCCATGCCAATTGTGTGTGCGTGATTCCATCTACCTGGGGACAGGATAATGCTTTTAGACTGCTCACACTCCATACAATCCCTATCGGTATCTTTTCCATTGCTGATGATGTCACCCATCTAGAAGTATGCCTCTGGGAATGCTGTGCCCCAGTAATCTCAATAGCTCGTTCTGTAACTTGAGTAATGCTGTAGTGTGATAAGGTAGCTAGTTCTGTGTTCTAATCCCAGCCATGTCACTGTGTGTGTGTTTCTATCTACCTTGGGACAGAATGATGCGTTTAGACTGTTCACACTCCATGCAATCCCTATCAGCTTTATCCATTGCTGATGATGTCACCAGCCTAGAAGTATGCCTCTGGGAGTGCTACGCTCTACTAATCTCAGCAGCACATTCTGTAACTGTGTAATGCTGTAGTGTGATAAAATAGTTAGGTCTGTGTTCTAATCCCAGCCATGCCAACTGTGTGTGTGTGTTTCAGTCTGCCTGGTGATAAAATAATGTTTTTAGACTGCTCACACTCCATACAATCCCTATCAGCATCTTTTCCATTGCTGATGATGTCACCCATCTAGAAGTATGCCTCTGGGAGTGTTGTGCCCCAGTAATCTTGGTAGTGCATTCTGTAACTGCATAATTCTGTTGAATGATAAGGTAGTCAGATCTGTGTTCTAATCCCAGCCACGCCAACTGTGTGCATGTTTCCATTTGTCTGGGGACAGGATAATGCTTTTAGACTGTTCACACTCCATACAATCCCTATCAGTGTCTTTTCCATTGCTGATGATGTCGCCCATCTAGAAGTATGCCTCTGGGAGTGCTGTGTTCCTGTAATCTAAGTAGCACATTCTGTAACTGTGTAATGATGTAGTGTGATAGAATAAACAGGTAGGTGCCCTATTTCAAGGCATGGCAGATGTGTGTATTTGGCAATCATATCCTATGTGTTGGTATCTGTGAGTGGTTAGCTCCAGGATGTGTTGAGCATGTTTTGTTGTTTTCCTATATAGTGCCCATAAATGTCATAATCGCCCAAGAGACTGGGTTGGCAAGACATACACATACATTCGCCAATAGGTCTGGTGAGTAAATGTCAGCAGCCCTAATCTTACCTTTAATACAGTCTGACCCGTGTGGCGCAATGAAACACACTTACCTTGATAGTAACACCAGCACATAATGCAGGAGGCGCATGTGGTTTCCTTTTCATTCTTGTCTAATGCTTTGGTGTCACGTGGTCTGCTGTTGTGATATATATTCTATATCTACGTTTATGTGTGTATATGAATATGTGTGTGTGTGTGTGTGTGTGTGTGTGTGTGTGTGTGTGTGTGTGTGTGTGTGTGTGTATATATATATATATATATATATATATATATATATATATATATATATATATATATATATTTGGACATTAGCACACATAAATCTACATGATGGAATACATGTCCTATACTATTGAATGTCTGTGCTGGATGATCTGTACGTGATCACCTCAAATGTGCGCATATCTGCCATGGCCTAGTGATAAAGTGTATTGTCTGTGAACAGGGTCCCAGGTTCGAGGCATGTAGAGACCAGTTATTTTGTTGCTGGGAAGAACAAGGGACATCGAATACGGTGATAGTAAGGCACTTTTAACCAGTTGTGTGCAGATCTGTGCTACAGTAAGCAGTGGTTATTATTTTGGAGGCTCAGTATAGGTCATGTAACTATACATTAGAAGACAATACTATGCAAAAAAGGTGGAAAATAGTGAATCCCGTTTATCCCTAAGGTGTGATGCAGATCCCAAGAGTGTATGTGTATAGATAGCCGGGTGCAGGACTCAAATATAGGTGAAAGCATGGGGGGGAGTTGTCATGCATACTGTATGTACATTGGAGCCCTGTGTCTCGAGATTGCTCCTGCCATAGTACGCCTAAGCTAGGGGTGTGTCTATACCTGCCTAGTGCAACTGGGTGGGACAACAGCAGTAGGAGAGTAGTCAAGGTGAACAATCTGGGCAAACAGGTGAAAATTAGCACAATCAGCAGATTACAGGCCCAGCCCGGCCTAGAACACTACAATAAAGTGAGCAAGCACCATACACATGAGTTTTTTCCACACTCTACACCACTGGTGTATACATGCAGGGACATTTTACAAAAACAATCCAATGAAATGAGAAGGGCTGCAGCAGGCAACATAGACCAACATGTGCAGGAGGCTGAGGGTGGTGAGGATGTGAATGCTGCCGAACAACCCTCAGTGAGGAGACAGAGAAGACTGTACAGACCTAAGATAACCTACCAGGGGCTACATGAGCTGGAGATAGTGGAGCACTATGGGGTGGACAGAGACCTCCTACAGCAGATTGTTGAGCTCTGTTGGCCACAATTGACACATCGAACAGGCCAAGGGAAACTCATCCCAGTGGATACCAAGGTATGTGTAGGCCTAGGTATACTAGCCACAGGTACTTCCCAAAGCACAACTGGGGATATCATGGGGATCTCACAGGCATCTGCATCCAGAGTATTCCACCAGTTCCTGGATGTCATGTCACCACATGCCAGTGAGCACATACATTTCCTTAACACACGTGAGATGTTGACCAGCAATATGCATCTCTTCCTCCAAATGGCAGACTACCCTGGTGTAGTGGGTGCTTTAGCCTGCACACACGTATGTATCAAAGCACCACCTGTGCCAAGGCCTGTACAGGCACAGAGTGACTCGGAGGAGGAACTACCTGAGCTGGACCCAGTAGGCGGAAGGAGATGTGCCCAGTATGACCTGGCCTTGGTAAAGAGGCAACGCATAGCATATGCACTGACACAGTAGGCACCCAGGGAATGTCACCCCCTCTGACTCACACAGATAGTAAAAGGGATGTCAAACATGACACTACCTGTGCTCAGCCATGTATAGGAAGTGCACTGTGTGCATCCAACATAGGCAGCCCTCCAGCACCATCCTCAGGTCTGGCACACCCTTAAGGTAAGTCAATCAACCTACAAATTGGCAGTTGTATTAGAATGTGTTTTTACCTGTAGCTATGGTATGGATATGAGCATGCAAGGGAATTTTGTGGCCAAATATTAGGGCAGCGGACAGTACACATCCATAGTGGCACCATGACATCTGTAGCACATGCCGGGGTCACAATAGTAGCCAGTAGTACACAGGATGTCCTAACACTCTGCGGGTTATGGGCTGAACAGCATGTGTCTCCATACAGCCCACACAAATCTCACCAGCTGGACAGGTGTAGACCAACACAGACAAATGCTGTACAATGGCCTCTGAATATGCCCAATGGATGACCTCCCCCCCCCACAGACACACACAGACAGACTACAGCAGGCCAGGCAGTTGGATGTAGGTTGTGAAGGCTAGGACGTCTGAAACTAATATGTTGGCAATTAAAGCTAAGATGTGGAGTACACTGGTATGCCTCTAGCCAGAATTTTAGGTAGGTCCACACACTGAAATGGAGTACCTGACATACCAGTACAGCAGTAGCAAAAGTGTAGAACTGTCAGCTGTGCCCCCTTTTCCAAAGTACACATGTAACAGTCATGTGCACCCCCCCTGGTGCTGTGTAGGAATGTGGATACAGTTGGATGTCCCCCCACGCTGTGCAGAAATGTAGC